>NW_022900922.1:26483426-26553898 GCF_012274545.1 Fukomys damarensis
AAAAAAAAAAAAAAAAAAAAAGAAAAAAAGAAAAAGAAAACAGGGATTTAAACAGGTATTTGTACACCAGTGTTCCTAACAGTAGAAAACTCTTGACAGTAGTCAAAAAGTGGAATCAACCCAGGTGTCCATCAACAGATGAGTGGATAAACAAAATACCTATATCCAGTTAGACAATATTATAATATAATAAAAGTTGCAATTCTGATAAATGTTACCACATGAATGGAACTTGAAAACCTTATGCTAAGTGAAAAAAGCCAGACATGGAAGCCCAAGGATTATATGATTCCACTGATATGAGGTGCCTAGAATAGGCAAACTCATGGGGAATGAAAGTAAACTAGATGTTGCCAGGGCTGGGGAGAGAGGGCTGTTGTTGCTTAATAGGTTTTAGAAGTGGACAGTGATGGGCCAGAGATTTAGCCCCTGCCTTGCAAGCACAAGGTCCTGAGTTCGACCCCCAGTACCAAAAAAAAAAAAAAAAAAAAGACAGTGGTAATAGTTGCACATCAGTGCCACTGTGCACTGTGAGAGTGGATGTGAGTGCAATCAGTGCCACTGAGCTGTATGGAAGGGTTTTCTATGTATCATAGTACAATAAAAAATGAGGTCATGTTGTGTTAGGGTTATTCTTAATTCCAATCAGTAATGTCCTTATAAGAGAGACACAGAGTCACAGGGATTGGATTGATGGAACCACTAGCTGAGGGATTCTATTCCAACCTCACAGTTTCTAAAAGTAGCCCCTCCAACCAAAGTCACTCAGTTTGTAGTAATGTGTAACAGCAGTTCTCTGTAGTGAACACAGAGGACCTAGGTTTAAATCCTAGCTCTGCCATTTATTTTTGTGAAAGTAAGCATTACTCTGAGTCCCAGTTTCCTCACCTGAACAATGTATTTAATGATCCCTTCTAGGGTTACCTGGAAGCTCCGGTGAGATACAGAAATAAACTTTACACAGTGCTTAGTATATAGTGATTGTTCAGCACATGAAAATTATTAATGAAAGTTGTGATAATTGTAACTTAACACAAGGAAGGAATGAGAACTGACTGAGCATATGCTGGCTCCAGAAGCCTCTGGATTTGTTTGAAATTCTAAAAGAGTTACTTGAAAGAAAATTTGCTTTCCCATTCTTATCACAGAAAAAAAATGTGGAGGAAATGTGTGTTATTTAAGCTGACATCACTGAAATAGATATGAAAGTTGGATGATTTCTCAGCCTCTGAGAGGTCTGGAGAAACCTCTTCCCTCTAACAACCTTCCTTTTTCTGATATAGTTACCCAAATGCCCGTGCAGGCTGTCACACATAGGAGAGTCACATTCTTACACATGTGCTCTTTCTGCTGAGTGGCCCACACAGGTGTGGGCCAACAGTCCAGGCATTCTGCACAAATAACGGATTCTGCAGCAAAGAGCTGCAAAGCCAGCATTGTTTGCTGTAAGACTAAAGAAGGACTGCATTTGATTTCATTTGGTGATAAATGGGGGACAAGTCGGATTTCAGAAAGCACTCCAACACATTTGGACTGTAAAATAGAATTAAATCCAGAGGGAAGTGAGAGGCACTGGAAATGGACTGGGTGGACCCAGAAGAGCTGTTGCCTGTTGCCTGTGGTTAGATTAGTTGTTATCTCCACCAGCATGTTTATGGTCATCATCAGCCTGAACATGTTCACCTTCCACAGGTGCTGTGTGGGTCCCGGGTGCCTACTGTAATCTGTAGCCATGAATCCACTGATCTGTCCAGGCTGAGTTTATGTTACTAGTAGTTTCATTATTGGGCTCTGTGATTTATGAGTGGTTTCAGCCCAGATTATCCAACACTGTACCCAGAACAGCCCTGTGAGCTAGGATAGGACTTACTTTATCATCTCTATGTTGCATGGCAGGACTGTGAATCTCCAGAGATTAAATGACTTACCAAGTTAACATGCTGGGCCATGGGTGTCCAGTGAACACAGTTGGCTACACGCAATCTGAATCCTTGAGGCCCAGGGGTAGGGAGTGAAGGGAGTGGGAGGGAAGTGAAGATCTGGAGCCATGAATGCTGTTGCTGTATTGGCAGATATGGAGGCTGACTTGTGGGTTCAGGGCTGGTCGTTAGAACAGACAAATGTAGTGGTGGCATAGAAGGGATGCAGAAGAGATGTTTGGGAGGTAGAACTAATTCTCAAGTCCTGTGTCCTACACTATAGATGGAGAGCTTTTACCTTCCCCCAGCATGAGCATCTACAAAAGCTTCACGTGCTCATAGGTAGTGCTTTTTGGAGGTGGCTGGATCTAGGGTGTGTGTATGTGGATTAAGGGTGTGGTAATTAAATTAGTCCACTGATTGATTGAACATAGTTCTGGGTGTGGATAATGAGAAGGCCCACCCTAGATGTAGGTGGCACCACTCAAAAGGATTATAGCCTGGATGGAATAAAAGGGAAAGGGAGGTTTACTGCTGCTGCTTCAAGGCTTCCTGCTTTCTGCTTGCCCTGGTATGGACTGTTTCTCCTCTGTGATGCCCTCTGCCATGCCACCCTGACATGGAGCCAGCCGACCATGGACTGAAACCTCTGCTAACTGTGAGGTACAATAAACCTTTCCTCCTTTAACTTGTGGGTGTTGGGCATTTTGTCCCAGCAACAAGAAAAGTAACTAAGACACATGTTCACCAGGCTGCAGCCTCACATTCTGGCCCTTGGAGGATGGCAACTTGCCCCTGCCTTCTTTCAGTTCTACCTGCCCTTGCTTGCTCACCCTTCCAAAAGCTCTGAGTCCAAAAGGTATTTATTTAGGGAAGCATTCCTCATATTTCTTTTGTAGGATGTCTGCTTTTTACTTGTTTTTTAAAACTATAATATCCATTTAACAAAGTTTATCATCTTAATTACTTTTAAATGTAGAGTTCAGTAGTGTTAAGTCCATTCATCTTATGTGACCAGTGTCCAGAACTCTTTTCATTTTGTTAAACTGAAACTCTAGATCATCAAACAACAAATCTCTGTTCTCTCCCTAGCCAGGACTCCGTTCTATGACCTGTCTTTGTGAATTACACTACTCCACATGCCAAACAGAATCATTCCCTAATTGTCTTTTTGCACTTAGCATAATGTCCTTAAGATTCATTCATGTTGTAGCATGTGTCAGAATTTCCGTCATTTTTAAGACTGGATAACATTTCATTTAATATGCATGTGCCAAATTTTGTTTAGTCACTCATCAATCAGTGGACACTTAGGTGGCTTCCACTTTTTGTTAATTGTGATAGTGTTGCTGTGAATATAGGGGTACAGATACCTACTTGAGACCTTGCTTTGAGTTCTCTTGGGAATGTACTCTGCAGTAGAAATGCTGGCTCATGAGGTATTCCTGTTCACTTTTTGGGAGCTCCATATTGTTTCCATAATCTCCTATGAACATTTCACATTTCCACCATAGTACACAAGGGTCCCAATTTCTCCACATTCAATGTCTGACTTTTATTTGGAAATTTCTGCACAGATGGTGCCTATAGGTTATATGTATGTATCTGTCATAAATTCGGATGTTGAACTTAGACCCTCAAGTGACAGTGGTAAGAGGGGGGCCTTCAGGAGGACTCCACCCTTATGGATGGCATTAGTTTTCTTATAAAAGGGCTCTGGGGAGTGAATTTCCCCATTCTGCCTTCCATCTCTTTCACCATGTGTGGACTCAGTGTTTATCTCTTCCTGCCTTCCGCCGTGTGCTTGTGCAGCTACAAGGCGCCATCTTGGAAGTAGAGAGTGAATCTGCATCAGATACCGAATCTGCCATCACTTGGATCTTGGACTTTCCAGGCTTCAGAACTCTGAGAAATAGATATCTGTTGTTTACAAATTATTCAGTCTTAGGTATTTTATTATAGCAGCAGGAACAGAGTAAGGCAGAAGCTATTCTGTTGCAGGTAAATTCTGGCATGGATAGCTTTCCAACGAGAAATGTGTACTTAGTTGTGGTCAGCCACCCTTGTGCACAAGGACAGTCACCTTTCTTACTCAGCCCTCACATTTAGGCATCCTTAACATTTGCAGGGCCCAGGATGAGAGTACATGTGGAGACCCAGGTCTATGTTTCTAAATATTTGGAAATTGCAAACTGATAATTTTTTTATCTTCTGCTCTGTCAAATATATCATCTTGAACAATCAAATTTAAAAATCTGCATAAAACTTTAGTTTTTGTATGACTAAAAGTTGGCAGTGTATCAAAGCCAATTGAATTTAATTATTATTGCTCATGTCAGTGTTCTACTAATGGGCTGGAGCTGTTTAGATCTGCAATAAATAAAGCTGTACGTGGTTCATAAACATTGTGTTTTTGTCTCCTAACATTTCTCCCCTGCTTTACTAAGGTATAATCGACAAATAAAAATTGTATATATTTATGGTGTCCAATGTGACTTTTTTTTTTTTTTTTTGAACTTGGGTCCTCGCGCTGGCAAGGCAGGCGGCAGAACCACTGAGCTAAATCCCCCGCCTCAGTGTGACATTTTGATGTATGTATATATTGTGAGGTGATTCAATCAAACTACTTAGCTCCATAAATCTATAATTTTTTTTGTAGTGAGACCATTTAAGATTTACTCTCTTATTAATTTTCAAGTATTTGACACATTAGCTATAGTCACCATGCTGTACAATAGGTCTCCAAAACTCACTCCTCTGGTCTTACTGAAAGTTTATCTTCTTGGATCAACAGCTCTCTATTCCTCCCTCACCTCACCAAGGCCCTGACAACCACTGTTTGACTCTCTGCTTCTCTGAGCTCAGTATTTCATAACATCTCTTTTTCTTATCTTCATTTCACTATTTAGTCTTATTGCATGGAATTTGTGACATGGTTTGGATAACTGCATGTTGAAGCCTTGGTCCCCAGCCTGTAGTGCTGTTGAGGGTGGTGGAAGCTGTGGAAGGTAGGGCCTAGAGGGAGGAAGTTGGTCATTGCATCGCATACCCTTGAAAAGGGATATTGGGACCTTGGCTCCTTCCTTTCTCTCTCTTTGCTTCTTGGCTTTCATGAGGCGAGTAGCTTCTTCCTCCCTCCACACAACTCCTTCCATGATGTATTGCTTCACCATAGGCCCCCAAATCGCCATGGACTGAGACCCTATCAGCTCTGAGCTGAAATAAACCTTTCCTAAAGCTAGCACTACTTGTTTTACTGATGCTATCTTTAACAATTTGAATGCATTTTAATCACAATATATAAAGAAAGCAAATGTTAAAAAGTAAAACGTTAGTTTTCATGCTTATAAAATTTTTCTTGTAAAAACTAAAAATCATCAAAACCAAAAGGCTTTTAATTACAAATCATAATTAAAGTACCCAAGAATTTTAAAAATAGAAATTATGTGAATATAGACATTTTACATTTCTTTGGCTGAAAATTTAATTATTTGTTACTTGATATTTTTATAAAAATAAAGCTATCTGTAATTCTAGAATTCTATGTCTATCCAGCTGCCAATATTAAGAATCAGGGGCCGTGCCTGCCTTGCAAGTGCAGATTCCTGAGTACAATCCCTGGTACCAAAGGAAAAAAAAAAAAAAGAAACAATCAGTACAGTCAGTACAGTATACATGTGTGTCAAAACATATTGTATTCTATAAATATGTACAATTTTTATATGTAAGTTTAAAAATCAGTATCATAGTTTTAAGATCCTTCAAATACACATTTGTAAAGTTAAGTGTAATACCACTTACTTAGTATTGCAGAATGTTGTTTAGCTGTCCTGAGCAAAAGTTGGAAAAGCTACCTAATTTATGAGTAGCTTTGGAAGGACTAATTGGAGTATAGATAACAGCAAAGAAATGATTATTATGTAAGAATCTCTGGCACTTTTGCAGACTTAGGAGGTTTTTGATAAAAATGTTAGGGTTTTCTCTTTTAATTGAAGGTTTCTGCCTCTCATGCTCTCCCTGAAGAAAGGGTGTGTTGCAGATAGTGGCAGAGATGATCCACAGTTTTTGCTGATGCAGGGACAGTTGCCTTTTTAGGAAATAAGGTAGAAGAGTAGAGAGGCACTTCCCTGGAGCCTGAGAGGGGTTAGACATGGGGTGGGTGGGGCTCCTAACTTGGGTCCTGTGGCACCCATCATCTGGGACCTCCAGCGCACACCTCTGAGGCTGTTTCTGTAGGGCTCCAAGGTGGGTTTATGCCAGTGCCAACACCAAAGACTTTCCTAATTAGCATAGTGAAGGTAGAAAATGGAGAAACCATCCCTGAAATCATGGCTTGCTGATGAGCTTCAATGCTAGAAATGGGTTTCTGGTAAAAGTATAGGTACTCAGTGTTTGTGACTTGGTTGGAATAGTTTAGAGACTGCAAACTTGCATGAACAGAGACCAAGAATGTAACTAGTCTTATCTCCTCTTCCATGGGAATAGTCTCTGAGGCTCGATTCTGGAGGGGTCTGGAATATGCTACCTTAAAATAAGCACTTTGGTATATTTTGAGCTAGAGGCCATTGAGAAGCAGCAGACTTGGGAAGAGCTCTGTGCCCTTCCCCACCGCCTATAAGTAAGACATAAATTTCCCATGAAAAGAGTGCCCTACCTGTACCAGGAAGAAGAGATCAACTCTTATCATTGGAGACAGGGAGTCAACAAGATGGATGTACATAAATAGCCTTACTAAAATAACCCTTATCTTCCAATGGTTTCCCCCATGTATTTCCTAGTCACCTTCCACAATTTATCACCCCTATGAACCCAGACCTCCTTTCCTTTATGTGGTCACTTCTTTACAATTTATCATCCTTTCTTAAAATGATATATAGTCCCCAAGGGTGAACCCTTCTTAAGGGTTTTCCTTTTTTCCCCCAGGAGCCTCTGTAGATATAAATATTAACATCAATAAAAATTGTATACAATACCTTTTGTTTTGTTAATCTGTCTTTTGCTGGTTTGATTTGCAGGCCTCAGGGACTGAACCAAAGAGGGTAGAAGACAAGTTTTTCCCCCTCCTTCCCAGTAATTAAACAGGGCTGTGTCCATCTCTGGATCTGGAGCCAACTACAAAGGTGGTTGATAGTGACCTCTCTTTCATCTGAAAGAACAGAGAGAAGAGACCCCCCCTGAGCATATAGATTTATTTAAATTTTTTTATTAATGTATTTTTGCAGTATATAATAATTACATTGATCATGGGGAATTGGTACATGTAAATAACACATCTTAATTCTTTTTATGTCTCCATCTCCTCCTTTTGTTCTCCTCTCCTTCCATCTCTTGATCCCCTTCCCATTTGCAAAAATTCTATCTCCCTGTTTCCTATTATATTTTATCGACTCTAAATTCTTTATATTTTGGGCTTCTCATGTAGGAGAAATCATGCAATATTTAAGCTTGATGTCTTAATTTATTATGGTCTGAAGATGTATCCATTTTCCTACAAATGACTCAAATTTCTCCTTCTTTATGTCAGAGTAGTTCTCTATTATGTATAAATACTACATTTTCTTTATCCTTTCATCTGCTGAAGGATATATAGACTGCTTCTCTGATTTGGCTGTTATGAATTGTATGACCCTAAACATGAGTATGCATGTATCACTGTACTATGATATCTTTAATTCTTTTATTTATATCTTTAATTCTTTAAGGAAGATACTAGAATAAGAATAGCTAGGTTGATTGGAATTTCTAGTTTTATTTTTTTGGGGAATTGCAATACTGATCTCCATTGAGTTTGTGCTAGCAGGGTCTCAATACCTCTTCAAGATTTTGTCCCATGATCTAACTTCCTTCCATTAAGCACTATTTTCTAAAGTTTCCACTGCTTCCCAATTGTACAGATCCAACCCATAATACTACTTCAATTATCTAAACAACAAACAAAACCTCTCCAAGCATTTAAATTGTTTTTGGAAGTTCAAATAAGTTAAATTTACAAGTATGACGAATCTTAAGAAATCAGATGTTCTACAACTATTTGTAAATTGTGATATTTAATTTGATAAATTCTGCAACAGATATTTATTGAACACCTGTTATTGGCTTCGGGGGCTAGGTGCTTGTGCCTCATCTGTACCTCAAAGAGACCCCTGCTTTCCTAATGTCATAATCCTAGTTAGAGGTGAAGACAGTGCATAATAAATATATTAACCAAATAGTATGTCAGAAGGTCGTTTTGCGAAAAGATGGGTTGTGGAGTCTGCACTGGTGTGGAGGAGGGGGCAGCTGTGTATTAAATTGAGTACCTAGGCCTTACTGAGAAAGTACAATTTGATGAAGAGTTGCCATCTTAAATAAATCATCCATCTAAATCAGCCCCTGAATTGTGCATCTTAATTTAGAATTGGGAGGCCAATTTTCAAATACTGTATTGGCCAGATTTTTCTCAGTTCCCCCCAAACTTCATATTTACCCACATTATTCCAAATTTAACATATAAATATAAATACCCTGGCTTCATTATTTGATTTACTTTTATTAATTTGAAACCTTTCCAGAGATAAAAATGCTTTCTTACTAAAGAAAAATCCATTTTCCCATACAAGTTGGGGAGGGGGGAGGGTTATACTCTCAGTACCCTCAGGGTACCTTGGACCCAAAGATATCTGGCCAAGACAAAGACCTGAAGTCTTGCTTATGACATTGAGAGGGATCAAAGAACCATTTTTTTCCTCATTATAACCTGGACTCTGTATCTTGCTAAGGTGTTGTTTTCTCTCTGATTAAAGAACCACTTTCCCAATTTTTCTGCTGGTTCTAGTCTGCAGTGGCCATTTTTTGCTCTCCTAAATTATTTTAATGACTTCCTATCTGGCTCTGTCATAGTTTTAAAACATGGCTGGATGTTCATGGACAATCTTTGGAAGAAAAGTTAAGGTTTCTGTACTGGCCACTTGGATAGGAGCAGGGTTCACAGCTACTTCAAATAAAAGAGTTCCGTAGAAGTGACTCTATGTGACTAACAGGCCAAGTCCTGGAAGACCATCCATTTTGTTCCCCCTACAGTTGCTTCTGAGGCCCTGGGTCAGGTCCCACATAGATCAGATTACTTTAGTGAAAGCATCCACCTTCTGAGTTCAGCTGGGAAGAACGCAATCTGATTAAAATAAGTCACACTGAAGCTTCACTCTTCTGGGGAGTTTGCTATTGGAAATACTTTGCTCATTAGGCTCTGGGACTTCTGGGTTGGAGGCACTTCCTTTTGTGCTTTCTCTCACTCTGGCTGTTGGGATGTTATGTGAACCCACCCCCACCTCCAGCTGCAATCAAAGCACTGGTAGCTTGGGAGCTGTTAGAAATCGGGATCCTGACAGAATCCACTGGGTCAGAATCTGTATTTACATTCAAGGTTGAGACCATCAAGGTCTACCCTGCTTCTCCATGGGCATCTGAGATGAAAACCATCAGTTTGTGTCATGATTCCTCACTTGGGAAACTGACCCTTGCTCTAGTGACTTCCCTTTCACTGGTAGTTTTCAAATTCTATTGGGCACCAGATTCATCTAGTTAAAACATGCAGCTCCCTCTGAGACTCTAATTAGCTAGGTCTGGGGTAAGTTTAGGAATTTGCATTTTTCACGAATGACTCAGGAGCTTCTTAGGAAGATGGTCTTAGTTTCATATATATATGATTTTTTTTGGTATCAGAGATCGAACTCAGAACCTTGTGATTGTGAGGCAGACGGTGGAACCAGTGAGACTCTAGTCCTTAATCTGTTCCAGCCAGGCAAGGCACTGAATGGGAAGGACAGTAGAACATTAAACACAGGGAAAGGCTGGGGAGGCAGGAGCTTCACCTTTTTTTTTTTTCTTTCTTTTTAGTTTTTTTGAGACAGGGTCTTGCTGGGTAGTTTAGGCTGGCCTTGAACTCATTATGTAGCCTAGGCTGGCTTGAATTCATGGTGATCCTCTTGCCTCAGCTTCCTGAGTCCTTTGATTACAGGATTACAGGTGTGCACCACCACACCCGGCCAGGAGCTTCACTCTAAAGTCCTGGTTATTTACAGACTGGATTTTCAACCTAATTGCCTGCTATGAAAATACAACTTTACATTTCAGCATTGGTTTAAAGCACGTAAGTGGAAGTTATGTTTACCACCTGGGTTCTGTTTTACTCTCTGAAGAGGAATGTAGTTTTTATTTTTCCACTGCCCAGGCTCCCTCCATTGCTTCCTCTTCTGCCCTTGGGACCTTCCCTCTGGGTTTTTGCACTTTCTGGAGTCTGGGGAATGTTTGGTTGCAACCAGTGAAAGCTTTGCAGGTGGTTGATGGGGAAGGAGACAGAATTGCATCACTTTCTTGGTCTCTCCGGGGTTATTACAGAAAGTGAAATCATTGGGTGAGGGGAATGGATGGAATATGATGAGCCCAGAGCTGCTTAGAAAACACCCGTCCCTAGGTTGTTTGGAAATGAACTCTGTCCATTGCGATTGCAGTTTTCTGTAGGGCTTCTGAGACAGTCAGTGGCAGTGTGGTCACATGCTAGACTACACTTGCATACAAATATTCCTTAGACAGTCTAGACAAACAAAACCATTCCATTTTGTTCCCGGGTGTGTTAGCATCACTCACACTATGATTCCGAACTTTGTGGCTGTTTCTTGGGCTTTGGGTGTCTTTAGGAAAAAGACTGTAGAATATGGCATTTGAGAATGTGTGTGCCATTAGGAATGTAATGTTGCCATCGTGTGTGAAGTGATGGACCTTTCACCCCATGAGGACCTGGGAGGACAAAGCCTGCTAGGACAAATATGTGCATTTGCTGTACCAGAAGTTATAGCAAACCAGCTATATTAGTGCTTGCTTACTAATTAAGCAAAGTTACAATGTTCTTATTTCCCAACCTGGGGCTGATACACAGTCAGTTACCTGTGCCTCTTTTCTTTTTCTTTTTTTCTTTTTTTGTGGTACTGGGGGATTCAGCCCAGAGCCTTGCGCTGAGCTACATCTCCAGCCCTTTTTAAATTTTCATTTTGATCTCTCTCAGTTGCCCAGGCTGGCCTCGAACTGACTACCCTCTTGCCTTAGCCTCTGGAGTACCTGGGGTTACATGCACGTACCACTGTGCCTAGTGATCATGCCTCTTGATATATCTGCCCTGTAGGCCTTTTTCCTGGTGAGAAGGGCAGTTACTGTTTGTGAAAAGCCCAGAACGGTCACTTCCTGACGTGTCCTGACAGCGGGGGAGACCTGTCCCTTGCCACTTGTTGGGACACTTCTTCCCAGTCCTTCCTTCTAAGCCCCACATGGCCTTGGCCTTCCCCTGGGTGGATTCATTGTGTTGATTCAAGCCAATGTGGCAGAAAATCTGATGTCATCTGCAGCTGCTACACTGAGAGTCAGAAAAGCAGCCATTAACCCTTACAAAGGTCAACAGGAAGGCACTGTGGCCTTTCCAGGATTCTCTTTGTTAACAACCGTGGTATGAGTCCCTTGTCTGTGTCATATTTAACATTTGATGGGTGTTGGCAAAGGAGTTTTAAACTCTTGCATGCCCTCAATAAATAAAGCCTTTATTGAACCTCTCTACAATGTTCCAGGAAAATAAATAAAACTTGGCCAGAACTGCTGTATTTAGGTGCTTTAGGGGGGCTGTGAATACTAGGGAAAGAATTCTGCTTCTAGGAAAGGCACTGGGAACTCTGCATTGCCCCTCGAGCCTCTTGGGGGATTCGGGGTAGAAGGTAAAGTCTCATACCCACTGCCCCTGGATCCCTTGGAGGGAACAGGGAAGCATTTCGGCCAGAGCAGCGATGCCATGGGGCAGTTGCTATGATCACAAGAGTCTCTCATACAGTACCTGAGTAGCCTTAGGTTCCATCTTGGACATCACAAGCAGCTCCCAAAGAGCGATCTTCTATATTTATGCTTTTGGATACACTCCAGGGCTTTTGGGGGAGTGTGCACGAAAGACATCTCTGAAGTTTATTTCAGTTTTATGAGTTAACATGTTGTTTACAGGAATATAAACCAAATGAATTGAATATTCAATTCAGAAAACTAGAACCTTCTTAAATTTTTAAGTTCAATTTAAGGATTTTATTATTCTAGTTATCATTCTAGCATGATTTAACAATCATTTTCAAGGGGCCTTTGAATTACATATGTTCTAATTCATAAATTAAGTTAACTGAACTCTGTATTTTAAACAGCACTTGTAAATTTATCATAATATGTCTTCTTTTTAAGGACTTAAATGATCTGACTGACGAACCTTTTTCAGCATTGAAGTAATTTTTATAAATCTAATAAACATGAATATGGTGGACCTTAAGTACTCTTAAATGTTCTAATTGTGTATAAGCACTCAGTATGATTGCAACTTAACAGCAGAAGCCGGAATCAGTCACTCAATTACGCATTCTAAATTGGAGTCACAAAGCCTAAATGTTTCTGTATTTGGTCATATTATCTTAAATGATGAAAAATTTTAAAACATGAAATACTCAACTAACTTCTTAACATGAAAATATTACCAATTTCTATGTTAAATGCTAACTGTTCCTGGGATTACAAGGTGCTGATCCACTAAGCAAACAATTGTATACTTCAAACAGTCTGGGAAAACATCCTCAGACATGTGTGTGTGTGTGTGTGTGTGTGTGTGTGTGTGTGTGTGGGTGTTACTAGGGATTGAATCAGGGCCTTTGCACTGAGTTACATCCCCAGTCTTTAAAGACCATCCCCAGTCTTTAAAGAAGAAATTTAAGTTTGAGACAGGGTCTTGCTAAGTTGCTATATTTCCCAGGCTAGGCTTAAATTCAGAATTCTCCTGCCTCAGCCTCCCATCAACATTCATGATGTTGGGTGAGTTCACTGAAAGCATTCTTACTGTCAATGCTGGTGGGCCTTATGGAATCCTAGGTATAGTCCACGACAGGGATCCTAACTCAAGGGACAGGCTGGTGTTCCTTGTTCTCCATAGTGGATAGTCACAATCTATTCGAAGATTGAAGCATGATCAGTTGATTATAGATTATAGATTATTGATTATAGATTTTTTTATTTCTTTGGCTCCTAGGGTAAAAGAAACGTCTTTTCCATCTAATTCCAAAGGATATTTGAACTGAAAGTAATGCTGCATTCTTTTTCACAAAATGCATACCTCTTGCAGCAATGTGTTTCAGGTATTCAAACATACTCTGATGTCTGCATATCCCTTGGCTTTGTGTTATTATTCTGTTGATTGGACTTATATGCCTGGCACTCAATAATTGCCTAAGCAGTAGTGGTTATTATTATTTGAGATTTATGACCAGGATCCCCAAACCATTCAGACAATCCAGTGGTTGCACTAAGTCTTCAACAAATGCAGAAAAACTACACCAGGTATAAAAAGGGAGAAAGTGAGCCCCTGGATGGTAGGTATAATAACTCAAGAAAAGGGAATGGATAAAAGGGAGAAAATAGGAAGAAAACCACCTAACACCATATAGTGATATTTATATTTAGTAAAATATTTTCACCTTCAACTGACATACACACACACACACACACACACACACACACACAGAAACAGTGAAACATGCAGTTGAATATACGGATGTGTCACTGCAGGGAGATGGCGATTCAGAGAGATTTTCTTCATAAAGAAGTGGAGCCTGGCCTATTCAAAAGCAGTCCCATTTAATGCAACACTGCATTGAACAGGGTGCCTTTTCAAGGGGCTACTATTAGAAGCAAGATTATTATCTTCAGCATTCAGATGGCATGCTGACTTGGGCTGTAACACTGGCCACTTAGGTGCTCCCATTATCAATGTGCAGTATGATCTTTGGAAGTTTAAAAATAGCATTCCCAACCTTTCCTGGCTTCCCTTGCCTGGGCTGTGGCTGTGTGCTGTGGAGAATGCCCAGCCCCCTGCCCGAAAGACTGCAGGGTTGGAACCTTGCTATGGTGGTGACCTGAGGGGGTCCATGCTACAGGACCACCTTGCAGCTATGTCCTTTGAGACCACAGGTAAGCTAGAGTTTAGAGCAAAGCAGTGTATCAGGGGTCTGATTCTTCTTCAAACCATGATACCTGTTATCCTCTCTCGCTTAGAGAATCAGGGACATGGTGTGATTCAGAATTCTACTTGTTTTTCTTTTTAGAGCCCAATTCAGTTCAGTAAGTATAATTGGAACACCTACTGTTTTCAGGATTTTACACTGGGTAAAAAAGAGGAATAAAAAGAGAAATAAGACTTTCTTTTCTCTGTGGTAGGTTGGGGGTGGGAAAGAGACATATAATAGATCCTTTCAATGTGGTTCCTCAGTTCTTCCTCTCCAACAGAGGTGGCAAATCTAGCTGCTTCCAGTACCAGATACATCATGTGAATATAAGAAGCAGGCCTCTTGGGGACCTTGGAACTTAGAGATAAAGTACCCCATCCTTAGGGATGGACAGTGACTCAGCTCCATCTGTTGCTGGTCAGGAATGCAGGCAATATTGCCAGATCTTTCCATTTCTTAAAGGGAACTTGAGATCTGGACTTCTGTGTGAAATATTCCAATGTCTGTATAGGCCAGCCCCTCTAAATCAGGCAAGCTCGGAGCCCTTGGAAACCTCAACTCTGTGTGTGGAGAATGATAGGAGAAAGTGTCATTCGTAGCTTCAGTCCAGTCATTAGGTATTTGCCCAGGATCTCCCTTTTAACTTATTTCAGTCACTTGTTAGATAAGTCTGAACAGTCTGAAGACTGAAATAGGATGGTTTTACAAGTGATGGGTTTCTGGCATAAAAATGATAGGAGGCCATCGTTTTGAACCATGCTCCTGCACACCAGGTTACAAATCAAGGTGAAGCCGCTCATACTAAAGTTCCATGTCACTAGTCTGAAACGAACCTGCTTATCTGATCTGAGCAGTCAGGATCAGAGAGATAACAGCCAAATTTTACATACAGGCTGGTTATAATAGGCATTATAATGAAGCCATCTCTGCCTTAATCCTTACAGAAAAAAGGTAATGTCTTTCAGGCTGATGCTAGCCAATCAGTTGTTATTTTCTGTAGTCCAGTATGATGGCCACCAGGCCCACATGGCTGTTTATATGTGAAGTCACTAAAGGAAATGACATTTAAGTTTCAGCCACTCAGCCCCATTGGCCACATCTTAAATGTTTCATGCCCCGGTGGCGCAGATAATTTTTCTGTCCCTGTAGAAAGTTCTCTTGGACAACAGGGATCAGTCCTATTTCTTGCACTCCTCATTCCCCATGTATCCTTAGCTGAGGGAAGATGTATATGCTTTGGGGTGCTCTGACGGAGACTGGCCCCAAGCCCTTCCTCTCACCATTTATTTATTTTATCAAAAATATGTGTTAAAATATGTGTATCATGAAATTTACCAGTTTAGCCACACTTAAGTGAATAGCTCAGAGGCATTTATGTTGTTATACAGCTATCACCATCATTTACCTCCAGAACTTTTTCATCTTCCCAAGTAGAAACCCTATATTAATTACAGGACAACCATCTACTTCCCCCTCCCCCTGGTCCCTGGTAACTGCCATTCTCTTCTTGCCTGTATGAATTTTTGACTACTCAAAGTACAGTACCACAGGTGAGTGGAATCATACAGTGTTTGTCAGTGCCTGGTTTATTTTACTTAGTTAATGCTTTCAGCATTTAGCTATGTTCAATCCGTATAGTGTGCAGTGGGAATTCCTTCTTTTAAAATGTAGAGTGAAAGCTGGGTGTGTGGCGGTACATGCCTGTAATCTCAGTACTTGGGCGGCTGAGGCAGGAGGATTACAAGTTCAAATCCTGCCTGGGCAATTTCATGACCTAGCAAGACCCTGTCCCTTCTCTCCCCGCAAAAAGAGCATAGTTCAGTTAAAGGCCCTAGGTTCAATCTCCTGAACCACAAAACAAACAAACCCCATGACTGATAATAATATCTGATTGTATTTATCTACCCCATTTTGTTTATGTATTGATCCACTGATGGACATTTGGGTTGCTTCTACCTCTTAGCCATTGTGAATAATGCTGCTGTGAACATGGTGTACCAATATTCTTTGAGACTCTGCTTTCAATTCTTTTGGGTGACCCAGGAAGTGGAATTGCTGGATTCTATGATAATTCTAGGTTTATACTGAGTAACTATCAGACACTTTTCCAGTAGTTGCCACATTAATATTCTTATCATCAGCACATAGGGGTTCCAATTTCTCCACATCTTAACACTTGCCATTTCGTGTGTGTGTGTGTGTGTGTGTGTGTGTGTGTGTGTGTGTGTATAGTGGATATTTTCATGGGTGTGAGGCAGTATCTTATTGTGGTTTTGATATGTATTTCCCTAATGACTGGTGATACTTAGCATTTTTCTTAGGCTTGTTGGCCAGTGTGTTTTTGTAGCTGAAAGTAGGGAAACTATCATTTAAAAGACGCTTAACCATTTGCTTTGATATCATTGTTTTATCTTTTTTTCTGTTTTTCTGGTGTGGGGGCTTTATTTCATCTTGAAAACAAATTGTTGTCTACTTGTCTAGAAAACAATTTTCAAGGCCTTTTGTTAATAGTGGTAAAGCATTGATCCTCTTCAGAAGTGAAGAATTTGAGGTCAGAGGGGATGATGTAAAAGTTTGTCTTCTTTGTAGGTAAAAATAAATGTCCACAAATTTTTTTCTCCCCTTGGGAAAGTTTTCCTTTCCTTAATTTTGGGGAGGCTGGGGCTTGAGCTTGTGTTGGGGAAAGAGAACTGACCCTTGAAATACAGGCTGGAGGTCAGAACTTAATAGGAACACCCCAGCCTGGGGCCCATGTCCTTGACCAACAGCCATCTGGAGTATTCAGTTTAGGTTCTCGGGGTTGCAGTTTTCTTTGGTCATGCCCTCACTTTTCATAACATCTCAAATGTTACAGTTCAGTATTAACTGCCACCGATGGCGGTGACCAGGGAGAGGCTTGTGCCCGTGGCGGGGTGAAATGAAGGAACCAGCAGCTGCCTGCAGAATTGGGTTTCAGGGTAGCAAGGAGGGCAGAACTGGGGCCTGGGGCCAGATGGTGGTTGAGATGGCCCCATGATCAGTGGGACAGATTTGTGGAACATGTGGGCATTCCCTGGGGAGCCTCAGGGAGCTCTGGGGAAGGGAAGCTTATAAAGGCTCACTGTCTGCAGTCAAGCACTGAGTTGGTGTGGGTCTGAGGAGAAAGTGTGACATCGTATTGTCACAGGCTGGGCAGGTTGGAGACCTCTGGGTTCCCCACCCTGGCACAGTCACCACTCAGGGCTGTCTGCTCTGTGCTGTTTCCACTCTCCCCTCTCCTTGGCCACTTCTTCCTTTGCTTGTCAGGATACCCTGGTGGGGGGTAGGGCAGTCATGTGGCTAGTCTTAAAGTCTAAGCCTTCAATGTTTTGGTTCTGGCATATTCCTTTGAAGCCATATAAGAGATGTGGAGAGTGCAGGGTGGGCTGGACAAAAAACAAAAAACAAAAGAAACAAACAAACAAAAAAAAACCTCACAAAACAATAGCAAGTTTTAAGAGGTTCTCAAGAGGGTTTTTTTTTTTTTTTTCATATTTTTGGTGATGGTGGTAGTGATTAGAAATGCTTTGGTAAGGGTTGAGTGCATTTGCAATTCTTTAGTTGGATCTGAGTCCAGGCTGTCCCAGCTGTAAGCTAAAGAGTTTTTGGTGTGCCCTCCTGTAAGGTTGGGTTCTGAGCAGTTCCCTGGGGACCTCAAAGGAGGAAGTGTAACCGGTCTTGAACCAGAGGAACTTAACTTTCTTGACTTTCAAAAAAGTTTAATTCTAACAAAGGATTCCACAGCTGAAGAGATTTGAAAGATCCAGTGTCCCCTAGGCTCATTATTGAGTGTCACTGGTCATGGTATACCTCTGTGTTTTTATAAATGTTATAATGATGATGTGAATGATACAATTATTTTGTATTTATCACCCCTTTGTGGGTTGGTTTGTGTAATGACATTTTCAAAACGTTCACTTAAACATTTAAAAATAAACTACCATTTGGTTGCCCTCTTTGGTTATTAGCTTTTGTCCCCTTCTCTGTGTCAGGGATCTCCAAGACCAGCCCAGGTTCAGCCATTCTGCAGGACTCCCAGGACTCAGCACATATTTAGCCTCCTGGCTATCGATTATTATGGCAAAATGATACAAAGCAAGATCAGCAAAAAGAAGGTTCAAGGGCTGAAGTGAGGTGTAAACTTCCAAGAGTCTTGTCTTGGTAGAGTCAGACTGGATGTGCTTAATCCCTCCAGCAACCTGTTGTGGGGCTATTGAACTCCCTTTTATGGAGTGAAATATCACCCAATTCTATAGTCAAAGGCAATTAAGATCTTTACAAAACAAAACACCCTACAAGTTGTGACAACCAAGTGATATGATGTCTACCAGGGAAGCCATGAAAGACTCGGCATCAGGAGTTTTGCTGGGGGCCCATCACGTAAGCATCTTTTTACCAGTACAACTGCCAATTCCAGCCTCCCAGAAGCACAGCATAATCCACACTGTTTGGATAAATGGCTAAGCACAGCGAGCCAGTTGTACCAGGGAGTGATGGGAACCCTTGGAAATCTAAGGTCCCAGATGCCAGCCAAGAGCCCACCTTGCAAATGTGCTTTGCTTTTTGGAAACAGGGTCTCTCTATGTTGTTCAGGTTGGCCTCAGCCTCCTGAATGCTGGGATTACAGGCATGTGCCACCACGCCTGGCTTGCAAATAGGTTTTTCTAAAGATAGCATTCATGCTTGCTTTGCTAATGCTTTTATGGAGTCTTTTCCTTTTCTTTCTTGCCTCTTCCTTTGGCTTTTATTAAAAAAAAAAAAATTCTGGAAGCTTCCCAAACTGGGAGTAGTGTAGGTTTCTCTCCACCTCTGAAGCATCCTATCATGCTGGAGGTACACAGTAGTACCCCTGAGGCAGGGACCAGGGAGCAGCCAGATGCTGGGTCCAGGAGTGAAGTGGTAGGCATGGATAGAACTTGGGGATGGAGAGGGAATTGGAGAGGGTTTGAATCTGAGAGCTGCCACCAAGAAAGAAGGGTGGCTGGGTTGTGGAGGCTGAGTTGGGCATGGCTGTCCCCATAGAGTTAGCTTGTTTCTGGGCTGTCTTTCATGGCCTAGGTTTTTATGTGTTCATGAGCAATTAGTTCTTTTCCCTTCCTCAAATAATACATCTAACAGATATAAATAAACATTGCTTTTATTTTGTATTAACTCAAATAAATATTACTTTTGTAATATTTTGTACTACCTATATTACTGTCTAATACTTCAGACATGGTTATCATTATCTAGTATTTGGGAATTAGGAATTAGAGTCTTTTTTTTCCTTTCAGATGGAAATATCACTAAGTTGTGATATCTTTTTCTTGCGGTCCTGCTATTCCTTCTTTGCTCTTTTCAAGCCTTTGAATGTAGCAAACAAGCTGAACATTTTCTTGTTTTTTCACAAAATAGCCTGTAAACGTAATTATGGCATAATAATCCTTTATGTTTGTACAGCTTTCCACCATCTTCTTTGTATTTGTTCTGCTTGGGATTTGTAGTGTTTTTAATTTGGGGGTGTTTTGTGACTTGATACTGATAGTTTCAGAGAATTCTTTACCATTCTCTCTTCAGTTATTGCTTTTGCTCCTTTCTTTCTCCTTGTCTCCTGGATTGAGTCACATGTACTTTAACCTTTTGATGGTTGAAATTTTTCAAGGGATATATATCTCATATGTGTCTTATGCCCTTTTTGTGTGTTTTCCATTCATTTTACTCCTTAAACTTGAATCTAAATGCTTTTTAGTGATTTATTTTCCTGCTCACTAATCCTCTCCATAGCTGTGTCTAATTTGCTATTAAACTCAGCTAATCAATTCATAATTTCAGTTGAATCTTTCAGTTCTAGAATTTCCACTGCATTCTTTTTAAGAGGTACAAGAGAACAAGGGTGAGAGTTGGGGGGGGCAGAAGGAAAATAAGTAGAATAAAGATATGCCATGTACAGGAACCTAAGAACTTCAATGACATAAACATATGCCATAAACATGAGCTAAGATTAATAGTATCAATAAGAATGAAAATGGGAAAGGGGGACTAGAAGGAGAAGGAGGGATGGGGAAGGGAGTTAAAAAAAGAAAGCAAGTTGTATTATGTACATGTACCAACTCCCCAAGATGATTATAAAATACATGTGCTACAGCCTGGTGTGTTGGCACATACTTGCAATCCCAACACTCAGGAGGGTCAGACAGGAGGATTGCAGGGTGTTTGAGTCCAGCCTGGGCTACATAGTGAGTTCAAGATCAGCCTGAACTACATAGTAAGACCGTCCTCAAACAAACAAACAAACAAATGAACAAAACCAAAAGCAAACAAAAAAGCATGTGCTGTAAACATGTACTAATAAAAAAATAAAATAGAAAGAATAAAAAAATAAAAAATTACTCTGTAGTGAAATTCTGTCTTTTTTGAACATATTATCCGAACTCTTTAAAAAGTATTTATAGGTCATCTGTGGAACTATTTCTGGTGTCTGTCTTTTCTCTTAATTCTGCTTTGCACTATACCTCAGCATCATCTCTGGAGTCCAAGCACAATGGATATAACATTACAGAGGTTCTGATTGACAGTCTCTTTTTCCAGAGAGGGTTTAAGTGTTTCTCTAGGAGGAACTAGAGGAGAATCACACTGTCTCAACCAGCCAGCAGCAGCCAACTCATCTAGGCTGGGATGCCTTCTTCCTGAGGCTCCATTTGCCTCTGGTTCATCTCAGCACAACCACAGACCCCAACTGAGAGCCTGGGGCTTTATCAGTGCCCTCCTTTTGATGGGTTCCACATTCCAGTTTTGTCTTCCCCCCACCTTGATACTTAGCATTTCAGCTCCTCTTACCATTTCAGTTGCTTTTTGTTAGTCCTCTTAGCTTTTTGCTGAACCTCTAAATGGAGTCCAAGAATTAACAAGTGACTGGAGGGGAGAATAGTGAGGGGCCCCTGGCTCTCTTTTCTCTCTTTTGTGTCTGCCATTTTGGTTTTCAACTGCCGATTGCCCTGAGGCCCCAGCTCTATCTTTTCTTTCCCTCCCCCTTTGGGATTGCTGAAAGCTCTGCATTAAGTCTCCTTGCCTGGTTCAAAGCTGCTTAAAAAGGAGCAGTGAAATGCTGGCTACCTTGTAGAGGCTTCCTGCTCTCTGGATCCTGCTGCCTCTGGAGAGATGGATTGCTTTCCAGAGCTGCCATACAGAACATAAAATAAGAGACAGGGTTTCACTAAGTTGCCCAAACTGGGCTCATACTTGCAATCCTCTTGCCTCAGCCTCCCAGAGTGCTGGGATTAAAGGCATCACACCAGTTTCTGTTTTTCACTTTCACATGAACATCATGTGGCAGGGCCTAGGTCTCTGCTCTCATTTGACAGAGTTGACTGGCTGAGGTGGGCAGTCTGGAGAGAGGAGAGGAGAGGAAGAATTTCATCTGCTTCAAGGCAGGGCTGAGGCCAGCACCCACACTTCCTGGTTCCTAGTATAAATTTGTCTGTCTTCCTGGGCTCCCATAACAAAGAGCCACAGACTGGGTGCTTAAATAATTGCTTTATTATCTCATTGTTCTGCATACTGGAAGTCCAAGGACAAGGTGTTAGCAGGGTTGGTTTGTTTGGAGTCCTTGGCTTGTCCATAGTCTTTTTGTCGTGTTCTCACATGGTCTTTTCTGTGTGTGTGTGTGTGTGTGTGTGTGTGTGTGTGTGTCCTTGTCTCCTCTTATAGAGACACCAGTCATTTGGATTAGGGACTAACCATTTGGCCTCATTTTAACTTAATCACTTGCTTTAAAAGTATTATTATTATTATTATTATTATTGTTATTATTTATTTATTTTTGGTACCAGGAATCAAACTTGGGACCTTGTGTTTGTGAGGCAGGTGCTGGCACCATTGAGCTAAATCCCCAGCCCAATTTTATTATAATTTTTTAAAAGAAAAGTACAAAATGCAATATTGTAAAAAAAAAACAAAACCCATATTTAGTGTTGGTACTGTTTTCTGTAAGTGTGCTGTGCTACCATACACATAAAATTAAAGAAACCATTAACCATTTAGTAACATTCGTCATTAAAAGCTTTAAGACCTAACTCTCAGGAGTGGCTCCTTAAGAAGCTACAACTTGAATTTTTAAAAAAATGTATTTTTTTTCCACAGAGAATCTTATTAGCTGTCCAAAAATCTGCATAATTTTCCTACTCATGCTCATATCGAGCTGTACTTGAATTCACTTTCTTAGCAAAACAATGTCAGCACACAAACACATACTCCACATGTCATTACAGGACAGCCTCTTCTCCATCTGCATTCTCTTCCTCATCTTCATCTTTTCTCGCCGCTTCCCCCTCCTCATCTTGTAGTTCATTCTTTGAGACTTATGACCCACCAGGACCCTTCTTGTATGCTTGCTCTTGGCACAGTGTACAGCAATCATTGCCTTTTTTTTTGTATTTCTTCTGTAGTTTAGCGGCTCTCTGTATCTTTGGCTGACTGCTGAAACCACATTTCACTTGATCTTTTTTGCAGTATCTCCAGTGGATCTGTCTGAGTGCTCCCTTCTGATCTTTGGGCAAGTTCAGAGCAAAATAGGAAGAAAACAAATGGTAGCATTTTCTCTCTTTTATTTTTCATTAACAGTATTTATTATTCAAGTGAACAGCTTTACAAAAATGGTATCACTAAATTTGCTTAGCACATACTCATTTACAGTTAATTTTGAATAGCATAGTTACATATTCTAAGTGTCTCATGTTCTGTGGAGAATGATACTCCTTTAAAAACATGGGGCATAGTTTGTAATAGCTAAAATTTGGAAACAGCCCATTTGCCCATCAGTTGGAAACTGGATAAGAAGTTGTGGTTTTTCTATAAAACGGAATACTACTCAGCCATAAAGAATGAGAAATTAGAGTCATTCATAGGAAAATGGATACATATTGAGGATATACTCTTAAGTGAAATAAATAAGTCACACATGTGTAAATACCGAATAGTTTCTCTGGTTTTGAAAAACTATAATAGTACACAAGATCCTAATGGGATAATTAACAATGTGAAATAGGAAGAAACGGGCTAAAGGTGTAGGGAAAGTGGGAAGGGTAGGGGAAAGGGAATAAGGGAAAATAAAAAAATGTGAGAAAATGAAAAAATGGAAATAAAGTGTTTGTAAATGGGGAGGGGAGGAGCGGGTGAAGGGAGGGCAGGGACAAGGGGAAAAAATGAGAACCAAGACCTGTCATGTAAAGGTACAAGATCCCAGTAATGAATGTAACTGTATTATATACCTAGAATTTACCAATAAACTCAATAAAAAGAAAACAAAAAATAAAAATATGGGGTATTGGGCTGGGGATATAGCCTAGTGGTGCTGCTTGCTGCCTGCCTTACAAGCTTGATCCCCGATAGCAAAAAAAAAGAAAAAAAAGAAAAAAAAAGGAGTAATATCTGGAAAATTAATGAACAGAAAGAACTTTTTACATTTGGAATTTTAGCAGCCTCTGCTTACTAAAATTCTGCTGATTTTATTTTATATCTGGTCTTTTGTTGTTAGGTAATCATACCGTTGATATCAGGAAATTCCCTAACATCAAAAGTAATCAGCTGGCAGAAGGTACTGCTTACATTTAAAGAGTATTGGGATCTTTTTTCTTTCCTTTCTTATCACCCTTGAGAGGAACATGATTCTTTACCTCCCTGTTGTAGCAAGCTGTTACTTTTTGCCACATCTCGCACTTCAACTTTTCCTTTGCAGACAGGGTCTTTCATTTCTCTGAAGATTTCTTGGAGGATTCAGCGGAATTGACTGAAGAGTCTGAATGTGTCTTCTTTTGATCATCCCTGCAGGTCTACATGAGAAGCCACAAGAGTTAATATTGTGCCTCAGCTTGTTGGGGTCTCCTTTACTCATGGTGACAGAGGGCACTGCCTAGTGGAGAGAAAGCCAGTGGGTCTGCCCTTAATCACTTCCATAAACACCCATCTCCAAATACACAGTCTGAGCTATCAACAATTAAAGACTTTAACATATGAATGGCAGGGGAGGAAATAATTTATCCCATAATGCCACATAAGAGATTATGAGTATAACTACCAGTTTTCTGAAAATTCCTATAAATTAATTGTGTAGTGGCCCTCTTTGCCTCAGCAAAGTTTTCCAAATGTGTCACCAACTCCCCTACAATCTATACTTTCTGTGTCAACATCAGTATCAGCATGAACTGGCTAGAAATGCAGATTCTCTTCATCCTAGATCTACTGTATTAATTGCTTTTCTGTTTCTGGGACACTGTATCTGATACCCGCAGCTTAAAGGACCACAGTCTCAGTCCCAAGTTTGACTGGCTCTAAGGCAGGAACAGCATAGCAGAGGAAGGATAATTGACGCATGGCAGCCAGGAAGCAGAGAGAGAAAGGAGGAGCTGGAAATGTGAATACACTCTTCCAGGTCAGCCAAGCCATGCCTCCTAACAGCACGTTCAGCAGTAAGCTAATGAGTGGAGGAATACCATTGAAATCCAGTCACCGTCCAAACACATGAGACTTTTGGGGGACATTTCAGATCTAAACCATAACATCTTTTGAATTAGAAGGTCTTGAGGTGGATGCAGCAAACTCTCCTGGTGATTCTCATGCGTGTCCTACTTAGAGAACCTGGCCTTAGTAGTTGGGCACAGGACAGCTCCATGCAAAGGTGGTTCAGCTATAAATTCTGTTCATGCTACAAATTCTGTTCCAAGTCCTTTTCTGAAGGATGACTCTCCTGAGACATCAGGTTATGATTGATGGCTGGGTCTGTTAGATAGCAGCATTTAAATCAATGCTCATCTGTCTTGCAGTATCATTCTGTATTCAAATATCACCTACTCATTTGAGGATTTATAAAGGAGGCAACTTTCAGTAGAAAGCTTTCTTATTTGAGGAATGAGATTCTTTGCTAATCTGGGCTTCAGTTTTATTATCTTGAGAATGAGAAATCTGCATTCCTTTTCTACTTCTGACAGTCTGTGCATCCTTAGGAATGACTCAGAGCTACCAATATCTTAGCAGTGGCAAGTATTGTGATTTTATGGGATTTGTAGAATAGCCAGACTAAACATCCAACATCATGCCAGGCAGAGGATTTCAAGATGAAAGTCTCCAGAGGCAAGAGCACAGTTTGAATCCAGTTGTCTTAGTCTGTCTTGTGTTGTTAAAACAAAATGTTTGAAGATGAGCAATGGGTAAAGAAAAGAAATTTGTTTAGCTTACACTTCTAGAGGTTCAAAGGCATGGTGCTAGCACCTGGTGAGAACCTCATGGCAGATGGCATCTTGATGGCAGGAGTGTCTGTAAGAGCGATGAGTGGCACATGCAGAAGAAGGTTCCAGAGAAGGTGCCAGGCATCACTGTGACAACCTATTCTTATAGGAGCTAATCCAGTCCCACGAGACCTGATTTACTCCCCCACGATGGCATTAACTCATCATGAGGGTGGATTCCCATGACCCAGTTACCTTCCATGAAGCCCAAGAAAGTTTCTGCCACCTCCACACTGCCACATGGGACCAGGCTTCCTGCACGTGAACCTGAGGGGACAAACCCCGTCTAAACTAGAACATCACTTTTTTGTGCTTTCTTGGCCCTGGCCGAGGGGATAGAACAGGTGATTGACAAACATGGGAGAGTGCGGATCAGAACCAGTATATTGTGCGTAAGACCTCCAAATCAGACCCAGGATGCACCTTTAACTGCTGGTGGCCTCCAGGAAATTGTGGGGCTCTGTGTTGCTTCTTCATCATGAGTTAGCACTATTGTGCTTTGTGGTCTTTCTTATACATGAGCTCTTTTGATCTCTTCAATTATTACTTCACAGAACAGGTGAGGAGGGTTTTATTAATGCCCATTTTCCTGCATTTTGGAAGGCTTGGGAGAGCTAAACATTTGTCCATATGAAAGCCCAGTTGTCCGATACCAAGGCACTCTCCCCTGATCTCTGGTCTTTATTTTGGGACTGACAACAGAAGGAGAGAAAAAGTACATACAAAAACCAATCTGAAAAATGAGGCATGCCTTGGAATTTCTCTGAGTGGTCACAGAGCTCTGAGCAGCTTTTCTTCCCCAGTACAATCAGATTTATTTTTAAAACACATCGAGTCGATTAAACCGTCAGGTTGGAATGGAGTGGGTGAGTAGGCAGAATAAGACCTGTTTACTTCCTATATTAATTTCTTCCTTGTAGTAGCAGGAAATTCAACTGCCCATGTTTCTGGGGAAATTTAGGAGAGTACTTATGAGGAAGCCCTGTGGCTTGGCCTCCATGAAGGAAATTGACAGAAGGCTGAGAGCCGTTGCAGGCAAAGCAGGCACTGCATGGTCAATGAGGCAAATCCTCAGCGAAGTCGCTTGTCTGTCTGAGGGTGGCAGTGCATCGGCATGCTGCAATCGTGTATTTCCTACATGTATCATTGCTTCAAAATGACCATGACTACTACTAGGACATGATTGCATAATTGAATCTCTCAATAATAATATTATATGTGTTTTAACTGAAGAGGTACATTAATTTTTTTTCTGTTTATAACATTTTTAAAGCTTCATTTGATTTTTTAAATTCATTAAGTTTATTGGTACATTTTACATACACAATATGATGACATTCATCATTGGGAATTTGTACCTGTACATGATGTATCTTTGTTCTTGTTGTTTTACCCATTCCCCTGCCCTCCCTTCAACCCTTACACCCCTCCCTATTTACAAAGACTTTGTTTCTATTTTTTCCTTTTCTCATGTTATTTTCTTTCCCCTCTTTCCTTTCCCTTAATCCTCCCACTTCCCCTTCCCCTTTGGACCTTTTCTTCCTATTTCAAATTATCTATAGTACATTTTAATCCTTATTTACTCTTTCAGTTTCTTATACCAGAGAAACTATTTGGTATTTATACATATGTGACCTATTTATTTCACTTAAGAGTATGTCCTTAATGTGCATCTATTTAGCTATATATGTCTCTAGTTTCTCATACTTTATGATGAGTAGTACTCCATTAAAAAAGAAAAATTCACATCTTCTTTATCTAGTCTCCAGTTTTTGGGCAATTGGGCTATTTCCAAATTTTAGCTATTACAAACTGTGGCACTATAAGTGTGGGTGCACATATAACGCTGTGGTAGGATTCTTTTAATTCTTTTGGGAAGATACCCAGCAGGGGAATAGATGAGTCAAATGGGACTTCTAGTCCTTGTTTTTTGAGATATCTCTGTGTTGACTGCCACAATGGTTGCACCAGTCTGCACTCCCACAAACAATGGAGAAGGGTTCCTTTTTCCCCACAACCCCACCAGCAATTGTTATTGGTTGATTTCTTTCTCTCTTTTTTTTTTGGTACTGGGGATCGAACTCCAGACGTTGTGCTAATGCGGTGAAACCACTTGGTTGATTTCTTAATAGCAGCTATTCTTTCTGGAGTAAGAATGAGTCTCTGTTGTTTTCATCTGCATGTCTTGAATGACCAGTTTTGTTTTTATTTGCATCTCTTGAATGACCAGTGTTGTTGAACATATTTTTCATATGTTTATTTGCTGCTTTTTCCATCTTTGTCTGAGAGATGTCTGTTCATTTCAGTTGCCGTTTTTTGAATTGGGTCTTTAAATTTGGGGGAGTCTGATTTTTTAAGTTCTTTATATATTTTAGATAGTAGTCCTTTGTCTGGGGAACAGCTAGTAAAATTTTTTCCCCGCATTGCAGGCTGTCCCTTAGCTCTGTTGGTGGTTTCTCTTGCAGTGCAAAAGCTTTTTAATAGGATGAGATCCCAGTTATTGATTCTCTGTGCTAGTTCCCTTGCTACTGAGGTTTTGTCCATAAAATCTCTTCCTATGCCAGTGTCTTCAAAAGTTCTACCTAACCTATTTTCCAGAAAGTTTAGTGTTTCTGTTTTAATATTTAGATCTTTGATTCACTTTGAATTTAGTTTAGTGCATGCTGAAAGATAGGGGTCTAATTTTAATCTTTGGCAGGTTCAAATCCAGTTTTTCAACACCATTTATTAAAGAGGCTATCTTTCCTCCAGTGAGGGTGTTTGGCTCCTTTGTTGAAGATGAGGTGGCAGAGTATGTCTGGAGTTGTTTCTGCATCTTCTAATCTGTTCCATTGATCCTTGGGCCTTTTTCTTTGCCAGGACTGTGCTGTTTTTATCACAGTAGCTTTGTAGTGCAGTTTCAGGTGGGAATTGTGATACCCTCTACCTTGTCTTTGTTGCCTAGAATTTTTTTGCTATTCTAGGTCTGTTCTTGTTCCAAATGAATTTTTGGATTGTTTTCTTAAGTTCTGTGAAGTATGCTGTTGGAATTTCCATTGGGATTGCATTGAATCTATATAGCAGTTTTGAAAGTATGTCTGTTTTCACTATATTGATTCTTCCTACCCAGGAGCAAGGAAAGTCTTTGAATTTTTTGGTATCTTCTTTGTTCTCTTTTTTTAGAGTGCTGTAGTTTTCAAAATAGAGGTCTTTGATTTCTTTTGTTAGATTGATTCCTAGTTATTTCATTTTTTTTGCATGCTGTTGTAAAAGGAGTTGTTTTTCCAGTAAATGTACATAAATGTTAATCTCCAAGACTTCATTAACAATGCTCCATGCAGAATCCTAAGTTCCTAAACAGTCATTTCCTCCATCTTCTTATATTTGAGTAGGGTTATCCTTAAATTGTCTTAGGAAGATATTTATCTTATTAAAAAACGTACACATAAACTCTAATGGCTCCACAGAGAAGGCCATAGTCAAAGCCTCACTCTTTGACAGTTTGATGTCAGATATCATCATGATGTTGAACTGCAAAAGATTTCGGCCTCAGACAAATGAATATTCTTCTTGATGTTTATATGGTTGTTTTCTCTCTTCTTTTTCTCAAAGTACAGATATTCTTAAATTTGAGGGTTGCCTTGGTGGCATCTGGTTCAAGTTCTCTTTTTGGGGGATGCCCCACCCTAAATGGATGTAGAAATATTTGCAGGAGTTTTGTGAGATTGTTTTGGATGTCACAATGTCTGGAGCACTATTGGCATTTCCCAGGCTTTAGCCAGAGCTGTTTGTACTGCATATTTCAGCAAAAATGGCTCTGCCCCAAATGCCAGTTTCCTCATTCTTCTTGGGCTGTTGGACACCATGAATTTTTGCATTTCTCTGGACCTCCTGCTCACATGTGGTTCTCAGCTTTGTGGAGGTGCTCAGGAGGTGGGAGGCAGGTGTATTAGTCAGCTTTCCTGTCCTTGGGAGAAGCTACTTGACACATGCAACTTAAAGGAGGAGAGATTTATTTGGCTCACAATTTAAGAACATTCAGTCCATGGTCAGCTGGCTCCAAGACAAGAACATCATGGCAGAGGGGCATGCTGGAGCAAAACTGCTTAATGATACTTAAAGAAACCCAGAATTGTATCCAGGAAGTTAATGGTAGCTAGGAAGTATAGCAAGGGAACCATGACCAAGAGGAAGGGGCAAAAGACTAGATACGATCCTATCCAATGTTAGGCCTCCATGACCTACCCAGACACAATCAGAAGCATGCTTTTTTGATTCCCTAGGTGGCTCTCACGCCAATCAAGTTGACAATTAGGCTTAACCATCACATCATATCCAGGAAAATACTTGTTACAAGATCTGTTCTGCTTTTTCTCAGATGAACTGTGGCTCTAGGTCTGAGTTTTATGCTGAGGCCTTAAAATTATACAGGGCCTCTGCTATGGTTTGGATCACGAGTATCGCCCAAAAGCCCACGTGTTAAGACATCATTAAGATGTGGTGGAGCCTTTAAGCGGTGGGGCTTAGTAGGAGATCTTCAGGTTATTGAAGCCCCTTTCTCTTTGTCTTTTGCTTCCTAGTCATAAGGTGAAGGATTTTCTCTCATGTGCTCCCTGCCATGATGTGCTGCCACAAACCCAAAGCAACCAGATCAACTGATCATGGACTGAAAAGTCGAAAACTGTGAGCCAAAAATAAACCTTGTCTTTTTATCAGTTGATGATCTCAGATACTTGTCATATGTAGCAACAGAAAGTTGACTAATAAGGTCTCTTTCAAAAAGCCAACCCAATTCTGTGTCTGAAACTCCTTATTCATTTGTCCAGTGGTCTTGCTAAAGGGCTTATGACTAATGACAGGATAATTCCCCTGCTTTTATAAATAGGGAAGTGGTCAAGTAAATAAGCATGAGACTGTCCCAGTTTCGTTTCCTCCTCTGCCTGTGTTCTTCTGAGGAAGCCTTCTCTACCTATAGGACTGGTTGAGTGGGGGACAAGGGGAACACTTGACCCAAAGGCCCAGCCTGCCCCTATGATGCTCACAGTTCATTTCAAACAATGGGGAGCCCAATCAGTGCCTTTTCTGGGAATTTGTGCTGAGAGCCAGAGGGATGTCACAGTTGCCTGTGGGCTGAGAGCTAGAAGGTCATGGAGACTTAGGCCGGGGGCGACATTTTAGGTCAGGATTATGATGAACAAACAGAGCAAATTTGTTTTGAGAGAAGAAAGTGGAGCAGAATTGAAAACAAAAGAGAAGTAGAGAGGCTGAGAGACTGAATATGTGGTTTTTCCAAGTTCCCAAACTGCCTCCCTGTGAGGTCTAATTGTACTTTAGTTGAATTATGTGAATGACAGTGATTCACTTTGAATTCTTAAAACACTTTGCCTTCCCTCTCTCTGGAGCCAGCTTTTAAGAGTCAGTTTGCAACCTCAGAAAGGCTGACTGGAGACACAACTTGAAAAAAGGAATGGATTTTTATTCAATTCTGTGATGATCTGGAAATATTGCCTGTATTCCTGAGGACATTATGTTGGTCCCCTCCTCCCTTTTTAATGGAAGAGGGCAGTCTGAAGGGTGTATCTGGGGAAAGATTGCTTTTGGTGCTTCCTAAGTTTCTAGTGTTTATGTTTGCCTGGGGTTACCTCTGAGCATCCATATCTACCACAATTTAAGAATTCTGGTTGCTTCCATGAAGCAGCATCTCATCACTTGTCATAAGTGCTTTCTTTAGAACAAAATAGCAAAACACCAATATTCCTTTCCAAGTTGGAAGGGCTATTTCTAAGAAGGATCATGGTCCCTAGTCTTCTTGATGCCATCACAATATAAATGTAGAATAGGCACCTACTTGGAGAAGAAAGATAATACGCTGGTTATGTGTTGAAACACAGATGCACTTCAGATGTTGTTGTTATTATTACTCTGTATTGATGGGCTTGCCAGCCAGTATGGTAGGGAGTTTAAACACCTGGCTTACATTATTGTAACTTGTGTTTCAGACTGGTTCACAGGCACATAAGCAGAGGACATGTACACACCCAGGAAAGCAGTATCTGATCCTTACTGGGGATGTTTTGATTTATGCTTCCCTTTGCTCTTTGCTGTTGCATTTTCTTGAAGTTGTCTTCTTTCTGCGCAGCTGCTGTTGCTGCTGCCCAGGTTGGTGTGATCTTCCCTCAGGAGAGGGATGCATAAACCAGATGCTCCAACTGTCTGTGGTACCCAGTATCTATAGTATTCTTGTGGCGTTTGCCCTTTCCTTTTTTCTATTTGTCATTTTCTTTACTTCCTTAAAGTAATTACTAATTGAGGTGGAGCAGGATATGCATCTTTGGGGCTGGGGGCCTTCCAGCTCGGGTGGCTCTCTTTAGCATTGTTTCTTCCTTGTTCTTGTCCACTTGCAAAACAAGTGAGCGAATTCTCAGATTCTGAGGTGATTTCTGGAGAGCCATTGTCCATTCTTCTTGGTTCTTTACCTCCCTTGGGGCTAATTATGACAATGAGGGAATTGTTGAACCAGTCCCCATGGTACCAGTTAGAAAACTATAGGGAGTTGCTTGTTCTGAATAAGATGGAGACATTTTACGAAAACAGTGGTGTTTTGTGGGGGGCACGAATGTTTTGAATAGTTGCCATCTTCTCTCACCAAGGTTGAGACTGTGGTCTGGGTGTATGTATCCATCCATGGACCTGCAGATGGCTGCAGAGTATTAGCTGGTGGCACAGTTTGCCCTGATGATGATAAAGCCATGAGTTCCCCTGCCTGTTCCCCAGCTGTGTCTGTCCCCAGGTGATCATCCTCTGAAGAATGAAGAAATCTGGTCTATCTCCCATCATGGTGATTCATGTCACTGAAAGCCCAGGTGTTATCTTAGGATTGCACAATATTTATGATAACCACTCAGGACATCCCACTCAGGGGAGCCCTGCCTTGGCCTTTGTCCTCCAGGTGAAGCCTGGTTGTCACCTGTCCCCTCTGCTCTGGATTATATGGTCTTGTATTTAGTTTCTAGACAGGCTGGAAGCAAAACTTAGAACCTCCTAAGATTCTTCAAAAGAACAGCAGAATCTTTACTTCTTGCTCATTGAGGAGATGGAGGAGTCTTCCATCATATACTCAACACAAGCAAATAAAAATCTCCATTAGATATTTCTTTCTTTTCTTTTTTTTTTTTTTTTTTTTTTTTGTTTTTGAGACAAGGTCTCTTTGTGTATCCAAGACTTGCCTTGGCCATGGCTGGCACCTCATTAGATATTTCTATTTTTCTCTCAGTTCCCTTCACTTTCCACCCAAGGCTCAACCTCTTTAGTTACTCTTTTCCTTCTACCTTGCATACCCTTAATTCTGATTTTCCTGTAATTTTCAAATTCTTTACATATCATTGCGCCAGGTAGTTTTCACTGTGACTGAATTAGTAGTCAGGCTTATTGACTTGAACCCGTTGGAATGCTCACAAAATAAAAGACTATCAGATATTGGAAACTAACTTCCTAAGAAGACAGAGCAGCACTATTGTTTTTTTCTTGGATTCTCATTTCTCAACCCATGTGGCAAACCAACAGATTTCTTCCTGGTAAATATAGGACTGTCCTTGAGAGGAAGTCTTATTCCAGCTGCTGAAGGAGGTTTCCTCTCTCTCTCATTATACCACAAATTGCAAAGCCAAGCTAGTCATTAGAATGTTGCTCAGTTTTCAGAGAATCAGAGTGAGAATCATTGGATGGCTCCGAGGGAGACTTCAGGCTGAGAAAAGGGCAGGCTGGCACTTGAGTGAGTGGCTCTAATGATGGTGTTGGTGGCCAGATTCATGGATGGGTAAGCTCTAATCACCTCTTCTTTCCCAGCCCTCCTCCTGGGCCCCACTCAGACCAGCCTCTCTCTAGTTGATCTGTCATTATAACTTGTCAGTACTGCAACACTTTCCAAAGTGTGTGCATCTGTATGTGGCTTCTTCTTTTTTTTTTGGTGCCAGGGATTGAACTCAGGACCTTATGCTTGTGAGGCAGATGATGGCACCACTGAGCTACATCCCCTGCCCAGTTCATGGCTTCTTGAGGCACCTGCAGCTCAAGGCTGAGAGGTTGGAACATGATATCCACCTTGTAGGATGTACTTGGGGAAGGAAAGATTTCTTTTCTTCACCCATTGCAAGGATCCTGATGAGGCTCCTATACCAAAAGTTAGATTAACAAGAGAAAAGCATACCAATTTTTTAAATATAGGTTTTACCGGACACAGGAGCCTTTGGAGATGAACACTCAAGTGGAGAAATGTGCATATTTTTGTGGTAGGTTAAGGATGAAGTGACAGTCATGCATAAGTATGATAGCACAAAGGGGGTGTAACTGAATGGTAACAAAGTCCAGGAACCTAGCATGGCCTGTTTGTCCAGGAACTTAGCAAGGCCAGATTCTTCCCTACCCTGTTATCTGCCAAGATAAGGGCATTGCTTTCCTCTGGGCATAGAGAGGCCCATGAGTGTTTTAGGACCCGCTTCAAGGCAGAGACATGGGGTTGGGGAAGAGAAGACAGTGACCTTGCTTCTACTATTTTCTCAAATGCCAAGGCACCATATTTTGGGATAGCATGTCCTGAACCCTATCACACTGCTGAGAAAGCATTGATGGCATCTCTAATCTGCTCATAGACTCATTATAGCTGTTAGAGCTGGGAGAAACCTGTACACCATCAGTCCTCATCTTACTGGGGATGGAACTGAGGCTAAGATGAATAGAACTATTTGCCTGTGTTCACAGAGTTGGTGTTGGATCCAGGACTACATCCTAGGTCTATACTTGCCATGTTTCTACCTCGTCTCCTGCCTTCCTATTGGTGTTATTTCTAGTTGTTTTTTTCTCCAGCATTTCTTCAATTGGACCATCAGCTTCTTGAAAACTGGAACTGTGTCTTTAGGATACAGTTAGGTTCCTGAGGGCTCCCAGACATGTCATTCATCCATTTCAACAGATGTTTTTAGAGCACTTACCACATTAGAGTTTTATATTGTGCACATATGTATGAGTGCTGGAAATAGAAGATGAAAAAGGCATACTTTCTGTTTTTAAGACACCATCCATGAGAACTCTATAATACATGCACAAAGAAAGTGCATATATGTACAAGGGAAGGAGAGATGGGTTGTATCCAAGAACTCTGGAAACTTCATAGAGAAGATAGGATTAGAGCTGAGCCTTATGGAGGAAGAATTTCACTGGGAGGCAGTAGGAGGAAAGGCTTGTTAGTAGCAGCTAGAACAGACCCTCAGAGGCAGGAAAGTGGAGGGTATGATGAGGAATGGCCGTGGGTTGCTGTGGCAGAAGTACATGAGCTGCAGACGGGATGTCAGAGGGTAGAAGGAAAGCATGGTGAAGGCTCTGGGCATAAGCCTTTGAGCTTGCCTGAAATGTCCCAGTAATACATTCTTCCGGCATCTGTTGGAGACAAAAGCAGGCCAAGAGCAGGCACTCAATGAATGTTTGTAATCTTAATAAATTAAAATTATGGTATTCGGAGTCAGTATATTGTTAAAGAGTGTGAACATTGGAGCCAGAATGAATAGATCTAAATCCTAGCATTCTAAAAATTTCAGAGGCCTTTAGTAAAATATATATGTCATTAAGATGCCAGTAGTGGGGGCTGGAGGTTTAGCTCAGTGGTTCCGCCGCCTGCCTTGCAAGCACAAGGACCCAAGTTCGATCCCTGATACCAAAAGAGAAGAAGAAGAAGAAGAAAAAAAACATGCCAGTAGTGGGATATCGGTCATTAATTCTGTAGTAAGAATTCAGTCAGCTAACAGAGGCCAGAGGAAATGGCTCAGTGATAGGGTGCTTCCTAACATGCAGGAAGCCCTGAGTTTGACCTGCAGCACCTTCAAAAAGGTGCTACCCCTGGGCCCAAGATTATTGGCTCAGAGCAGGGTATAGCAAGCTAGCACAGCTGAGGTGTTGAATTATTTGTTGTTGTTTTTTAATCTCTGAATTTAACATTTGTAGTTTGAACTACTCCCAAACAGTTCTAGAATGACAGTGGCATGAAGTACTTTGTAATTTACCAAGGCATACAGTTCTAAAGTAATTCTACATAAATGCATCAATCAGAAAAATAGTGAGATATTACAAATAAAAATGGACGCATGAACTTGAGTCATACTTACATCAGGGTACCTGGGCATTCAGGCACCAACAAGCCCTCTCAGTGCTAGTTCTTGAAAATCAATCACTCAGCTTTCATTAGCTTCTCAATTAGACTTTTCTCTCTCCTGCTCTTGTCTGCACTGTAACTCTTGTGTTGTGATAGAAACTCAATTTCATCATGAAAAATGGTCTAGGAGGTTCTTAGAGAAACAACTGATTCTATGTCTGGGGCAGGAAATATACAAGATGATTGGGAATGTCTTACAGATCTAGCAAGTAAAGAAATGCTTAAAAAAAAAATATCCAAAGCCCCACAACACTGGGGGCATTTCAGAGAGACACAGGGACCAGTCAGAAGAGCTCCCAATGCAAAGTTGCAACAATGTGAGCTATTTTATGAAGAGTAGTACTGGGTTATAGTCCAAAGTATAGAATATATATCTGTGGGTCCATGCCTATGTAAGTGACTGAATAAATCAATACATTGAAAGGAGGAACAAATCTATGTGGAACATTTCTGAATAATTTATGTAGATATTTGGGTTTTTGAGGAATGGGAAGTAACTCCTCCCCCCTTAAGTGTGGGCCGTTCATAGTCACTGTTTTCTGAAGAGTACAGTATGAAAGAGTGGCAAAAAGAGGAACTTCACAGTGCACTTATCAGATGCAGCCTCACTTATGCGATTGAGGTTAGCTTCAACAGTGGAACATTTCTGAATAATTTATGTAGATATTCATAATACTGGACCAGTCCTCCTTGAATATGCCAAAGTCATCAAAAATGAGGAAAGTCTGATATACTGTCATAGCCAACATGACCCAAGTGACATACAGTGAAATGTAATATGCTTTCCTGAATGGGATCCTGGAACACAAAAAGGAAATTTGATAAAAACTACATCTGAATAAAAGTATGGCCTTTAGTTCATAATGGTGGAAGGAAATCTGAATAAAGTATGGGCTTCAGTTAATAATTGTGTATCAATATTGGTTCTTTTAATTATGACAAATGTTCCATACTTGTGGAAGATATTAATAGTAGGGGAAACGGAGTATGGGGAGTTGAGGATGGATGGAACTCTTTGTACTATTTCCTTAATTTTTCTATAAATAAAAGTCTTCTAAAAGATAAAGTCTATTCATCTTTACAATAGAATAGGAAGAAAAAGGAAAAAGGCCTAGGAAAGAAATGTAGTTGCTGGGGCTGCTGATGGAGCAAAGAGGTCTAATGAATATAGTTCTTAGGCAGACAGAAATTTTGTGGAAGAGATTGAATGTGAGAATTCATAAAGATCTGGGGATATATCTATTTTTTGAATGCTATAGGTATTAAAAAAGTTACCTGCTCAATAATTTTGACTTTAATGAGTTAGTATTTACTAGGTAGTATTACTAACTTTCATCATGGATATCATTTTTTCTCTACTGGTCTTGTCCACACTTGCCTTTCCTCTGATTTGTTGTGCTGAAGGGAGGGGAATCTTCCCTTCTACCCTCCTATGTTCTGCAACAGAGACCTGCAAAAATTAACTGGCAAAAGACCAATTAGCAAGAGAACAGATAGATTTTCATTCATTAAGTACATAAGAATTAGCAGAAAATGTGACTCAAAGAGGTTGTTAGAACTTAGGGCTTTATAACATTTTAATAGGAGAATGGGAGGGTGAGAAAAGGCACTTATGGAAAGACAAATTGCTTTTAGGAAAGATAAGTAGGTCCTTAGGAGAACAGATGGGAGATATGATGGTCTTGAGACAGTGTCTGCTTCCTTGGTTTCTTATCCTGGGACTGTACTGGACTTCTGTCTGGTAACAGGAGTCGGTCTTTGCTGATTGTGAAACTCCTGGAGAGGGATTTATGGCAGTTGCATTCTTTTGGGAGGATCTGCTTTTAGGCAGATCAGGAGAATTCAGGCAGCCCTGTATTCTGGAGTAGCAGATGCTAGTTCCTCAAACAACCTGTGTTCACCATGATCAGGGAGATCCCACTTAGAGCTTCAGCTGTGTTTCCAGAAGGAATGGCAAGGTGGAAGGAAACGAGTTTAGCATTGGACATTCAGTTTAAGTCACGTCTTTTCAGGGTGGAGCCTTGATTAGAATGGAGGAGGACCACAACATGGGGGTCCAGGATCAGTGGAAATACTGGGGTGAGGATTTTGAGGTGAGTAGATGAGAACTTTTAGGGCCTGCCCTATCTGTTTTCCACTGAAGAGCCATTGTGTCCTTCAGGAAGTCCCTGTAATGAGCAGCTAGTACAGTTGCCAGTAACTTCTGCAGGAATAGTAAAACCATACCAGTGAAGAGAGTAGAGTAGGGAAGTCATGTTGATGTAGGATGTTAAATGGGGCTCACAGAGGTGGGACAGGGTAGTATTAGTCCTTACTGTCCAAAGCTATGTGTAGATGTAGATGGTTTTTGTTTTTAGAGTTCACAGAAACTCTAAAAAATAAATAAGAGATGGGATTCATGCTTGCCATATTCCTACATTCCCTTTTGACTTAATCTTCTGTCATGGTTGCCCTTGTGTGATCTGAGTTCAGATCAAGCCATTCCTTTCAATGGCAGGATCATTATAAAACTCTCAGACCCAGGTTGCTTTGTGGCCTGTGGTCCTGTGGTCCTGTGGTCCTGTCTTCTTCTGATGGCTTCCTTGGGGCAGCACTGGCAGAGGGGCACGCTGAGGCGGTCACTTCCACTGTCTTATCTTTATTTTTAAGAAAAACAAATAGCTCTCCCTTGATAATGATGGAGACTTTTGCAGGGGAAGAAAGTTCAGTGTAGTCAAATTTCCTGAGTCAGCTTACACTTGGCCTGGACCAGATCTGCTTTCCTACCATGTGGGCTATTGAAGCTGACAGGTCCCCTCTGCAAATTTGAGAGCCCAGGAAGAGGACGCTAGAGGACTTTGAGACTCAGGTGCTGGTGGCCACTTGGCCAATACCAGCGTAGCCAGGTGCCAGGCTGAAAAATTGGCTGACGGGTGTCACTTTGAAGACACTCCCTCCCAAGGGTGGATCTCCCAGGGGGTTGAAATCAATTAGCTTCCTCTGCTGCAGAAGGCAGGGCAAGAGTTTAAATTTATTTTTCTTTAATATACATGGAGTGTGCTTTTCTTACAGTTGCTATCTGATCACCCTGGTGTGTGTTTTAGCCAGTCTGGATGTCATCTCTGCTGCAGTCCTGCCCATGCAGCCAAGGATGTGCACCCAGAGTTTTCCAAAAAGTTCAAAATGGATCTTTTAATCCAACCACCAGGTCTCACTGCTTTTCCTAAATGGCTTCAGCACATGAGCCCTTCCCACTCTTGCTCCCAATTCTTACTCCTGTTCTCCCTCCCCTTATCCTACTGGCAACCTTAAACCTTTGTCCTGCCCCTATTTTATTTTTTAAACCAAGGGACACAATATCTCTCTCCAAAGCAGGATTTGCACGGCCTGTATGAACAGCTGACAAAGAGAACAAGTAATTTCTTAGCCTTTCAGCTCTGCACTGCCTCTGTGTTTTGTGAGAGGCTGGTGCACCTGCTGTGATAAGGGGGTGGGGCTGTTCTCCCGCAATTTAAAAAGAGGGCAAGCTCTGAGCCCTCTCCACCCCTTCCTTTTAAGTGAATGTTAATAATTTTAAGAAGGAGGTAGAGTTGGGGGAAAGAGACAAGTTCTCTGGATGGATTCTTTAGCCTGACACAGTGCGGACAGAGCCTACCTTGCTGGCTTTATCTGAGACCTTGCTGGCTGGGCTCAGTGAGATAGGCAGAATGGAAGTTGGCTTCTGAAACGGGGCTTTCCTCTCCTAGCTCTCTGTGGGCTGTTTTGGTTTATTTGTTCCCAGGTTCTCTAAGCTGCTTTGTTTGCCCCTGGCTGGTAAAGAGCCTGGGGGCTTTGGTGAAAAGAAGCTTCTTCCAACCAAACAAAGTTTGGCAAAAGGAGAATAAAAGGCTTCCCTTTTTCCTAGGGTGGGTAGGTGGGAGGACATGCATGTGGCCTCTTCCGGTTTTCTTTTCTTTTTAAAAATCTATTAATCTCATGCTGGCAGAAGGTGTTGGCCTGACAGCCTGGATCTCTGTTTTATCCTGTACAAGAGGCTGCCTGGTCGCATAGGAGATGAAGGAGACACCTTGAGGGAAAGGGGGGTCCAATACTTTGCCCCACCGAGCTTTGAGGGACCTTCCCTTCTGCCTCTCTGTCCATCCTGCCTGAGTTCAGGCCAGGTTGTCATCCCAGAGGCCTTTGAGAGCTTGAAGTTACTGTGAAGGGCCAGCATCTTGTGGCACAGCACCCGCTGTGGGGGTCCTGAGGAGGCTTTTGAGAGAGGCCCAGGTGAGCAGCCTCTGGCTTTTCCTGCACGACGGCCCTGCATACTGCACTGCCTTGTTATTTCCTGTAAGGGGCCCAGGACATGCCATCCCCAAAATGTGCTATTTTAGCATAAGAATCATTTTGAGCTGAAGGCATTCAAATTGCTGAAATCACTCATTGGTCTAAAAGCCTAGCTTCTCAAAAGAACTCAATTATCATAAATCCTCTCCTGGAGAGCAACTCTGTAATCTCTTCTTGGAGACCAGAAGTCTCCAAGTCACCCAAACAGAGCATGTCAGAAGACCATCCTGTCTGCCATCTCTTCTCCAAAACCCAGTTTTCTTTCCTAACAACCCCTTGTTTATGTGCCAGGGGCTCTCCTTCCTCACCTTCTCCTGCTGTCAGGTACACAGACCCCTAAATCTAACTACCCCTTTGAGTCCTCTGGTGTGGAAGCAGGAAGTACAAGTTTACGAACTGCTTTTTGTTTTTACTCTCATTAATCTGTCTTTTCACTCTGATTTATAGGGCCTGGTTTATAGGAGGGTAGAGGGAAAGAGGCCTTCCTCCCCTCTACTGTGTCCTCTTTGGCACTTGGGAAGTCTTTGAGGACTCCAGCCAGCACTCGGCATCGCCCTAGATCCTAGTAGGCCTGCCAAGAATCTGGTGACTGGGTGATTGCCTTTAAGGGCAAGTGTTCTAGCCAATTTGTATATTAATTGCACAGTAGTTCAGATGGCTTTTGGAGGAACATGAAGGGCATTATCATATGTAGGTCTTGAGTTGTTCATTCCAGATGGGGTGTGTGGGGAAATTGTTTGCCTATTCAATATGTTAACGACTTATCCAGATATACCTCACCCTGTGGTTCTAGGTGTGGCTCCTTTAAGCCACCTCTCCATGGCCTAGCACTCAAGGGGACAACAGGACAATTAGGACTTTTCCTTATCTAATGTTGGGCACAGGGAATTGTAAGGTTTGAGATTTCCAGTGTATGGGCCATTCATTTACCTCTGAGAGGCTGTGATTCTTATTCCTGATCTGCTATTGGTTCTGCCACTGCCCTAGCCATGCCCAGAAGGTCTGCTTTTTTCCTCCTCTGCCAGTGTTGTTTCCTATAGTTTGTCCTGCCCAACTGCTGACCAGCCCAAACTCTTGATAATGCCTGCTTTCTTGAAAAAATGGGTCTTTAATAAGGCTTTCCTCCTGTCCTGCCCAATTGATATGTAATCACTGGAGTACAAAGAATTTACAGCTGTAAGAGATTGGGGGGCATCTTAAGGAGAAATTTCCAGGGTTAAAAGTTGACTTAGTATAGTACTTACTTTGAAGAATACAGGTCATTATTTTGAAATTGTCCTTTCATTTCATAGGAAAATGAAACTTTATAGTGGCTATTGTGGGTGATGACATACCCTCTTCCTTTGTGTATTAAGGACAGATTGCCTTTCCTTGGAGGTCAATTCAAGATCTTTCTGTCTGGCAGGACCTTGGGGGGACTAGGGTTTTTTTTTTAAATTGAGTTTATTGGTACATTTTAGGTATACAGTACAGTCACATTCATCATTGGGATCTTGTACCTTTACATGACAGGTCTTGTTTCTCATTTTTTCCCCTTGTCCCTGCCCTCCCTGCACCCCTTCCTCCCCTCCCCATTTATAAACATTTTATTTCTATTTTTTCATTTTCTCATATTTTTTTCTTTTCCCTTATTACTTTTCCCCTACCCTTCCCACTTCCCCTACACCTTTAGCCCTTTTCTTCCTATTTCACATTGTCAATTATCTCATTAGGATCTTATGTACTATTATAGTTTTTCACACCAGAGAAACTATTCGGTATTTACACATGTGTGACTTATTTATTTCACTTAGGAGTATATCCTCAGGGACTAGGTTTTTATAGGGTGGGAGATGGTTGCAGGCAGTAGCAACTCATGGGATTAAGTAATATATTAAATGACTAACAAAAAAGCCTTGCTTCTCAATTTCATTTCATGCCCAGTGATTAAATCAGAAATCTTCAGTTTGGTCCTAAAATGTCTTGAAAATGTCTTTAACATCGCTTTTTTCTCTTCTTCTGTCCTCTTCCTCTTTATTATTATCATTATCATCCATTTTTTTTTTTTTGTAGACAAAAAGGGAACAAGTCCTATAGGCCCCCAGCCCTCAGTATCTTGCTGAAATATGTAACATTTTTCCTTGTTTTTCTTTTGTTTTCTTTTCTCTAGCTTCTCCTCTCCTCTCTTTTCCTCTCCTCTCTTCTTGTCATTCCCTCTCCTCCCCTCTCCCTCTCTTCTGGTACTGGGGATTGAACCCAGAGTGTTTACACTGAGCAACATCCCTAGCCTGTCTGTCTGTATTATTTATTTATGATAGGGTCTCTCTAAGTCAATTTTCCAGGCTGAGCTGTGATCTTCCTGCCTCAGCCTCCCAGGGTGCTGGGATCACAGGCATGTACCCCATACCCTACCCACCAGGGAACATGTTTTTGCAAAAGACTGGAGATGAGACTGTGAGGCCTGTGAGGAAAGGAGGCCCCAGGATGGTTCCTAGGACTGGCAGGTGTACAGCTGATGCTCTGACACCATGTCCCAAGTGTGTCCAGGAGGGGGATGCTGGCCTGGTGCAGCACAACAGAAGTGGGGGCTCTGGTTCATATTGTTCTCTGCCATGGCTTGTGTCTAGATGGCCCCCCAAAGCCTTATGCAGTCATAGATGGGGCTCTTTCAGAGGTGGCTGACTCTAGAGTGTGTGATTGACTCATGGTGTTGGTTGATTAAGGGTGGGTGATTACTAAATCAGCGCATGGATTGGTTTGGCACTGCCCAAATCCCCATAGCTTAGAAACAATATAAGGGACAGCAAGAGGCTTGTATTGTTTCTTGCTTGCTTTGCTACCTTCTACTGGCTATGAACTGTTTCTCCTCTGCAAGCCCTGTCTGTTCTGCCTCCTTGACTTGAAACCAGCCAGTTATGGACCGAAACCTCTACAAACTGTTAGCTACATAAACCTTTCCTCCTTTAACTTTGGGTGTCTGGTATTTCTTCTCAGCAAGGAGAGAAATGTAACCAAGATACTCTCCTTTCTTTTCCAGTTGCTGTGTCCTTGTGCCCATCCACCACTTCTTTTCTCAGGGGACATAGCCCACTGGGAGCAGCCTGGTTTCATGTCAGTTGTTCTTTTCTTTACCACCAGGTTCTGTGGCTGGGAGGTTTCCTTTCTTAAGGAGATGAATTCTTATTTGTGAAGTTGTTTCTTCTGCAGCCCGTGCCCACTCCTCCTTTATTTGGCATGAAAAGCTGGAGTGAGAAGAGGGAGAGGAGCACAGCAGGCCAGGAATGCTCTCCCCCTTGCCTGGCCCTTGTTTACCTTCCTTTGGCTCCTCCCCTTGGGGTGAGGGTTCATCCTGCTGTGTCTCAGCCACAGCAAGCCTGTACTGCGTGATCCTCTCTCCTGGTGACAAGGCCCCCATTTTACTCACCTCTGCCCCTGAGACTGAGCCTGGCCCGTTGTCAGCACCTGTGAAGGTCCTCATATTCATTGCCACCTGAGCCATGTGGCATTTTAGCCATTGTTAGATTCATTTGGTAAATATGGGCAGCCTTTGATAATTAAGACACAGGTAGAGGGCCTGGGATTTAGCTCCCTGGTACCAAAAAAACCCAAAAAACAAACAAACAAACAAAAAACAAAAAGACATAGGTGGAACAAAGCTCTAAATTCAATCTCTAGCACAAAACAAAACAAAAAGACAAGAGGTGGAGGTTACACAGTTTATCCCCCACAGCCTCATGGCCAGGTCAAAAGCCAAGTCCTGGACCAAACATTTATTTGTAAGTTCTGTAGCTGCTGAGATGACACTCTTGTTCTCAGGCACACAGACAAGTGCCCTGTGTCATAAGTTCATTCTGCCATTTTTGTTTTTGTTATGTTAGACAATCATGCTGTGTAGCTCAGGATGGTGTTTGAACCTGTGATCCTGTTGCCTCAGCCTCCCAAGTACTGGGATTATAGGAGTATGTCACCATACCCAGGCATAGTTTCATTCTGAAGTGACATGGTCAACCCTGTCTTTGGGTCATGTGACAGTGTTCCCAGGAATAGAACGTCACAGGCCTAAGCAGACTTGAAGGCCTGCCGTGTTGCTTCTAAAATGTTACAATTAAAGGCCATAGGATTCTTATGCTGTGTTCATGTGGGAGTGGATAGTACCTAGGCAGTTTTTCTCTCAAATATTGTACACTAACCACTTCACTAAAAGAGAAGCAAAATTTCAGGCTTATCACAAACCCTCAGGTGTTGTTTTGTGATGCACTCTTGTCACATTTGGTGGATTTGTGATTAGTAGAGATCAAATGGTAACTAGTAACCTAGAGGTCATAGATGGTAATCAGCACACACACACACACACACACACACACACACACACCACACCATTGATGCTGAAATATTTCAGAGCATGTCATTACCACACAGGCAATGTTAGATGTTTGTAGCTGCACAGTGCTGTCCATAGGGACAAATGTCCATGTTTTGGCCATAGGTCCTTTCACTTTGCATCGTTTGAGTGTGTGTGTATTTGTGTGTTCATGTGTGTGTTTGGTACTAGGGCTTGAACCCAGGGCCTTTGAACTAAACTGTATCTCCAGCCCTTTTTATTTTGAGACAAAGTCCCATCAAATTGTGAAAATGTCTGTGCTGAACTCTAATTTGTAATCCTTCTCTCTCAGCCTTGACGAATGCAGGGGTTTAAAGGCCTGTGCCACCAGGCCCATGGCTCTTATATCTTCACAGGGGATTGTAAGGGTCACTATGCTAGCATGTCGGTCACTACACATCGATTTCTCTTAAAAAAAATTTTTTTTTTAATTTAAAAGTGTCCAAAGGATCTTGTGTTCTGTTTTCAAAGTCTGGACTTTCACTGGGAATCCAGATCAAATGGGCTCTTATCCTCTGCTTGCAGGAGGTCTCTGTCCTCTCTGTACAGTGCCTTGTCCATTTCCTTTTGTTTCCTGATCTGTAAAATGGGAACAGTAAGCTCACATTTTGGGTTTCTTTTTCCTTGAGGAGTTCAGGAAAAAATGTGTGTTACATTTCCTTGTCAGGGGTAAAAAGTCATTCCACTATAGGCTATTTTTGTTATTACCAGAAAGGTCCAAATAGAAGCCATGTATTTGGGGAACTGTCTCTTCCTTGGGTGGGACAATTTAATCACCTGTCCCTGCCACAATCAAGGAGTGATTTCAGTCCTGCCTTCTCTTCAGTGGTGTTGAGCAAGGTCAGAGAAAGCAATCAGAAAGAGAACACGTTCTGGTTCAGAAGAAAATCTCTGTTCTGCTTTGAACATCTATGTGTAGTTTCAAGATTTAATAACTAGTACCATGAAGCAGAGAGAGAAGATTATTTATGAACACTAGGGCTGAAGATACGGATAGTTGGTTTGTCAGAAGTAAGGCTACATCTGTGCAGTTAAGTCTGCAAGTTGTACTAATCCTGTTTGGCTTAACCAAAACCAATGTGTTTTGTCTTCTCCTGCCTTCATATATTCCTGCCCACACTGCTTCGCTTAAGAAACTTACATTTGCCTGCATACGAACTAGCTTCCCTTCTATTGAATCAGTTCTCATAAGAAGCAAAAAAGAGTGAATTGGAAAGTGATGGAACACACTCTATTTCTTTTAGACCAGTGCTTATTTTCTTGGCAGGCCAATGCTTTTTTCTCACTTTTTGACATAATCCTAATGGTCCCATTAAAATACATTTAGCCTTTTCTCTTTCCTCCATCTGCCAGCACTCTGTGTCATTTTGCAAACGGCAGGCAGGTTTAAGTTCTGAAAAGTGAAGAACAGGCTAAATACATATTGGAACAGGATCATATATCTCCAGCTGCATTTTCAAAAATATCCACCCCTCCCCATTTTATTGTAGTGCATTTGGTTGCAGTTGGGTGGGGAGAGACTGGGATTATGTGATACAGGGCAGGGTTTTCCAAGGAGTCTGAGGAATCTCTTTCGTTGGAGTGCTATATTGTGACTTATTTTTTGGAAATTCTGATTTGGCCTTGTTTAGATGATTCCCAACATTCCTTCCATTTCTTTGAGTGGCCGATTTTTTGTGGCTGTACTTTGGGTTCAAGTTCATAAAAAAATGTGAATGTGCCTGAGTCTCATACAGAATTTCTGCCAACAGAAGAAGCTGGAGAGAGCTGAATCGGTTACATATGCAGGGTAAACGTACCTCATGTATAGTGAATGGGAACTGAATTTACTCAGCCTCTTCTTTTGCTCTCTCTGCCTAATAGTGGGCAGCAGCAGCAGCAGCAGGCAGGGGAGGTAAGGGCAGTGTGCTATGGGGTCTCTACATTTCCCTTCTCCATCACCGAGATTGAGCGGCACACAGTTCCTTCCCGGAAACAACAGGAGCCTACCTGCCACAGCTAGCCTGAAGGAGCTTTCTCTCAGGTTGGGAGGCTGCACCATGTGGTTTAGGAGCCAGGAGGTAGCAGCTTGTAGTGAGTTTTGCGTGCTGCTGGGCAAAGCAGGTGACTTCAAGAGGGGCAGGAATTGAGTTCATTTTCTGGTTAAGGGATTTGGGGTTGAGGTTTAGAATACCCACGCAGTTAGGCCACTGTGCAGAACTGGGGAAGAACTTCTGGAGAGGTGGCTGCAGCTCAGAGGAGGCTTGGTGGAGCCTGCTGCAGCTGCTGTGACCTGATTCAGAGCAGAGGAGGTGAGCACAGTGCTCTCCACTGTTCACAGAGTAGTTGCTTAAGTATACATCTAGGGCTCTGGGTGCCCAGAAAGCACTCGACACCAGGTTTTCTCAAGCTGGCCAATACAGGTTGAACAATCCCTAACTTGAAAATCCAAAATCCAAAATCTAAAATATTCCAAAACCTGAAACGTTTTGTGAGTTGACATAACTCCATGAGAATTCCACACCTGAACCTTATGTGACAGGTTGTAGTCAGAATTTAGTCATGCTAAAAATAATGTAAAAATTGCCTTCAGGCTATATGTATAAAGTGTATATGAAACATAAATGAAGTTCATGTTTAGACTTGAACCCTATCCCCAAGATATTTCTTATGTATATGCAGATATTCCACCCCCATCTGAACTTTGAAATGTTTCTAGTCTCCAAGCATTGGGGTTACACTTGTACTACTGTTGTTTGGGCCACATAATTCATTGTGCTGGGGGGCTGGCCTGTACACTTTAGGGTGTTTAGCAGTGTCTTTGGCTTCTGTCACCCGACATTGCTAGTAGCATCTCCCATCCCACTGTGAAAACCACAATATCGCCAAAATTGCCCCCACCTGAGAAGCATATGGCTGTAGAAAAGAGTACACAGTGTTCCCTTTCCCTATCTCGACTTCCAAACCTAGAGGTACCACGGGGAAAGAGAGCAGGTGTCAGATAATATGTTTTTAATATTTGAATTATTATTGTCAGATTGACGCTTGCAAAGTTGTCATTCATTTTGGATGTCATCATGGTTGAATAACAGCAATTTTGTATTCTCAACTTAACACTAACCTACAAAATCAGATTTGTGCAGTGTTGGTTAAAAGGGGCCTCAGGACAGTATCATGCCCTGTGCTGTTTATCTGACACCCTAAAAAGCATCCTCTGCAAGGGATTGCATTTGAGGTGGCCAGGTGGGGATGGAGGAAAGAGAGCTGGAGGATGGGCTCACATGAGCTTGAAAACCGAGTTAAACCACTGGGGAATATCCAAGGGCACAGGAGGCCAGAGTTAGCTTTATAGGTCCCTGGCTCTGGGAAAGGAAGAATGCAGTCCCAGTCTGAAGGATCCTTTAGAGGTGAAGGTGAGAGGAGAAGGAGATTGTGAGATACACAGCTGGAGGAAGAATGGGTCCCCAGGGCGGGAGGTTGCCCTGAGAGTCTTCAGCACAGATGCTGAACTTGTCCCACTCACTTTATGACTTACAGGGCAGAGGTCAGGTACTTATGCCCTGGGTGGTATGGGAGTTCCCCTAGGGACTTGGTACATAACCTGTGTTCAGTGTGCTTTTGGAGATAAGACAGAGCAGTGGCTGAGCTTGCCCCGCGTGACCTTCTCTGCCTGGCTGGCTTCTGTGGAGCCTACCCAGCTGGCTCTGTCAGTTTTCCCCTTTTGAGAAATTCTGTGGGCATCTTGTCCATGGCACTGACCCCTTTGGGTATTGGCTCTTTTGCTTTCATATTTTCTTGTACATAGCAATCATGGTACCACAGGGAAAGCTTCCCAAAAGATGTGGGTTCTTGGCCTTTTTCTCTTATTCTTTTATCCCTGTCTCTCCATTATGTCCTAATATGTCCTTTTGAAAGTTGGTGCACGAAAACCTGTTTTGGTTAAAAAAAATTGCTGTTTGTAATTTGATCAGATAGGAGTCCTATTCAAGGCAGAAGAGGAAAGAGGGGGGCAGTGGGAGCCTGGGAGGCTGGGACAAATGAGGGCTGGGCCTGGATAACTGTAGAAGGAATGCGGTGACTCAAGCGAACAGTGAATCCTGGGATGGAAATCTTGTGAGTTCACAGATATTTATCTCCGCAGCTCCATTTCATGGATGAAGCAATCCAGGCGCAGTGCGACCACCTGACTCTCCATACCACACAATTCCAGTACTGGACTCAAATCTTTTACAGCCTAAGTCCAGGTCTTTTCTATCATTTTTCCCATCTGGTATAACCAAGGGTCACGAGCTTCCTGGGTTCAGGAGTTTTAGCTCCCACATCAAGGAGATGGCTGTTTCTTTCTTCTGTTTTTGTTTTCCTTTCATTACTCTTGGCTGGATGCAGTGCATTAAGTCGGGGAGGGCCATGCTGTGCAGTGCCTACTTGGGTGAGTGACCCAGCTGTAGGCTGCCCCCCTAGTCAGGTGCTCACCTATGGGGCTGGGCTCATTTGCAAACCAGGAAATTTGGACCCATTACAGTTTTCTTAGGATGACCAGCTCTGGGTTTGACTCAAGGAACAAATATCTACATCCATTTAGGTGGGAGGGAGGAAGCAAAACACAGAACAAAGATACAGAGAGGGCAGTTCCTCCTGACTCATTACACACTATGAGTGGTTCCTTACCACCTGCTTTTTGTATTCAGGTCAGTTGATTTGGCTTCTGTTCAGGAAGCCAAAACTCAAGAAGTAGACAATCTATGCCCATCCAACAGGCCCAGATTTACCAGGAAGCAAATGAAATGCAAGCTTTGAGTCCCTTCACTTAGTAGGCTCTTTCAAGTCTCCCCTCTTAATTTGTATTTATAATTTGCATATGCTTTGCACTGAACATGCTAAATAAACCTTAGGTTTTTCAGAATGTGGGATCACCTCTGTGTGTCTCTTTGGTCAGAAACCACAGCACTCGGCAGGCCAGTGTCTCACATATTTTCACTAAACCAAGTCTGGAAAAGCCAGAAATGAGCCCAGACTAGGATGTCCTCACACCATTCCCGGGTCAGGATTTTATGTTATCTCATGTCTGTGTTCAAGGTACAAGGGGCTACAGGTTATAGTTGCCTTCTGGGGTGGTGAGGGGTCAAGCTAGATTTGCTAGAGAGCGATTTTTCTTTCTCCCTTCCCTGTGTACTATTCCCCTGACTCCCTTGTGTGTACATGTGCGTGCGTGTGTGTGTGTGTGTGTGTGTGTGTGTGTGTGTGTGTGTGTAATTAGCGCGACCAGCCTGTGGGCCTGTTTACAAGGGGAGGAGGATTCTGCTCCCACCGCCTTTGTGGTGGCTCTAAGTGGACACTCTATTCTTCTGTGCTTCCTGCCTTGAAAATGCTGACCAGGGTCACTCTCAGGGCTGTTAAAAGCTGCTGTGCCTTGCCTTGGAGGCAAACAAGGCCATTCCTGGCCCATCCATCAGTCTGGCTGGACAAGTGCTTTGGAACCAGCCTGGGTGAAAGATGGGAAGGGAGCATGGGCGTGGCCTGACTCGTCCAACCTCTAGACCAGATTTGTCCAGAGGCCCTGCTGTCCCCAAAGCAGGCAGTGGTAAAACCTGTGTGAGGAAGATCAGTTTTCCCATGTTGTCATCGGGTGGCGGCCATGAGTACTGTTTTTTTCTCTTTCATTCATTCTTTGACTACTAATTGATTGCTTATTTAAGACTGGACAAAAGCCTGTGTTGTTGTTGACAGTTCTATTTCAATAGCTAACCTTTGGTGTTGATGGATATCAAAAAGAAGACACTTTTTTTCCTTCATTCTTCGGGGTGCTTGAAATCCAGCTGAAAGCTTTAGCTTTTTTCATAGATGAATGCTACATGATCTAAACAGTCCCCCCCAAAAAAAACCATAATCCCTATTTTTTTGTTTGTTTTTTTGAGACAGGGTCTCACCATGTAGTTGAGACTGACCGGGAACTCACTATGTAGCTGAGGCTGGTCTCAAACTCATAGCAATCCTCCTGCCTCAGCCTCCCAAGTGCTGGGATTACAGGCATGCACCACCACTCCCGGCTTATCCCTATTTTTGTTGTTGTTGTTCTGTATTTTGAAACAGGTCTTGCTAAATTGCCCAAACTGGTCTTAATCTTGCAACCCTCCTACCTCAGCCTCCTGTGTAGCTGGAATTATAGGCATGCACCCAGCTAATTTTCCTAGTTTTGTAACAACTGGAGAACCACAGACTTCCATTGGTCACTCTGTTCTTGAGAAAGCATTATTGAAAATCCAAACTTTTTATCTCCATCAACTTTTAGCCATCAGCCACTTGTTAGATCAAGGCAAGGGCGTATCTTCTGGGCAAATGTCTCCAATAGCTGGACCGCCAGTTTCTGCTGTACTCCTGGCCTGTGTTTGGAGGAGGTGCAATAGAGGGAGGCCAGTGAAGATAGGCTACAGGTGAGCTCATATTCCCACCTCTAAGCCTCTGTCTGCTCTGAGAACTGGCACTGGGATGTCTGAATTTTGGCCCCAGGACAGCTTGCCAAGCTGTCTTTAAAGCTGGTGCCTGGGAATAGGAGGAATTGATGGGATACGGGGGGAAGGTGGTGAATGAGAAATGCTTTCTATCTAAGTTTCTCCAGTGTCTATGGCGGCTGTTGTAAAATGATGTATATATATTTTTTATAATGAAAGCTATATAATTTATAGTAGGTCTTCTCCTTGTATGTTTTTTTCCCATCAAAAAAAAAAAAATTAAAACACAATCATCATGAGGTCCTGGGAACATTATTTGACCTAAGAGCAATCCTTGTGGATGATTAGTTTACTGGTCTTTAGGAGATGAAATACAAATACACATTCTGATTTTTCCTCTTTCCCCCAGATCCTGGGAGATAAGATGGAAGCCACAGAGCTGGCTGGGCTAGAAGAAAAACAGCCTGATGTGTCTTTCACGTTCAGATTGTTTTCTCCCCAACAGCATGTGTGACTCTGAGGTCTGTACCTAACCCGTGTCATCAAAGTGGCTTGGAGAGAATCTCACAGCACCCAAGTTAGCGAGGCAGGACCCTGAAGGAGGGAAGACAGCAAAGGAGAGCAAAGCTTCCAGCAGCTGCTGGAGTGTACAGCTACCTTGGCTCTTTGCCTTCTGGCCTGGTTGCCGTGGGTCAGTCATCATTTAAATATTTTCCTGGTTTCCCCTCTGGCACAGTGGACTGGGGACTTCAAAACATGGGCGCTTTCCCACCTAGGCTTGTTATGCACCTTTCCTAGGGACATAAAGAGCTTGTTTGAAGGGCCTGACCTGGGATGGATGTCGCACAAACAGTAGCTGGGCAACAGCACCTCTGTGTGCACAGTGCTGTGGCTAAGTAGCCCTTTCATTGAAGTAGTCAACATCTTTTGTTGTTGGCAGAGCCTTAGGGACTGATCCAGTCTGAGCCACGCTTTGAGGTGGGTTGGAGAGGGATAAATGTGCCCAGAGAAGCTTCTGAAAGGGACAAGCTTCCATTGCTTCCTCTGTTCAGGGATCTGCTAAGGAAAACAGAGGCTTGTTAGTCTCAGTCTTGGCGATAAGTACAATATATAACCAGAGACAGTAAAAACCCTTTAGGAAGTTCCTACTTAACACATTTGCTTCTATGATTCACATTTTCACTTCCTGCCCTTGATTCTCAATTTCCCCTCTATGAAATTTTCGTGAGTTCGTTCCTTTTGAAAAAAGAAAGAAATCTTAAATCACACGTTATTATATTTACTCAGATTCTACTTAATGTGAAAACTCACTGGACTGAGAGGGGGCTGCTGTGCTAGGAAAATCAAGTTCAAGTTCTAAAATGGGCTTTGTCAGAAGCCCCTGGGGCTGGGGTGTGGTTTTTCATTGGGAAGGTGTGCTCAGGTGAGCTGGTTGGTTGCTGGCTGGATTAACAGCAGCACAGCTAGTTACTTTTGCAGGAGGTTAAACTGATGGGCAGTGATCCAAATAGTAGCGAAGGATTCTCAGCCCAGCTTTTCTGTCCTCAAATTTTCTTCGTCAACTGTCAGCATTCTGCTTGTATATGAAATCTAAAGCCAATATGACAAGCTCCAAAGCAATATGACAAACTCTCCAGAGCACCTATCTTGATTTCATGTCTTTCCCCCTTATTTACCTACTTACGGTAAGGGAGATTTTGGAGGATATGAGGAGGAATTGTGCATAAATACTTACATGCCAATTCTCAAACTCTTGAACAACTCTTGTTCAAACTCTAAGATGTCATATCTAAGATGTTAAAGTTCTTTCATTAGTATACTCACTCTGTTAATAAATCTGCAGTGGAAACCAATGAACTCTTTACATTGGCCCTGACCTCATGTCCTGGAAAGATATGCATAGTTTTGTCCTTAGGATACTAACCATCTGGGAGTCCATGCAAGATTTACCATTGAGTCAACTGGAGAGTGATACTCCATGGATCTACTTTAGTCTCTAACATTGAGCTCAGTTTAGAGAAGGAGATCAGCTGATGCTAATCTGGTGAAGGGACTGCTAGTTGCGGTGGTCAGACAGTAGCACAGTGTAACCTCTGAGAACTGGGGAAGGCTAAAAGTGACCATAACTCGTGTAGTCTGTGTGTAGAAAGCGAGGGCCATGAGCCAGGTGTTGAAGAGGGCTGGAAAGAAGTTGAATGGGTTAGAAAGAGTGTACTACAAGTAGTCAAGATAGCTGCAAAACATACCCAGGAAATAGACGCTGGTTGGTCCTGAGGATATGCACCCACAGAGGAACAGGAAGAGCTACAATGAGATGAACTATAGAAGAGGTTGAAAATCAACTGAGCTGAGCCTCGGATTAAGCCAAGTTGATCAAACTGAGGGGGCTGCAATAGGTTTGAGTGGAGTGACATGGTTATTCATGTTGAGCATCCCTAATCCAAAAATCCCAAATACTCCTAAATCAGAAGCCTTTTGAGCATCTGTATGACCATGACTAGAAAATTCTACACCTGACCTTATGTGATGGGTTTGCAATCAAAACACAGTTGAACTAAAAGTATTGTAAAAAAAAAAATTACTTTCAGTCCTTGTGTACAAAGGGTATATGAAACATCCATGACTCTCATATTTCGACTTGGGTTCTGCAAGAGATTTCATTATGTATGTGTACATATTCCCAGATTTGAAAATAGTGGAAGCATCTTTTAGGCTCAAGCATTCTGGATAAGGGACACTCTATCTATAGTAGGACCTTACGATGCAGTAAAACTTATTGTCCTGAATCAAATGTAGCCACATGGGCAAGTTTTTTTTTTAATTGATTTTGTGGTGAAATATACATAACATAAAATTTCCTATTTTAATAAGTCTGGAGTGTATAGATGAGTAGTGTCATGTATATTCATATTGTTGTGTGCAGCCAGTCTCAAGAACATTTTCATCTCACGTGTTGGAGCTCTGTACCCATGAGCAGCCATTACTTACTGCTTCCTTATCTCTACTTGGAAACCTCTGTTTGTATGAACTAGACTACTGCAGGTACCTCATACAAATGGAATCCTACAGTGTACTTGTCGGTTTTGCGACTGGCTTATTTCATTTAGCATGTCCTCCAGGTTCACTCATTTGAACTGTGTGTCAGAATTTCCTTTTTTTAAAAATATTTGAACATTTTATTTATTAAGTCAGATGATGAATCTCTATGTTGCCACATATATGGGCTTGTGCCATTAATCAGGGCACAGCTCTTGTTTACAACGATAGAGCCAGTGGGAGGGTGGTGAGTCTACAATGTCAGGAGCATTCACAGAGCAAACACAGTGAGGCCATGTGAGTGATAGAACAGTGAATCATGACAGAGGTCACAATTGGTCCTTCACCTTAAAAACACATGGTTTTTGCCCAGAAAAAAATATGAAGAGTAACAGGCTGTCATTAGTCAGATACAAATTTGCTTCAGGAACATGAAGCTTCTTACAATGGACTGATTTGTTTGATTGGCAGAATTTCCATCCTTTTGAAGGCTTCATGATATTCCATTGTTTGTATAGACCCCATTTTGTTTATTATTTATCTGTCCTCTGGGTTGTGTCTACCTTTTATCTATTAGGAATAGTGATACTGTGAATGTGGATGTACAAATATCTCCTGGAGACTTGGTTTCATTCCTTTGGTAGTGTGCTCAGAAGTTGGATTGTTGGGTCATACAATAACCCTATATTAAAAGTTTTGAGGAAGCACCATACCATTTTCCACAGCAGGGCACCATTTTCCATTCCTGCCAGCAAGGCATGAGACTTCCTATTTCTTCATGTCCTCACCAATACTTGCCATTTTATTTTATTTTTGGATAGTAGACATTCTGGTGGGTGTGAGATGACATTTCCTCCTGGTTTGGTTTGCATTTTTCTGATGACTAGTGATGCTCAGCCCCTTTTCATGTATTTCCTACTGTATGAAAAGATAGCCATTCTGTATCTTCTTTGGAGAGAAATCCATTCAACTCCTTTGCCCATCTTGAGTAGAGTTGCTTTTTGTAGTTGTTGACTTTTAGGGGTTCTCTATGTATTTTGGAACTTTACTAATTCCTTGCCATTTGTTACTTGAAAACATTTTTCCCATTCTGTGGGTTGCCTCTTTACTCTGCTGATTATGTCCTTTGATGAAATTCTACTTTTTTTTTCCTTGTGTTGCTTGTGCCTTTGGTGTCATATCCAAGGAATCATTGCCAAATCCATTTTGTAAAAGTTTTTCCTAAGGGTTTTATAGCTTTTGGTCTGACATGCAGGTCTTTGATCCATTTTGAGTTAATTTTTGTATATGGGTTAAGGGTCCAGCTTTATTCTCCTCCATGTGTATTTGCAGTTTATCCAACTTCCTTATTCATTTATTGCCCTTTCCTTGTTCATTTAACCATATACATAAAGGCTCATTTCTTGATTCTCTATTATATCTTATTGGAATGCCTGTATCATACTTTTTTGATTATTATAGCATTGTAATAAATTTTGAAATCAGAACGTATGAGGCCTCTAGCCTAGTTCTTCTTTTTACACTTGATCTTAGCCAAAAGGCTGAGAAGCGATTGCCTAGTTTTTCTTTTTGAAGATTGGTTTTGTTATTCATAGTCCTCTTAAGTTCCATACAAATTGTAGGATGGAGTTTTCTGTTTCTACAAATGATGCCATTAGAATTTTGATAGGGATTGCATTAAATCTCTAGATCATTTTGAAAGCATGAATATCCTAACAATATTAAGTTCCACAATTTAAGAACATGGATTTTTTTGGGTTATTTGTATATTTTTTAGTTTCATATAACAATTTTTTATTGTCTTCATTATTCACATCATTTGCCTAAATGGTTAGGATTTTCCTAAATGTTTTATTCTTTATGATGTTGTTGTAAATAAAATTGTTTTCTTTCTTTCTTTCTTTTTTTTTTTTTAAGAATTGTTTTCTTAATCAAGGCAGATAGTTTGGGCTTCTGTGACAGTTCAGCCCCTTTATTCTATTCTCCCTTTCCCAAAGAGTGGCCGGTACTAATTAGGGTGAGTGTGTAGGGCAGCCAGAGGGTCACCTTTGCCCTGGGAATGGGCTACAACTCAGAATCTGCAGAAAGAGCAAGGTGGGGCAGGCTTAGAGTAGCTCTGAGATTGTTCAAGGTCTTTGAGTTTATGTAATATGTCTTAATGCAGAGTGCAAAGACGGATTACTTCCTTCCAAATACTACTTTAAGCAAAGGGATGAGGAATGTAGTCACAGTTGGGAGTTTATTTAATTTTTAAAGTTTGACTACAGCAAAAATTGTAAGAGATGAACAATATATCCTTAGCTGTATTATCTCCTTGTCCCTTCTGCTTTGATCTTTTCTTCTTGGCTATATCTCTGCCTTCCTCCTTTTCGCAGAGATCACTTTCTCCTGCCTTCTTGACAAAATGTACCCATTCCTCTATAATTTCATTGAGTCTTCACTGAGCAAAATCAAGCTCTTCTTGAAAAATGCTTGCAAAGCATGAACAGTCTGGTCCTTGCAGTTTAGATGGTAATTGCCTTTATCTAATTATGAATCAGTGTAATCCTAGTGATTTCGGGAACTCAGGCTGTGGAGGTTGGGGGTGGGGGCATGATTACTGGGTTATTTTACTGGACCTGGGCCGGATCTGACAATGGACAGATAAGCTAGGGACAGATAACTCGGAAGCAATATGACATGCTGGCTTGTGTGGCAGAGACACTATACACTGGGAATGTAGTTCAGTGGTAGAGAGCTTTCCTGTCGTGTGTGAGGTATTGGGTTTGATCCCCAGCTTTAAAAAGCTAGGTACAGTGCTGTGCCTGTGTTCCCAGCTACTTGGGAGGCCGAGGTAGGAGCATTGCAACATTGCAATTTCAAGGCCAGCCTGGGCTACTTAGTGAGGCTCTACCTCAAAAAAAAAAAAGTCAAGATATCACTCAGTGGTAGAGACCCCTTCGTTTCAACCTTTAGTCCCGCAACACCTCCAAACACTGCCCTCCCCTCAGAACACCTCCAAAACCATCCAAACAGAAGGCAGGTGTGAGGCAACGAGACTGCGCGGCTGGAGGTGCCCCAAGGTCAGACCCAGCTGTGTCTTGTTTGCATGGCTTGTCGCAAGGTTCTCAGGGAACTGGGAGTTGAAATCAATACTGGTCTCTCAGTAACCCATTTCTAACTTTGTTGCTTGGTGCTTCCTACAGGTTTGACCCCTTGGGGGGTGTCACTGAGGACAGTATAGATGGAAGAATCTCAGGGCACTTCACTGGGAATCTGCTAACTTCAGAACTCAGGGAGATTTATGTCTCCAAGTCACACAGACTGAAAGCTAGAGGCCCCCAACCCACTTGGACTGGCTGGAAACTGGTGTGTGGGCTGGTAAGCACAGGGACTCCTGCAGGCAGCAGTCTGAAGCCTGGGCACCTCTGTCAGGTGTGTGACTGTGTGACCGCCATGGGTGAGGAGCAGGCCTTGTCTGCAGTCCCTTGGTGGCCCCATCTGCTCTGGAGACCACTGGAGGCCAGGGCTGCATGATTCCTCACCTCCGTAGTACCAGCTGGGCCTTGGCAGTGAGCTGGACTCGAGAGTCTGCTTTGTGTCTGGCTGTTCCACAGAACTGCCTGCACTGTGAATTTGAGACAAAGTCCAAAGCATTTCACTGCAAAAGCCACCTTTTATCTCCCTTTCCAGAACCACCACGAGAGCCAAGTTTGGTGGCTTGCCAAATAGGCTCCACTCCTTCTGTGTGATGTGTGGTATGTTGTGAGGTTACTGTCTACCTACTGAACCTGTGTGCAGACTCTGGGTGGGAAACAGAGGGAACCGCAATGGTGGGGGGAACCCAGAAGGGAAAGGGTACCAATATCACCTCGGACAAGGGGCTGAATACACAGACTCAGGTAGGCCAGAAGAAGAAAACAAGACAAAACAAAGGCAAACACTGCTTTGCTACTTCCTCCTTTCCCATACACCTAATTTGTGCTGGTAGAGGCTAGCGATTAATGAATGTTTTGAGGCCTCTGATTATAACCCGCACCTAAGATTAGGACCTTCTTTGTTGAAACAACAGAATCTTGTGTTATTAAACCTTTCCTCTGAACTTGCCACCTGCTCCTCTCCTGTCCTAACCCTAAGATCCTGAGTCCCTTTACTCTTTTATCTTTGTTTCTTGGTGATTCCCGTTTCATCAGGTGGAGGGTTTGTGCTGGAAATTAAGGTTTTGGAGGAAAGGTCTCTCTATTTCCTCTCAGTAGTCCTGAGATTAGAATAATCACACCTTTCCCTGTGCTATCCCATACTATTTCCCCTGTGCATCTAACACCACTAATTTCCACCCTAGAACTGCAGGAGATTTTTGCCCATGTGTATGTTTTGTCTCCAACTAGATTGTTGCAGTGGGTGAAACAAGCTCAATGATCACTTCTAAATAGTTCCAGGATTTCCCCATTCAAAGTATTTTCAGTGCTCTGACATAATCTTGGTGGCTTCATCTTTATGTGCACCCAGGCCCTAAGGGCATGGCAGATAATCTGTGTTTACTATTACCACTCTCTAGGGGCATTCAGAGTGATTGCCTTGGAAGTTTTCCAGTCAGGCACTGGGGTGGGCATTGACATTCCTCTCTGGATTGAAGTCAAGAGGCAGATGCCCCCGTGGTCAATGCTTCATCCAAACTCTGGCATAATAGGAGAGTCCAACTGCCACTTCTTAACAACTGTGAAGCCATGATAATAGGCCTAATAAATTTTCCTTGGAGTTTCAAAAGGATGTGGCATCTTTTACTTCCTGTCCCAAACTACTCTGCATAGTTATGCCATATAACAGCTGCTTCACATCAAGGCATGGCTGACTTCCAGCTGGGAAAGGGGGATGTTATTCAGTGCACTACAGTGATGTTGGGGCAACTTACTTGTGTTTGTGGTGTAGAATCTTTGTTTCCACTCACAAGCTATCTGGACATTGATACCTACAGTCTAAAGCAGAGCATTAAGAGATTAGGTCTGGGAAGGGCCCAAACCACAATTTCAGTTTTACAGATGAGACATGGATGACCTGTAAGATGGTCAGACCTGTTCATTACATGCTGACCCACTGTTACCTACCACACATGCTTTCTGATCATTTTGGGTCTTCCAGGAATGAAGGGAAACAAAATACAAAAGGATACATGAAGGAGCAGAAGAAAACAATGGCAGAAATCACCCTACAGCTCCCTGGTATTTTGTATATAATTTACTTGAATTATGGGACAAAATTAAACATAGACAAATTGTCACTGGCTTCTCTTTAGAACAGTGGGTGATTTATGATGCAGCAGAGGGCTTCAGAGACAGTGCCTATAATGCTGGGGCTTCCCTTATCGTGAATGCATTTTTTTCACTATAAGTTTTTAGCAATGCCTTAAAAATTTACCTTATTTGTCTCAAGTCTAGACAGGGTGAAAACCATATTAGATTTGTTAATTTGGGTTCAGTTGATCTATTTTCTAAATGTTTACATTTAGAAATAATTCCAGACTTATGGAAAAGTTGTACGAACAGTAGACAGAATCCTATATACTTTCTATCCAGGTTCTCTGAATATCACAATTTTCCCTTATTTACTTCATCTTGCTTCCTCTTACAGAAGAGTCCTTGTGCTTGCAAAACAGGTGGCAGAACCACTGAGATAAATCCCTGGCCCCAAAATGCTCCTTTTAATCCAAACTTGATTGCCACTACTGAGATTTGTACCAAACTAGTTTTTTTTTTTTTTGATACTGGGGATCGAACTCAGGACCTTGTGCTTGCAAGACAGCCATGGTGCTGCGGAGCTAAATCCCCAAGCTTCAAAATAGTTTTCATGTATCGTGTAAAAACAAAGTTCAGAACAGCCTCTACTGGATTTTCAAATAATGCCAGTTACTGAAATCTAAATTAAAGAGTAAAAACTATTGTAGAAATGAAACTCATTTTCATTTATTCATAAGGACAAGTGACTTGCTTTAAATGTAGCTTTGATGGATTAAATGTATTTAGACAAATAGTTAACTATAATACTAGGGGATTAGTAGTTTTGAAGAGCTCTATTTTAAGTAGAGTTTTAACTGACATTCTTTGATAATCTCTGTTCTTCCCTGGCAGTTGATGCCTCTGTTTGTTTTGAAAGTAGTCTTATTGTTGGATTTAAACAATAATATTCCCTCAGCACAGAATATACATAAGCCTGTCAACTAAGATTAGGAAATAACAAAATAGTCATTTGCAAAATAGTTACTTTAGAGCTGGGTGTGGTGGTGCGCACACATAATCCTAGCACTCAGGAGGATGAGGCAGGAAGATCACCATGAGTTTGAGGCCAGCCTGGGTGACATAGTGAGTTCAAGGTCAGCCTGAACTACATATCAAGACTGTTTCAAAAACAAAAAATAAAAAACAAAAAACCCAAATTGGTTTAGAGCTAAAGTAGGGAATCTGAAGATTCACAGTCTAGTTGTGATCTGTCAATATAAATTTCTGAACTATTTTTACATTAAACAACCCTGTTACTCTCTTAGTCTGTTTAAATAGCTATAACAAAATACCTGAGACTGAATAATTCATAACAATAGAAATTTAGTTCTCACTGTTCTGGACACTGGTAAGTGCAAAATCAAGGAGCTGGTAGTTTGGTGTCTCGTGAGGCCCAGGTGCTGCTGTTGTCTACCAGAGGGGACCAGCTGTGTCCTCAGGGGTGGAAGAGGTAGAGGGGCAGGAAAGCCTAGACAGAGGGCTCAGCTCTGTCCTCATGATTTAATCCCCTCCTTAAGGCCCTGCCTCTTAGTTCTAATACAATGACAATTAAGTTTGAACACATGAATTTAAGAGACATTACCATAACAATTAGTAGGAAAAATCTACTACAACTTTCAGTGCCACCCTGGGGCCTTGTTTAACATACTCACTCAAGGTTAATTCTTGAGAGAGCATAAGTTTGTACTGTGAAGGTGCTGTGAAGTTACATGTTGACTTAGAGACTTTTGTTCATCCGAGATATAAATGGCTTTTGAGTGGTAGAAAAGATAACCTCAAATGCTTACAGTTTTGTTACTCCATAGGTCACTGGTCTGTTTGATCTCTGGCTCAGGGTACTTGTTTTGGCATATCTTGTTTGACTGACCTCATTCTTTAGATTCTCTGAAGCAGTTTTACTATCCTTTGGTCCCTCATTAATGCATTATGTACCTTTTGATACAAGGTGTGATCAAAAGGTATGGTGAATATTTACAGTTTGAAAATTCATGACAAGAAAAGACACATGGCCACTAATTTCCCTCAAGACACCCCTCCTTGCTTCAATCGCACTTACGCTATCTTCTTTCCACACTCTGAAGCAGTTGTGGGAGTCCTCTTCTATGAGTGCCTTTTCATGGCTGTCTTAATGTCTGAACTGATTCAAAACATCGATGGCAATATCTGTCAAATAAAACTATTATGATGTGTCCTCATCTACCTTATTGACCGGATCTGGCACTATGTGACTTCTGGCTCTTCTCCAAAATCAAGATGACCACAAAAGATAAATGGTTTTGGACATGTAGGCAGCCACACAGCACAACGAAAGACACTCATGAAGGAGTCACAGTGATGGAAAGCTGAGTAACTCAGAAAATTGCTACACAGGTTAAGTGGGACTAAAGGGTGGGCCTAACATGTTTGGCATGTTCAAACCCTGCGTGTTCCAAAGAAACTGGCCTTTGACTGGCTTCTAGACAAACTTCCAGCTTTTAGAATGTCCTACTGATAAGATTTTTTTTTCTTTTGAGATGATCTCACTATGTAGGTCAGACTAGGTTTGAATTCAATAAGTAGCTCAGACTGGCCTTGAACTTGTGAAAATACTCCTGCCTCAGTTTACTGAGTGCTGGAATTACAGATGTGGGCCACCACACCCAGCTTTAAGAATGTCTTTATGACTTACAGCCTTAGACCGTGCTAGGCAGTTGATGCCACTGTATGATTTACAGTGGAGGTCTTGTGTCACACCACATCACCTTGTACTCTGGAGGTAATGGGGCTGAGGAACGGGTCAGCCATGTGAGCCCTGCATGTCTTCATGAATTCCCTCTCATAAAAACCCTGAATATAAGGGATTTGCTAAGTGTGCCTTGATTTACAGAGTTAAGCACCGTCTGTGGGCACCAGGAGAGAACAACTAGGGGCTTGTGCCTGGTCAGTCCTGGCCCTTCCTCTGTGCACCTTTTATGTTTGCTGATTCTAATTTGTGTCCTTTTGCTGGAGTAAGTGGTAACTGTGAGTAAGACAGACTTTGCAATTCTGTGGGTCCTTCCTGTGAATCACGGAGCCTCTGGGTCATGGTGAGGATGCCCAGTACAGGCTTAAAAGGGAAAATGCCTTGCTCGGTGCCTGATCCAGACTAAATTTGGTTCCATCTTTGCCCTCCTTCTGACCCTTGGCTTGCTTCCTTTTCAGCCCAGTTATGACCCCTCAGACCCATTGACTGATCTTGCTCTCTCTGCTCCATCTAAGGATTGTTCTCTGGGAATTTTGTTCTGGAGAACAAAATAGCCAGCCTTGCCTTGTTTGATTGATTGAAGACAGCTCCTCTCAGGTTCCTGTTTGTACAGGCCTAAAAATCTTCCATGTGTGCTAGTGTTTAACCTTGTGTGTGCTGATGTCCAGGAGTTTATTGGGAATGAACATGAATGCCACCCACAACCAGGGTTCAGAAATAAATATGAATGGCTGATGCACCACAGGGCAGGAAAAGCAATGAAAGTCAGGCCACAGGTGAGGAAGGGATACATGGTTCTTGTTGCTGAGATTGGCTAAAATTTTACTATAGTCCAGGTTCTGTTTTAAGTAACTAACAAGTATAAACTTTACTCTTTGCAATCAATCCCTGTGAAGAAGGCCATTTTTTGAGGTAAAAATCTGAGGCCCAGAGAATGCAACTGACTTGCTTAAGGCTACTCAGCCAGTTAAGTGGCAGAGTGGCAATTGATAGTGAGCAGTCTGGAACTGTGCTCTTAACTGTTACACCATCTGGCTCCTAATCGAACCCACTCCTGCCAGAGCAGAGTGCTAACACATCCTGGGCAGGAGAAGTGAGGGTGAAAATAGTGCTCTTTATTACTGGAAACTTAATAAACTCGCCCAGGGAAGGCTTTCTCAAAGAGTTGGGCAGTAAAACTGAAGTCACGGTGGCACAGGAGGCCCCACTGTGTTTGTATCAAAAGCACTGGGCCCCTGGGATAAAGGGGCTTCTCTATACTGGGTGGAGAGAAAGTCTAGGAGATACATGAGACAGACAGAGAACATGAGGCTTCCAGAAAGCACCCGTGGAGATGGCACAAGACACAACTGTGCTCAGGGCTTGCACCATGGTCCAGATGTAGTATTGAGCCTAGAAGTAAGCTGTGTAGATTCTGGCATTAGTGGGCTTGGAGATGAACTGAAGATATTAAGAGCCAAGCATTGTGGGCTAGACACTGGGACAGCACATCCCCTTTATCACCTTTTAAGGCTTCTGTACTGGAGCCTAACAAAGGAAGAGGAAATGCACAAGCCATACATACCCAGTCCCATGAACATTTCTACACTGAACCCAACCCATGAGCAATATCAAAAACCAGAATGTAGCCCGCACCCTCCTTCCTGTCATCCTTGCCTAAGAACACCACTGGCTTGAGATTCCAAGCCTTGGCTTTGTTTTACCTGATTTTCATCTTTATATAAGTGGAATAACTCCTGTATTTGCTTTTGTGTCTTACTTCTTTTGCACAGTGTCTGTCATGTTTGTGATTTTTATCCTTATTGTTATGGGTAGGTGTTGTGTACTCTTATTGTGGCATGGCATTCCCATGAAGGTAAGTGTCATATTGATGGGTAGTAGGCAATTTTCAATTTAGAGCCCCTCCCCTTTTGAGGACTCATAAAAAGACACAAATGCAGAGTACTGGGAAACTTATGCTGGCCAATTGAGGAACATGTCCTTATGATAATTGCCTTAGGGCTCATGACAAGATTTTCAGAAATATTTGGAGAGAAGGACAACTGCAGAGTGTAAACACAGACCTGTGGACTGAAATGTGAGTGTTTGGCTATAAATTTGCCTTCCCTTTTACTTTGGAGAAGTCTGAGACACGTGGGTTATGAGGATTGGAAATGATATATGAAACACCTAACCTAGCACCAAGTAGGGATCCAGTAAATAGAAGCAGACCAGTTTGTTAGCCATATTTTTTTTTCTCTGACTGAGTTTATTGGTACATTTTAGGTATACAGTACAGTTACATCATCATTAGGATCTTGTACCGTTACCAGACAGGTCTTGGTTCTCATTATCCCTGCCCTTATCCCTGCCCTCCTGTCACCCCCTCCTCCCTTCCCTATTTACAAATACTTTATTTCCATTTTTCATCTTCTCATTTTTTTCCCTTTCCCTTGTTATCTTTCCCCTTACCCTTCCCATTTCCCCTATACCTTTAAGTGACATTTTGAATAACCAATCTTAACTTCATGAATCAATCTTTACATTTAGCCAAAATGGAATGTGGTGATGAGAAAGAGACAGAAGTGTGAAAAATTATATTGTTTTCATTCTCATGGACCCCATACAGGTTTTGTCTTACTCTAGTCAAAAGCTGGGTGGCTGGGTGACTTGTAAACAATAGTTTTTTTTTCATAGTTTTGGAGGTTGGATGTCTGTCATAGTTAATTTCCTCGTGATTAGAACAAAATATCTGACACCTACAACATAAAAGAGGAGGGTTTTATTTTGGCTCACATTTTACAAGTTTCAGTCCTTGTATGGTCAGTGGCACCAGGCAGAAGGAGCATGGTGGAAAAATGTTCTGGAGGGAAGTTGCTCAACTCACGGTGTCCAAGAAGCAGAGATAGGACCAAAAAGGGAGATACCCTCTTTCCAGGTCACACTTCCACTTTCAACTAAACTCTAACTCCTAATGGCAAATCAGCTATAAGCAATCATCATCCAGAAGCCCCACCTATGAGTGCCTGAGGCTTTGCGGGGAGCAGAACTAGATATAAACCATAACGAAGTCTAAGATCAAGGTGACAGCAGATTTGATACCAGATGAGAACCAGCTTCCTGCTTCAGACATGGTGCCGTCTTGCTGTCCCTTCACATGGTGGAAGGATTGAATGGCTTTCCTTGGGCCTCTTTTAAAAGAGCATGAATCCCATTCATGAGAGCTCCAGTCTCATGACCTAATCACCTTTCAAAGCCACCACTTAGTGCCGTCACTTTGGCAGTTAGAGATTCAAAATATGAATTTCAGGGTCAAGCAATGAGATCATAGCAGGCTATACCAGACAGGGAGGGCTTCAGGAATGTAATAGAGCCAAGAGGAACTCTAGGAAGTTACATCAACCCCTTCATGAGATGAATACTTGGGAGCCCAGAAAGTACTTCATCTTTTCTCTGGGAAGCCTGTAGGTGACTATCTTGGAATAGAAAGGCAGGACCAGGACTCCTGGTCAGAGAAGAGAAAGAAGTACTCCCCACCCAGAGATGCGTGCATAGGAATGGGAGAATCCAGTGGAACACATGCTAATTAGGAGGTTGAAGGTCCAGGTGACATCATATCATTTAGAACCAGAATCAGAAGTGTTCTGAGACTCTCCTTTCTTTCTCTTAGTGGGGTTTCTCAGAGAGTATTCTTCACTAAAGTGGAAGTGGATGTGCATGGTGCTTGGCATCTCAGAGAGAAGACCACCTCTCTTCCTTCAGTCCCTAAAGCTGAAGGAAAGGTCCTTATTGGTTTGTTTGGGCCATGTACTTCTTTTGATTTGAGAAAGAATGACAGGGTGTTTTAATTGTTGTCCTTCTTTAGAACTATATTTTTTTGGAGAGGAAGATGGAGAAGGAAACAGACCTCCCTCCCCAAAAAAGAGCAGTCATGTTATATTTTGAAAAGAGGAGCCAGGAAGAAAAAAGACTAGGTATCCATTGTCTCTCTTCAGATGCTTTGGGTTCTTAGTAATAAATCTTACCTTGAATTAATTTAAGCAATGAAATTGGCTCACATAACTGAAAAAGTTCAAGGCTTCAGGAGCATGTTGATTGTTTTTTAAGTTCCTTTTCCCTATGTTTCTTTCTGTTGGATGTTTCCTGCTTTGTCTGTTGGTTTCTTGATCAGGCTAGCTTCTAGAACAAGAAATATCGCTCATGTAGTCTAACTCTGAATGTTTTTATTCTCCGTGGTGCTGGGGATTGAACTGAGGGCCTCCTGCATGCTAGGTAAGCAGTATACCACTGAGCTGTGTCCCTAGCTTCTGAATCATGGTTTTGTTAGGTAGAGCACCCTAATCAGTTTTCCCTAGGCCACATGGTTCACTTCCGGAACTGTGGTAGAATAAGCTTCCCTGGAAGGGAAAAGCACAGATGCTAAGGTGGGTGGCAACCCATAGGAACCCAAATTATCACTGCAGAGATGAACAAAGTGGTTAAAGGAATCACCCCAAATGACATACTAGTCAGCAATGGTTATAAGATTTGAACTTGGTTATAAGGTCCACTTGATTCCCCAGATCATAATCATTCAACTAGAAATCCTTTCATTACTAAGTATGAAGCCCTTCTCCTTTGTATCTATTACCATATTATACACTACCCCAACACAGTAGCATAATACAATGACAGGTTATGGTTTCTCACAAGTCTGCTGTCTACACTGAGCATAACTGAGTAGCTGTTCTGATCCACGGGTACCTCCTGGGGCTAGAAACTCACTCACGTACTTAGGGCTTCCATGGGGTGGCTGGAAGAGCTGCTTGCTGTTAGGAGTTTACCTCTCCACATGGGCTCACCAGTGGGGTAGATGAACCAGTACATGTGGTGGCCTTGGCTTCCAGGAACTGTCTTCCTGAAAAGATTAGGCTTTGCTAGTGTTGTCCTTGCCTGTTTTCCAAGGCCAAGGCAAGTCACATGTGAACCCAGAGTGTACAGGAGGCTGTGAATATTGGAAAGAGTAGGTTAAAGTCCTCTATCATAAGTCAAGGAACAGACCAACTCCCCTCTTTTAAATCCCTTTCTTTTCTCTCTTTTTTTTTTTGGTACTGGCGATCGAACTCGGGACCTTGTGCTTGAGGCAGGCGGCAGAACCACTGAGCTAAATCCCTGGCCCTTTAAATCCCTTTCTTAATTGAAATAAATACTCTTCACAGTTAGTCCAGTTGACTAACTCTCACAGTGTCCGTGAGAGTTCCCATCCGTGGACCCTTGACTGCGGATGGGGGTACGTGTAGCTGCATGGCCATGGCTACAGCGAAATTTGCTGGCAGCTCTGCAGCTAATGACATTTGCAGTTTCCATTAAAACCTGGCGTTCCCTATATAAATTTTACCATATGCACACCTTGGAGTATGGGGCTTATTTTTATTTTATTTTTAAAAACATAGACTGAATATTAAGTTACTTGACTTGAGTTTTCCCCTTAGGTTTTCTTTTGAGAGCTTCATTTGTTTAAAGCCATAATAGGGTACCGTACATTTCATCATTATTCCAGACACCCAAAGCATATGCTTTGCTTTGGGCATTTTTTCTTAGGACAAAGAGAAGAGTATATCAGGAAGGAGGCCATTTGTTACCCCCACAGTGGCCTCATCTAAGAATGTTTGTGCTGTTCAACTAATAAATGTCTAACCTCTGTTTTCCCAGGGGATGATCCATTTTCTTTGACTGGTTGTGAGTATTCCTTCCCTCCTTTAAAAAAATTTTTTTTTGTAAGTGTAACTACTTTAAAATTGGTATCTTTTTTTCCCAATAAAATGTATCATACTCATTCCATTTCTTTCCTTCTCCCTTTCTACTATAAAAGTAGTTTGGACATATTTAAGTCTCTAAACCTCAAGGTTAAAATTTCTCAAGCCCAACATGCTTAACATCATGTAAAAATTTTTTCTTTTAGGGGGTGTGAGAATATTTATTTTTATTTTCCATTTCCTTTGGCACAACAGTTGTCTCAATTCAGCTTCACATATGGAGGCTGTTTTAAGTTTAGTATTTTTATTCTCTCTCTTCTCATTCCACATATCAGTCTGAGTTATGCTCTGAGTCTTTTATCTTCTAGCTGGGCATTTTTTGGGGAATTTATTCTATTGATGTGTTCACCCCACTTTAGCGTTTTTCTAATTCTCATTTCATGGTTCATAAACAAGAAAAAATTTCAGTGTGGCATTGCTGGTAACTCTTAATAGTGAACGTTTTGAAGTCAAATGAGTACTTCCAGTAGGTTTCCAGCTATTTGCATTCAGTGAGTTAAATTTTGTCCTTATCCAGAAAATAAAAACTGGGCATCAAATTCTCTTTTGGAGATACTGAAAACTGGAGAATGATGTTAGATTTCCTGTGGCTTTGGCATCTCTGTCAGTCTGCAGAATGGATTTCCTAAGAGGTCATTAAAGATTGTGCCTACTACAACCCCTGGACCACTGCCAATCTTAGTGAGGTGGTTTGCTTCCAGTTTGCTGCAGGTGAGAACCATTTGAAGGGAAAAGCACATATGACAATATGATTATTCAAGGCTTGAACAGAACAACTGACAGTTTTCCCAACCACATGGCATTAGGACATGGACTCTCCCAGGACTGAAAGGAATATAAGATATCAAGACCATTCTCATTTATTGATTGGCTCTTTCCAGCTAAGTAGGATTCTTCTCTGTCTTAGAACGATTACATGAATGATCTCCAACTTTGCTGCAGTTTAAGTACCCCTTTTGGATATCCATGCCAAATTCTGCAAAGCATGATTGATTAAGCTGCCATATTGGTCTGTCCTTGTGGGAGGTCCTGGTGAAGTTTATTTATATGGAAAATCGTTTATCTATGTGATGTAGATGCAAATGCAGGAAAGTTGCACGACTTGGGGCTGAGATGGAAAAAAAGATGCCTGTTCAACAGCAGGAATAGCAAGGATTTTAAGGACCAGAGTCTGGACATGAGGCCTAAGAAACAGGCCTTACTGAGCAACAAAATCATTGCTTTACTTGGCAGCATAGATTGTCTTGGCGAGCTCCTGTGGATCTTTCTGAGGAACAGAGGAAGAGTTCAAGCCAAGAAATCCCATTGCTGGAATTTTTGTGGAGCGGGGAAGTGGCAGTGAGGGCAGTTGGCCCTTTGATGACCTGTGTTTCCAATGGAGAACTGTTGCTTTCCCAGCCATCTAGATTGGGGTTGGGGAGTGATGAGGGAGGTCATGAGCCTGAGACCTGGCCAGTGGAATATGGGTGCAAGAACTACTCCAAGCCTGATCCCTGAACCCTCTTATATGATCCTGTGTGTTAGCTGATATCACTTCGTAGGGCTAGGGCACGGGAGCCAGTGTGGAAGGTGGCAGAGCCTCTGTCAGCTGTCTGCAACTTAGTTGTGTGAATTGGATTCTCCTTCCTTCATTCCTTTCCCTCCTAGTTTCTATCATCGATGTGAGCAAAATTAAACAATTCTATGCCATCAAGGCCCTAAGAACTTGGAATATACTAGTTTTGGTGAACAGCAGTAGCTTAACCAATACCCAGGGATTCCTTATACTTCATGGGCTGCTGGCCATTGCCTCCATCTTGGGCACGTCTCCAGGGAGCACTGTCAGGAGACACAGAGAAGCCACACTTGCTGATCTCTCTTCTTGGTCTGGGCTGTTCTTTTCCTTTCATACTTGGTAAAGCTTGTGAGGAGAAATGATCGCTATCCTAGAGTTTCATTTCTACCTTTCTCTGAACTGAGCCTTCATTCTTTCTAATCTGGTCCTGAAACAAAAAAAAAAAAATTTTTTTTTTTTTGATGACCGTCTGCTATTCTCTATGTAAGTAAAATTAATTAGTTAATTAACTTTTTTTCCTTCAGTATCAGGGGATTGAACCTAAGGCCTTCCACATGCTAGGCAAGTACTCTACAACTAAGCTACATTCTCAGCCCTTTTTGTTTCTGAGACAGGGTCTCTATGTTGTCCAGGCTGTACTCAAACGTGCCATCCTCCTTTCTCCTCCTCCCAGGTAGCCAGGATTACAGTTGTATGCCACTATATTTGATTGTGATGGGGATTTATTAAGCCCCATTATCTGGCAAGCCCGAGGCTGGGACTGAGACAAGAAAAAAACATAGTTTCTCTCCCCAAAGAATTTACAAATTAAGTAGGAAATCAAGAGATTCATGTGGACATCAACTAGAGGATGGTGATGCCAATGTGAACAGAAGATTCCTGTGGACTGGCTGGGTTGCAGAAGCTATTAGGAGACTGAAACTTACTCATGGCCCTGGTCTAAGCACCAGAGAACGCTGAGTATGACCATATGTGAAGCTTACTAGGTCCCTGCTTACACAAAAGAACTTTTCTCAGCTGGGTGTGGTGGCATATGCCTGTAATCTCAGCACTCTAGGAGGTTTAGGCAGGAAGATTGAAAGTTTGCGCCTAGCCCGGGCAACTTAGTGACGTAGTAAAACCTGTGTCAAAATAAAAAAGCAGTGGATGTGGCTCAATGTGAAGATCCTGGGTTCAATTCTGAGAGGGGGGGCGGCATGGGAGAGGAGAGAGAGAGAGAGAGAAAGAGAGCTGCCTGTCTCACAAGCACAAGGTCCTGAGTTCGATCCCCAGTACCACAAAGAAAAAAGAAAAAAAATGAAAAAACTAAAGAGAAAGAGAACAAATAAACGAACTTATGTCCTTTCTTGGAACAATGGAAATAGGTTTGGCCCAGTGAGGAAGCTGGGGCTCCCAGGAGACTGGAGAGGACCCAAGATATGGATGAGGTGTGGATTGGCTGTCCTTCCAGCCTCTGGAGGGAAGATTACCCTTTGTCAGAACTTTGCCCCAATTCCTTCCAGCCTATGATGTGCTGGAACCATTTTTACTTAAGGGAGTCGACTGACAAATTTGCAGGAACTCTGTGAACTAGTTGTTAAATGCACCTATTATTATTATTATTTATATAATTATA
>NW_022900922.1:26554003-26617984 GCF_012274545.1 Fukomys damarensis
TTTATATATTTATATACATATTTATAATTATATAGTTATAATTATAATTACATTATTATAAGTTAAACTATATAAGTCTTATGTGAACTTATTGCCTGCTATGGTCAAAGGCCATGTATTAAAGGCTTGGTCCCCAGTGTAGTGCTATTGAGAGGTAGTGGAACCTTTAAGAGGTGGGGCCTAGTGGGAGGTCCTTGGGTCATTGACAGTGTGTCCTCCAAGAGAATTGTGAGACCTCAGGTTTTTCCTCTCCCTCTTTGCTTCCTGGTCATGGGGTATGGTATTGCTCTGCCACGTGCTCCTGTCATCATATGCTGCCTCATGATAGACTCTGAACAATGGGGCCAATTGAGGTTGGATAGGAACCTCCAAAACTGTGAGCCAAAATAAACCTTTTCACTTATAAATTAATTATTGCAGGTACTTTGTTATAGTATAGACACATAGAGTGATAATTATATAGTTATTTACTATTACTATTATTATATTACTGTAATTAATTACTATTTATAGTTATATAATGATATGGTTGGGTAATGCAACATTAAATAAAGTAGATTAAAACAAAAAGTCATTACTTCCTGAGTGTTTTGCTTAATATTTATAATTATTTATGCTGTAGAAGTTGTTTATAGGCTACTGTAGCCAATACATGATCTTGGGATTGAATTGTGCCCTTCCTCTGTGCCTCAGAATATGACCTTATTGGGAAACAGGGTTGTTGCAGATGTAATTGGTTCAGATGAGGTCATTAGGTGGGCCCTAACCCAGGATTGCTGGTATAAATAGGGGAAGTCTGGACCCAGAAAGACCCACACACAGGAACAGGTCACGGTGAGGACGACAGCAGAGATAAGGGTGATTAGCAGCAACCAAGTCACCAAAAATCACCAGCCAACCATCAGAAGCAGGGCAAGGGGCACAGGACAGACTTTCCCACAGCTTGTGGTGTTTGGGGACAGCAGCCCCAGGAAACTTATGGAGGTGGAAAGGCTGTTGTCTCTTAGGTGGAGCACATCTTGGCCTCCCAGTCCTGGTCAAGTGACTTGTCACTGATGGCTTGAAATAGCCACAGTGACTGATGTGTAAATAAATGCTACACATAAGGACTTAATTTATTGTTTGGCTGATTGTCTAGATAAGGAGCTGGTAAGCTACCACTTGCGATCCAAATCTGGGCTCCTGCCTGTTTTCGTAAAAGTTTTATTGGAACACAACTACAACGCTCCTTCGTTTAAGTGATGTCTGGGGCTGATTTCACACTGTGGTGGCCAAGTTGAATGCTGTGACAGAGACTGTGTCACTGTCAAAGTGAACAGTATTCACTCCTTAAAATTAGATCTTGTTGAACCCTTGGTCCAGATGTAAGAAAGCAATGCAGATAACATGAAAAATAGAGATAGAATGTGAAAGTGTGCCTGGCTATAGCTATTACCTTGTGAATACCACAAAAATAGGAACAAATAAATCTCCCAGTATTTGAAAACTGGTCTCTAATTCTGCAAAGAAGTTGCCCCTATCATTGGCCAATGAGTGAAGTTCTGATATAGATCTTTGTTGTTTTGCTTTCCTCTTGTTTATGTAAATGAAAACATCAACCAGCAGCCACATCAAAACTACACTTGTTTATCAGTCACCACCATAGGTTGGCTACAGATAGAGTTTGACAAAAATCAATAGCAGCATATATGAGAGTCAGTTGGCTAAAAGGAATTTACCAGATTGTGTTTATTGCAGAACAGTAAAGTGTACAATAAACCTGTGTCTATATACATATATACACATTTTCATCCCTGAGAGCCAATTGTTAAACATTTACCAGCAGACCACTTTCCCATCCTCCATGTAAGACACACAGCTGGGCAGAGGACACCTGGTTCATGCATCTGTTGCAATATGACTTTGGCCTTGGCTTGGTTTCAACATTGCGTAGGTTTGGCTTTTCTAATACAGGTTAGTTTGTGGGAACAACTGCAGTAGAAAAACTCAGGGGCACCAAGGAGTGTGACATGGCTAAAATCTGCCCTGGTTGAGTACCTGTTGAGGAGGACGTGAATGTACATGCAGTTTGGATTTGATCCCGCCAGCCACAGGATCCCTTAAGCAAGACAGCACCAGGGTGAAAGCACTGATTTAAGAAGATGGATTTGGTAACCATGTGAAGGACAGATTGGACAAGAACAATGAGCACAGGGCTGCTGCAATCTGTGATTTAGAAAACAGAGCTCAGAAAGTCAATGGCTCTACCCTAGGCGTGCTGCCTGGCATTTGCAAAAAAGACTTGCAAAATGTTAAGAAACAGGATCGTTGCTTGCTGTGGAAGTCTCAATGGAGCCTTAGAACCTACAAAACAGAAAAATAGAAAAGCACTTCTGAAAAGCTTTGCCAAATGGCTGTCACATGGCTTCCTACCATCCCTCTGTTGCTTTCTACATGCCTCTTAGAAATGAAGAAACAGTTTTCAAATAGGCTTTTCTTGACAACAAGCAGGTACAGGCAGAGGGCCTCTCTGTGAAACAGAAGAATGGCACATTTGCAGTTAGTCAGGAGTCTCTTGGGCTCAGTGGGGGCTGTACTGGGGTGGGACATCCTTACACTTGTAGTAGAGCATTGCAGCCATTGCCCAGACTCCAGAAAGATGCCAGGATAGACTTGCACTGTGTAGCAAAACCCCAGTAGCTATTGGAAACATTGCTTACCCTGCATCAGCACAGCAGTGTCCTTCATCAATATCTTCTTAGACCAGCAGCCTCCTGCCCTCAGGAGTTCTGGCCATATCTACCTCCTCTTCCAGGTGTACGTGTAACTAACTTTAGGCAGGTAGAATTTAGAAAACTCTGATGTGATGCTCTGCTGTGCAGCCCCAGACCTGTCTGCTACTTGGTGCAATCCTGGCTGCTGGGAATGCTGCCTTCCCTCAATGCAGAGTGGTGCAGCTTTGTCCCTGGGGTGCTTGCTTTGTGCAGGGATCCCCAAGAACTGGGTGCAATCTTGTGCTTGCCAGTTCTCCTGTGTCCTGCAGAAAGGGCCGCTTGCCCCTAGTTCCTAACCCTGTGCTTGTAACCTGCAGACAGATGCCAGGATAAAGCCTACCTGTCATGAGATGGTATACTCCTTAGAAGGTAGGGCCTTATGGGAGGAAGTTAGGTCACTGAGGAGGTGGCTGTAGAGGGAATATTGGGACCTGAGCCCCTTCCTCTCTCTCTTTATTTCCTGGCCACCATGAGGTGAGCAGCCTCATCTGCCATACTCTCCTGGTGTGGATTCAGCTGCCACAGGCCAAAAGCAAGTGGGCCAGTTGGCCTTGGACTAAAGCCTCTAAAATGATGTATGGAAGTTAACCTTTTCTCCTTTTAAGTTGACTTTTTCAGATACTTTGTTACAGCAATGGGAATCTCACTACCACATCTATCAGAAGATGAGAAAACCCATGAAGGTTACCTCGCAGATTAAAAGAGATAACATAGACAACTTGTCTCTCTAATGTGCAGTGCTTGTCTGTTATCTATTAGATATTTTAGATAATATCACAGATATTAGGCCATCTTTATAATATAGCTCTAAATCATTCTCCAACATGTTGTTCCAGTGCACACTCTGAGCCTGTCCCTTAGGTTGGGCCTGAGATGGTGCATGTTTAGTAACTGACCAAGTGAACCTGATGCCGGGCTCCCAACTACACTTTGAATAGGAGGACAAGACATTGCCACTGGCTCCCTCCCATGCTTCTGCAGCCTCCAGTGCCTGCCTCATCCTAGAGGGAGGTGCTGACTTTGTGACAGGGATCCCTGGTCTTCCTTTTTCTTTTTGATGACTTCCATAAACTAGGGGAACAAATGTTACAGGAGGAAGAAAGGAAATGTGGGCATGTGTGGCAGGGAATTTAAAATTAGAACAATTAATAGGCCAGGTCAGTTAAAGGTATTCAGCAGGAGGAGGTGAGTATAGTTACATTGTTTCATAATGTCTTAAGAACTTTAATGGTTTTACAAAAATGTTTATGATGAATGAACCTGAGAGAGTCAAGGTATGGGAAATATTTGTAGTGAGGTCAAGGCTTTGTCCCTGAGGTGATATAAAGTATGGAAAAATGCAAGAGGGAAGGCAAAATCCAGCACAGATTCTTTTGTGTATCTTTATGTGTATCTGTGTCTGTCTTAGTTACTTTCTTGTTGCTGGGACAAAATACCTGATACTCACAAGTTAAAGAAGGAAAGGTTTATTTTAGCTCACAGTTTGTAGAGGTTTCAGTTTGTAGTTAGTTAGTTCCAAGGCAGGGCAGCATGGTGGAAGGGCATGGCAGGGGATAAACAGCCATAGCATGGTGGCAGAAAGCAGTGGGACTTCTTTCTTTCCCTTTTTTATTCTAACAAGGATACAAGCCTTTCGGAATGATGAGCCTATTTAATGAGACAGAAGTCCATCATCCACACTTAGATCTATGTTAAACTAATCAGTGGACTGATCCGGTATCACACACCCATGGTCCAGTATCACACACCTATGACCCAGTCACTGCCAAAAGCCCCACCAGTGGACACATGAGGCTTTAGGGGTACATCTAGATGTAAGCCACAACAGTGTCCTAACTGGTGTGTGTGTGTGGGTGTGTGTGTGTGTGTGTGTGTAAGGCTAAAGATGGAACCTGGGGCCTCATGTATACTAGGCAAGCACTCTTATCACTGACCGAACCCACTGTACTGTAACTGGCTTTCTTTCCTGGAAATGCATAATTTCTTCATTTTATTTTATTTTGTTCCTGGAGACCTTAGTGTGAGACCTTGGGAGGCATGTCCCTCCTTCATCCAGATGTCATCCAATTTTCCTCAGCCTTTGAGGCCCAGCTCAAATCCCTGTCCTCCTTGCAGCTCTGAATTGACCCATCAAACAAAGGGTACTACTGGTGTTTCTACACAGTGGCAAAACAAGTTATCACAGTGACAGGAGCTAGGGTGGCTTCTTGACTCCTCCATTGGTTCCGTGTCTGGAACGTTCCTCTTGCTGGGCCCTCCTCCTTGGAGGAATAAGGACCAAATGGGTGTCCACTGGTGTCTGCAGGTGGCTGTGGTGACGATGGAGACACTACCGCTGCTACCTACAGGAGAACCAGCACAGTTGGCCTGGCTGCTGTGGTTGGCATTCTGTTTGTTGCAGGAGTCCCCACAAATGAGGAACTTAGATGGCTCTCATTGCTCTCTGTTCATTCCACTGGGTGGGTCGGGGGAGATCACAAGTCTGCCTTTCCCACTTTAGGCCACACCCTGCCTGGAGACTGACAGGGCTTTCATGTGACCTGGCTTTTAATTCCTCTTTCCATTCCCAGGAGCTGGCAGTGGTGCAGAGGGACAGGCTGGGGATAGTGTATCTTTCATCCTTTTAAGGGTTATGACCCTGTTCCATTGTCAGAGTAACTTCATAAAGGGACCAGTTGTCAGTGTCTTGAGTGGACAGTTCCATTTGCCCTCCCCATGAAGCTTCTCGGTGGATCCTGCAAACAGAACAACTCTCCTGTCCTTTTGTACATAGTCCTAGCTGAGGCCACCTGGGGCAGGTTCCTTGAGAGAAACTTCCTCCCTCTCTGTGTACATATTCAGTACAGATGCATTTCCCCCCAGTATTTTCTCTCCATGGTAGGTTGGGTCTATGGATAAGAAGCCAGTGGTTGTGGAGGACCAGCTGTATTCAATGGGTGTAAGAAAGTTATCATGCTTTTAAACCACATTGGGGTTAAGCTAGACTCACTGAGACCTGGAATTGCTTTCATGTCCTGTCTTTCTCTCATTCCAGCTACTACTTAATCTTGAATCTTTTTGTGTAGCTACGATGGGCAGATTTGCCATTTGTTGTACCATGTAGATTCCAGGTACAAATATCACCAGGTCATTTCAAAGTCAGAAGTCACATAGTTTTGTATCTGGAAAAATAGGTGATTTCCCCCCTCAAGCGCTAAGACTAGAAACTCAAGCTGGAATGCCAAATGGGTGTTTTAATATTTTTTAAACACTATAATGGATATTCCTTATTTTTCTTGCTTTAATAACAATTCTCTCCAGTTCCTAAAAAGAGCTGGGAAGGAACCTGTGCTGGGAACATTGTCTACCCAGGTCTGGGGGTTGTTCTGTTTCCACTCATCCATAGCAGCAGTGGCCAAGGGGTACAGTGCTCTAAAGTGTGAGCCTCTGAGAGAGCAGTTAGGAAAATGACTCGGAAGAACAAGTGGAGAAGAGAAGACAGCTTGTATCTTGGGTCCTAAATGCAGGCACCTGTTTAATTCACTGCTTCCTCCCCTTCCTGGCACACAGTGTCCTCACCATGACTGGTTTAAACGTGGTTTAACTGGTGAGGCTCTGGCTCCAGCAGGACCATAAATCACAAGGGGTGGGGTGCAGCAGCTGGAACGTAATGGGATTACCCTGTGTTGTGACCCCTACCGAGCAAACTGGTCAGGGAGAAGCCTCTGTGTCCAATGACAGGGATACTGAAATTGTTCTGCACTCTGTCAGCTGGAAAGGTTTCATATCACATTATGGCTTTTGTATTGTATTAGTGACTTGGGGTTCCTAATTCAGGCCAGGTGACTGAGCTTGCAAGGGAGGGAGTAGCCTCTCCCGCCTGTCTTCTCCTTTTCCTCTCATCAAGCTTTGTCTTTGTAGAGTTTGGGCAGCAGTTCTGATTGGTGGCCTTGTTTGCTTCCATGGGACCTTTCTGTAGTGGAGCTCTGGGTGACAGCTACTCTGTTAGTTCTTCACAGACCCCCATTTTATTAATCTATTTAGTTTTTTTTTTTTAAGATAGAGTCTCCTATGTAGTCCAGGCTGGCCTTAAGCTTGCTGTGTAGCCCACCAGGCTGGTCTTGTACTCATGATCCTCCTGCCTCAGCCTCTGTCTCCAGAGGGCTGGGATTGCAGGCAGGCACTACCATGAACAGCAAAGCATTTTTGTTTGTTTGTTTTTGTTTTTTATCTCTCATGAAACTGGGAAAGGAACCCAGGGCCTTGCATGTACTAAGCTGTTGCTCTGCCATGAGCCATATCCCCAGCCCCAGCCCCTCGTTTTAAACATTTCTCTCTGTTCCTGCCTCCTGGCTGAAGCAGTGCTGGGCAGACACCCCTCAGATTATAAGGCAGGCACATTGAGAAGTGTGGTCTTTCCTTAAATCTTCTGTTTGCAAGAGTTAATGAATATGTCTTCAAGTCCATGGGAAAGAAAATAATTTTTCTTTTTAACTTCTTTGAATTTTCTGGCTTATTCTTGGTCAAGCAGCTAATTTTATTGAGATTATTTATTAAGATTTTTATTAAAATCATTGTGGATTTGTACGGAGTAGAGAACCAGAGGCAATTTTCCAGCAGTACCTGAAGAGAGGCACTTCCTGGACCCCACAGTCGCCTCAGGATTCATGGTTTCCATATGAGGCATATTATTGATTTTTATTTCTAATGCTTAAGTTCTATAATCTTATTTTAGAGTTGGGGGATGGGGGGATGAAATTCCTCTTGGTATGTTACCTTTTTAAAGATAGCCAACATTGACCAGGAACCTATCATGAGCTGTGTTTCCTGTATAGAAAACACTAAGGTGCATGATACTCCATAATGTTCCTGAAGCTCTAGGAGAGAGTCAGTTGTGTAGACTGTGGATTGTCCCAAAATGTGGTAAGTGGGGTGGGAATCTATCTGCAACATGATTGTTTTGAGACCTCCCCAGACTGTGGGTACAGTTGAGGTCAAAGGTATTGTCAGAACTCAGCCCTGAGCAGCCTATATTTCTTTCTTTCTTTTTTTTTTTTTTTTTTTTTTTTTTTTTTTGGTACTGGGGATGGGGATCGAACTTGGGTTGTTGCACTTGCAAGGCAGGCGCCAGAATCACTGAGCTAATTCCCCGGCCCAGAGCAGCCTATATTTCTGAGAGTCCCTGGGGTCCTCCTTTATTGTGTCTTTTTCCTTAGCCCCTGTGCTGTCCATGTCCCCAGAGCCAGTCCTGGACCTTGACTTCTCTTCCCTGGGATGACCCTGGAGCTTCATCCAAAGGTTTGCCTGTCAAAGTTCCCCAGCCCCACAGGGGCCTCCATTCTACCCGACCTCCCTGAGCCTCAGTCCTGGGTGGCAAGGGATGAATGCTACTTACCTCTTGGGCCACATTTCATCATCTAGCACAGTATGATGAGGGTTCTGTGTCTCACACAGTCCAGAGAAAGCAGCTCCTCTAGCTTCTCCCCGCAGCCTGTCTTTCTGCAGAATTTGGCAGGAGTCCATGGAGCCAGTCCTGAGTCCAGGGTCATGCATCTCCAGCAGCATGGAGCGACCTCCTGGCTGGCATCACTGCTGTTGAATAACTGCACTCATCTTTTTATCACTGCCTTTCTTCCTAGCATTTCCTCCTTAGACAGACACCTTCTCTGCAGTCATGCATGCATTTAATGCCTCTATGGTCTCTTCTTTCTGCTCTCTCTATTTTACTCCAGGCCTTTGTGGCCTCACCTGGAATGTTGCCACAGCTTCCTAATTGGCTTTGCTGCTTCTGGTCTCTGCTCCCTTCCTCTCTGTACCCAGAGTTATTTCAATAAGTGACCATGTGAAGGTGGGGTCTAGTCTCTCCCTGCCTTACACAGGATTCCTCTCTGGTTAGGGCACTGTCCCAGGAAATCATTAAAATGACATTGTCTCTTGACTGTTTTTGTATAGTCATATGTTGCATAACCATTTCAACAGACTATGGTGGTGGTTCCATAAAAACTGAAATAGAGCTAAAAATAAAAACTTATAATGGAGTATTAGGAAAATTCCTAATACCTAGTGATATCAAAGCCATCATGATGTCATAGTATAGTGCATTACTCTTGGGTTGGGTGATGTTGGTGTAAACAAATCCACTGTGCTGTCAATTCTATGGAAGTATAGCACGTACAAGGTATGTCTTAGTTAATTTTCTCCTTGCTGGGACAAAATACCTGACACCCAAAGTTAAAGGAGAAAAAGTTTATTATAGCTCATAGTTTGTAGAGGTTTCAGCTCATAGTTGGCTGGCTCCAAGGAAGGGTAGCATGGCAGAGGGGCATCACAGAGGAGAAACAGTTTCTGGCAAGCAGAACACAAAAACAGCAAAGTAGTGAAGCAACAGCAAACAATGACAGCAGTCTTCTTTCTGTCCCTTATAGTCTATCCACTCAGAACTATGCGAAACCAGTCAGTGGATTAATTTAGAAATCACACACCCTTAATCCCAACATCACACATTTAATCCCAGCATCATACACCCTAGATCAGCCACCTCTAAAAAGCCCCACCTATGACGACATGAGGCTATAACAATGCATGACTGACGTGGGGGAATGTTTGAATTTTTAAAAATGTGTTACAGCAAAAGACACATTGCCATTCATCTTACTCAGATATTCCCCTTCATTTCTAACACACTTAATCTCATCTTTCTTTCCACTTTCTGAAGCAGGTCTGGAAATCCTTTCATGAGTGTCTTTAGTTGCAGTGCTGTGGCTGCCTTGATATGCTGAGTTGATTCAAAATGTTTATCTTTCATGGTCATTTTGACTTTGAGGTCAAGCCAGAAGTCACATGGTGTCACATCTGGTAAATTAGGTGGATGAGGACACACTGTTCTATTTTTAGGAAACTTTCTTTGAGATGGTACTTGCCAGCAACATTTACATATTTTTGATCACACCTCATAAGGACACAAAAGAGGATTTCCAGAACTGTTTCAGAAAATGATAAGAATAACAGGATAAATGTGTTTGAAATTAGAGGGAGAAGTTTTTTAAAAATTAACTTTGCCAGCGATTTAGCTCAGTGGTGCCACCGCCTGCCTCACAAGCACAAGGACCTGAGTTCGATCCCTGGTACCAAAAAGAAAAAAATTTTTTTTTTCCAGCTTTAATTGAGTTTATTGGTACATTTTAGGGATACAGTACAGTTACATTCATTGTTGGGATCTTGTACCTCTACATGACAAGTCTTGATTCTCATTTTTTCCCCTTACCTCTGCCCTCCCTTCACCCCCTCCTCCCCTCCCCATCTACAAACACTTTATTTTCATCTTTTCATTCTCTCACATTTAAGAAAAAAAATTTAAAAAAAATTTTATTGGTACATTTTAGGTATACAATATAGAGATATTCATCACTGAAAATTTGTACCTTTACATAATATATCTTGGTTCTTATTTTTTCCCCATTCCCTGCTCTCCCTTGAACCCCTCCACCCCTTCCTATAAGAGGGAGTATTGTGAAGGGGATTAATGGCAATGTGTCTTTTACTGTAATAAAATTAATTTAAACATCCATTGTATGTTTTGATCCATTGTATGTTTACCTCATACAATTACATACAATACATAATACTTGGTAGTGATAAGAAATGACTCCCATCTAAGTACTATGTTGCTAGTTTGTGTTTTTGCTATACCTTCCTTTTTATGGTTAATGGATTTAAGCCAGTCCTAACTACAGGGTATTCACCATGAGTTTTAAGGCCTACATCTGAAGTGAATTTGCTGGAGCATGCTATCCTGCCACTGTGCATCAGTTTTACGTACTGGTGGAAACCACAGGGTGAACAGAGGTGTCTGTGGGTTGTGAGAAGTCAGGATATTGATCAGGTGGCACTGTATGAACCAGAGCATGAGACTTACAGAAGGCAAGATAGTGAGAATTCCTTGAAGGGTTGGCTCTTAATACTGAATAGTGTAAGTTAGTTACACAAATAATTACCTTCTTCTGGTTTTGAAGCTTTGCTAAAACCAGGAAGAATCACAAGCATTTTCTATGTATTAAATTAACACTCAGGAAATAATTTTATCCTAGTGAATACAATTTAGATTTTTCTCATTGCTTTCATCCTGAAGGGAAGAGTGAATAAACTTGCAGCTCTTTGCTTAGTGTATCTTTTACTAGATGTGCGGATTGAGGTGCTGGGAGATGTTGGAGGCTGAGGTGTAGAGGTCATGTTGGGAACACAGCCATGAAACCTTCTTCATTCACATGCTGAGGATAATGTCCCAAGTGAGGGAAACCAGGAGTTTGGTTTATTAAACAAAGAGTTTTATCACTTTATCCTACCAGTTGTAAGGTAAGGATTGCATAAAGAGATCCCAGTGGGCTGGATTAGATGAGGAAATTGCTCTTGTCTGTAACCCCTAGACAGGATTTAGGCAGCCGGAGGCACACATTCTCCACGAGGGAAGAAATGGAGGTGGGAAGGAGAACTAGTAATTCCTGGGACAGGAGGTCAGGGGCCTTGCTATTGAAGAGGGGATGTGTGGAGGAAACAGTAGAAACGGAAGTTTCTAGGCAGAGTAGGGCTTTATTACAGAAGGTTATGAAAAGCAGGAAAAGATGGTTAGTTTTAGCCCAGCAGGAAGCTGGAGGCCATGGAAACTTTTTCAACAGGGGAGTGACAATCATCAGACGGATTTGGAGAGGAAAAGCCTGGGTCAGCTGGGTTGGAGGATGTAGTAATTTGAGACATGAAGGGTAGCTCAGGTAAATATGGCTGCACTGAGAAGAGATACGTGCAAGTGGTAATTTTCAGAAAAAGAGAGTCATACATGGAGACTGATTTGTTATGGGAAGGGAAAGAAAGTAATGTTTTAGATGCCACTACGGGTTTGAGTCATTGGAGACCAGAATGAGGAGCAGCTGGTCTGGAGAGAGGGTGAGTTTTGTTTGGGCATTTAAAAAAATGATGAGAAACCCAAGTGGAACTTAAAAGTGGGGCTCTGGGGCTCTATCTAAAGCCCTAGAGACAAGAACTGCTTGGAGGTGATCAAAAGAAACTTCGAGCCTGAAAACATGTCCTTCTAGAAGGAGTGAAGAAATAAGAGCAAGGCCCCAGGACTGGGCCTTGTAGTGCAAGTTGATGAAGTCACTTCTCCTAAGACCCTGATTTATCTTTCCAAAGGTCCCTCCTCCTATAGGATGTCTTGCTGCCTGCTGCTGGGGCACAGCATCCTTCCCTAGCAGGACAGGTCCAGCTCCAACCTGCTGCAGGGAGGACACAGGTCTGGAAGTCAACGGTACTATTTGCATGAATTGTTGGATTATATGGCCTCCTTACTTTGGGTGTAATTTAGGCTCAGTTTAAACATGGCACCTTCTGCCAGACTCAGGTATCTGTGCTCCTTAGCTGCTCTTAAAAGTGCTTTGTCATTGGGGTGGACAGATTTAGCAATTAAAAATATATGATGTCCAGTTAAATCTGATCAAATAAATACAATAGAAAAATTCAAATATTGTATGCTATGCACATACTTACACTAAAAACTTTATTAATTCTCAAATTCAAATTTAAGAGAATCTTGAATTTTATCTGGCAATCCCATCCTCTGATGAGTTCTTTGACTGCAGCACAAGGGTCCATGATTATATCATTTCTTGGCTAAGACACGTTTTGTTGTCATTTTTCCTTCCCTCTCTTGGGCTCAGATGATATTATTTAGAATCAACAAGCAATTGTTCCATACCTACCATATGCCTGACAGGGCACAAGACATTTCACACATACAGTATCAGTGGTTTACAACTTGTTCGGCGGATACAACACTTGGAAATAAGGTACTTTTGGCAGAATGTCATGAATTTGAAATAATTTTACCAGCAGTCTAAACAATATGATTATATTTTCAGGCATTTAAAACAAAAACAAAAACACGGCAATAGAAAAACTCCTATACTCAATATAAGACAATCATACCATCATGTTTTTTAGACATTACATTGATATGTTTGACAGAACTTTTATTGAGTATTTTTATTCTCTGTTATACTTTCACCTCTTTATCCTGAGAAAGCAAGCCTTTGTGTTTCAAGGACAAAAATTTGTTGGTACACAGATGGTAAGGCCACTGGTTGATTTGGGTTAAAGACAGCTTGAGTAGGATTAGACTGGTGGTCCAGGAGAGGAAGGGAATGAGGGAAAATATTTTCAGTGGAGAAATTGAATGAACTTGGTGTCAGTGGGCAGGGAATGAGAGATTCCTCAGAACTAAGGTGTGACTAAGTTTAAGGTTTCCAACCAGGGTAGGCCCTGGGCTCTGATGGGGTCTAGAATAAACCACAGTGGCATAAAAAATTCCTGAACTCTCTTAATCTACCTAAAAGGAGGGCCTCCCCAGAGAACTCACTTGTCACAAATTCCCTCCCTTGAAGCAATTCTAACCTCTCTTTAGAGATTAGAAATTAGCACTACACCCAAACAGATATTGTCACAAAACTCTTGTACAGTATCTCCTAAGGGCCCATTTATCTTTCCAAAAGGTCCATAGGTGCCCCTTCCCCTCCCCTTCTTAGAAGTCACTTTTTCTCTCAGTGTCCCCCTGTCTCTTGCCATCCCTTATTTGGATGGTATAGAAGTCTTCAATTCTAACTGCCTCCTTGAGCTACACTTCTTTGTGAATTCCAGTGCAAACATACATAATTAAATATTACTTCCCACTTCTCCAGGCTAACTAATTTTGCCAGTCTAATTTTCACACTCCCAGTTAAGGAACCTACATGGACAGAAGTAAAATTTTTTCCTCTCTGGCAGCCTCTTTTGTGCTTAGTGCCTTCTGAAGGTTGTGGCGAGTTGCTTATGAGTGCAGATCAGTGTCCCATGGGTAGACCTGATTACAGGATGAAGGTCCAGCTTTTACCAGGCAACCAGTGGTCCACAGCAGCAGGATCAGGAGGAGCACTGGCCATGATGGTGGCGCCCACAACTCCACCTCCTGGCACCTTCTTTTCCTTCTCTTTTCTCCTCCACGTTCTTGAGCAGCATCACACTCACAATGCCTCTGAGCTGGGAAAGAGGCTCAAATAATGAGTGAGACCGAACTTCCCATCAGCCAGGCAGGTAGGGATCCAAGGTAGAGCAAATTTAATTCAGAAAAATAAAAATTCCCCTTCTTGTTTTTTCATGTTACAGACTAACACGTCTTCTCAACTTTTCTGTTTGTTTGTTTAGAATATTTTCTTAGGCTAAGAGGTGTCAAGGTTGGGAAAATGCTTCCCAAATGCTTTGATCTGAAGGAGATTAGGAGGACTGTAGAAGCAAGAAGGGCTCTCTGACCTTCCCCAGCCATTCTTTTTTGGAGGGGCCATAGAGAAATGCTCTGGCCTACCTTGCCTGAAAGTAGGTCTTCTGGGATCCTGCTTATACCTCAGGGTAGGGCTGCTCTAGAGAGAGGCAGAGAAGAATCTCAACAGACAAGCCTTGCCCAGTTGCCCTCAGCCTACTGTTGTGAAATGACATTTTGCCTGATTTCTGCACTGTTGTCCATGTTTCATGGAACCTAAGCATGAACTAGACAATGTCTCCTGGATCTTTGGTCCACATTTCTGAAGACTCCCATGTCACATACAAATTTAGTTAAATAAACTAGCTTTCCTTTTCTCTTGTTAACTGGTCTTGTGTAAGAAGTGAGGTAGGAGATTAGGGTATGGCAAACTGGCTGGGCAAGTGATCTGTTAATCACAGAAATGCAGGACACACTCACAGAAGACAGTTCCCAAGCCCTCCACTTGAGATTGTTCAGAAAGTACTATCTGCAATTCTTCTGGCATGAGATCAAGCAGGTTTTGATAGGACAACCTATATCTGATGTCAGCCTGAGCAATGGGGGAGACAAAAGTTTTCAACCATTAATCAATCTTGTCCCCACTGTAAGCTCTTTTCATCACTCACTCTGCAGAATGTCCTTTTCCTGCTTTTAATTGGCCTGCACTCACTTGCAAAGCATATTTCTATTCTTACCTTTAATAAATGTAGAACCTGGCTACGTCATTTCCTGTCTAATTATTTGTTCAGAACAATACGAACCTAGAAAAAAGTCTCTAGAAGGATCCCACAACATCTTAGCACCCCCATAACAGAAGAGTCAGCAGCAACTTTATGATGCGGGGGGAGATATCATCCCTTTGCATTGCTACAGAGATCACAAGGGCTACAAGTTTAAAGGAAATATACTCGAGGAAAACCTAGTTAAGAAAATTTTATTAACAGTTCCAACTTCCCACCCCACCCCTAGGGTTACGAAAGTATCAGCATTTACACATTTTTGAACAGCTAACAAACTGAGTTCTGTGCCATAGGAATGCAGTCAGAAAACTGCATGTTATCTCATCCTGTGAGGCTATGTGTGGGATGCTGGCATTTAAAAGCCCAATGTCCTGTATAACACAATAACGTTATTTAAAGACCAACAAGAATCTTGAACAAATGTGATGTATAGGGAAAACTAAAAAGAGGGAAAGGGCGAGTCATAGAAATCTGAGGCTGAATTGAGGAGGAAACCACCGGCAAAAGCTTTGGTAGGGTTCCTGTATTTAGCAGAAAGCTGAGATGACTCATTCTGCCTTGTGGCCCTTGCCCTATGATTCCACTTACTTCTTTCATGGTTTTTCTAGCCCTGATTTGTATCACAAAACTTCATAGTACGTCAAAGAATGACTGTGTGCTGTTTTTCTCATATCTGTATTTTTGAAAGGCACAGAATAGTTGTGTTTCTCAATATCTACATCTGATGGAGATGTAAACTCTCCAGATTGAGCACAGCAGGGAAGCTGGGTGCTGTGTGCAGAAGGGCACCCATGTGGAGTTTGGCAGGGCCTCTTCATATGCCGTGGGAGACCTAGCACAACCCTTGGGCTTCAAGACTCATCAAAAGGAGCCCTCCTCATAATACTGTATTTATGTGAGGAAGGTGCCATTGTGTGTGTATGTGTGTGTGTGTGTGTGCACACGCCCTTGCAAAGGAAGCACCCTTCACAACATAATAGGGAGAGGATTGTCAGACAAATCCTTTTTTATTTCCTTTTTTGTCCTTTTCCTAATTGCCACTTACTGGGGCAGTTCCTTTCCTAGATGGGGCTCCATTTCACTCTCACCACAGGGCATTTATGATTTAAAAATTAAAGTGAGACATCCTGGCTCCCCCATTTCCTACTAATGGGATGCCGGTGGTGATCAATAGAGGGATGTAGGAATGTTACCAGACGTGTGGTCCTGTTGAAAAGCATGGAATTAAGTGATATGTGTTCAGGGTGAATGATGAGATCATTTGGAAATGAATTTCCTTTTTGTTTTTTTTAACTCTTTGGTCATTATCACTTGCATTTAGAACACTAGTTTAAAAAAAAAATCAATCTGAACTGGACTTTTCCCCCACAAATGAATCTTCATGACTGATCAAGTGAAGAAACCATAGAGATAAAATTGGAATTTGCTTTTAAAAGGAAAATAAAAGGAAGATGTGGTATGTCTGCTAAATATATGGACACAACAGCAACAACAAAAACCCCATTATTCACCTGGCTTGCCACATAGTTTATGTTTTCTCCCCACTTGGATGTGTGTCGGCAGTAGACCAAGAACTAGTCCAAGGGCCATTCCTGTGGGGCTGTTGGTTAGAAATGTTTGACTGTTGCAAGTTCTGGGAAAAGACCAGGTGAACAGAGAAAGAATTTTGCTTGAGTTTAAGGGGCTTTCCTGGGAGGTGATATATTTTGTGGCCCAACACTTCATTACTTACCCTGTTGATCTGGTTTCTTTTGAAAACAAATCTGTTGCCTGGAACTTTCCATGCTAAGATTCAACGTCAGTTTCAAGCAGGCCTCCTAAGACATAGCTGAGTAAAAACAATACTCAATATGAATGTTTTCTACTGTTCTTTCTGACTGGGAAGACTGTGGACATCAAGGATCCAGTGACCTTTTTATATAGCAGAGATGTTTCTCTGTATCTCAGCTTTTCATCAGAATGACTGTGACTGATGAGGGGGTGAACAGCCTTCATGGAAAACATTGGTAGCCCCTGTAATTGGTGTCCAGTCATCTCAGAAGTCTTTACATAACTTCCTGTAGCCATGTCAGAAGGGCTATAAATACCTCTAATACTTCTCTTTGGATGGTGCAAATAAGCATACCAGCTCAGAAGTTTCCAAAAAGCTCGAATTGATGGCATTGAATGTGTTGCCTGGCTGTACTTTCACCATCTCCTGTAGTTCCTAACCAAAGAATGTGACTCAGATAGATGGGGGGGATGCATGGTCTGGTGCAACTGCAGAAGTGAGTGCTTCAAAGATGGGCATGGAATTATATTCAGCAAACATCCTTTTGTTCCCAATGTTGTAGGCTCAGCTGCAAAAAGTCCCACACCTCCACTGTCTTCATTTTCCAACATAAATGTGGCAACTAGCAGGTAACCAAGTGAAAGAAAGGCCCAGGGATTTCCAAGCAAAGAGAAAATGTTGGTGGCAAGAATTAAGTTTCTCCCCTCAGTTGGCGGTCCTTGGTGTTTTAGCTCTGAGACTCCCAGAAGTTTTGCATCAGTGCTTGGTTCAACCCTATAAGAAGTTGCATCAGATGAGGCAACTTTTGCCTGCTTTGTTTGTATTCTCGGTGGTGAATGAAGTATTAATAAATGCTTCCCTAGGGATGTTTGTGCAAACCATACCAGAAAACAAATTGATACGTAAAAATCTTGGAGTGGTATATAGACCAGGTGCCTTCTTTACTGATAGATATCTACATTGTTTCCCATGGTTTCATTAGAAAATCAAGGAAAATATGTGACTAGCACCGTTCCTCATTTTTCCTTCACCTTTAAACTAGTGACTAAAACCACAGGTAGATACTTCAGTGAGTAGATTATCATCCTACCAGGAGACACAGGGTCAAGAGAATAGTCAGTTGTCTGCCGCTGAGTAGGCAAAGGGGAGGAAGAACATTATTATTCAGGTCATTTCCTCTTCTCCAGCCACTGCTATGGAAGATCAAAATATGCCATCACAAAATATGCAGGATTGTTGAGCTGGAGATAATTGAGAAGATAAAGACGAAGGAGGAAAGCTCTCTGGCCTTCCTCTTGTTGCTGGAACCAAAAGGTATCCTGCACCCCCTTCCTCCCAGAGAGAACAAATGTTAACTGCTGAACATAACTTTGGACATTATTGGCTTGGAGGTGATACCTGATAAATCTTCATTAACAAGCTTTACTAACTAGCCTCTATCTGCCTTTTATTTACCTTTGCTGAACTCACCTTTTCCTTTGTCTTGTCACATCTCCAAAAATGTCCCTTTCTTTGTTGAAGATGCCAGATAAGCTTGAATTCAAAGCCACTTCTTCAAAGAACTTCTCATCCATTGGGTGTCTCATGTATACATGAAATATACATCTTAATAAAAGCCTGCTTGCTTTTCTCTTTAGTTGGAGGGATCCAGTGTAACTAAGAACCCATGGGGCCATTCTTTTCCTGTGCTGCCACTTGCTTTCCACTAAATTGCCACCTTTGAGCTGGGAATCCAGAGATGGTGACTTTTCTTAGGTGCCTGACTTCAGGACTGACACAGCCAGAGTCCTGGGGAAGTGACCTTTGTTTGGTTCACCTTTCCTGAGTATATGAACAACAAAAGGGAAACTTAATTGTTAAGAAATACTTTTCTGTAACTTTTCTCTTTGCTTTTGTATTTTTTTTTTCTCACACACATGGACTGTCTTGAGAACTTCACTTAGAAGAAAGCTTCCTCACCAGACAGTAGGGCACTGCTTGCAGAAGAGAGGGCAAATTCAAGATCTATTGCATTTTATTGATTTATACCTGGTTTTGTTCCAAAATTGTTGTTAGATGCACACATAATTAACTAGGGCACTGACTGCTGTGGTACTTAGTCCAAGTTTTTAAAATTACAGTTTCATTGATGACTTTGGCATTCTCAAAGATTAATGAAGACTGATCTAAGTCCTTACTACTAAGCAACAAGCCTCCAAGCAAATGATAATGAAATGGAGTGTTATCTTCACAGCCACAGAAGTAGTGTTATAATTCAAGAAATATCATATGAGTCAATTTTGTGCTAGATAATATTGGGATAGTACCCCAAATATGAGAACTTGGAATATGAGAAAACCACAAAAGCAGGAAGATCACTTTCACTTTCTCCCTTGCAGCTGGTTACAAAACCTAGGAAGGATTTTTTTCTCACCTCCCACTGAAGGTCAAAGATTCTCATTTGAAAGATTCTCATGCTACACTCAGATTAGAGGTAGCTCCTTATTTCTGAACATAAAAGGACCCGGTAAAGAATCTGCAGAACTAGGCCTTATTAACTTGCCCCTCACCACTTATTGCCATTAGGTCATACTTCCATCCTCTGTGACTATGCACTGCTTCATCAGACCTAAACATAAAAAATATACAGGCTTCCTTGTTTCTTTGGTCTTCATTTCTTTTAAAAATCTTCTGCATTACATAAAACTTACATTAAATAAATTCATATGTTTTTCTCTTGTTAGTTAATCTGGATTTTTTGTTATAAGTGCCTTAGCCATGAATCTAAAGATGGGTGAGGAAAGAAATCATTTCTCCCCTCTAGTACAGTTGCCCTCACATCCTTGTTCTCTAAAGGTGCAGGACTTCCTTGCTATGTTTTTGTCAATGACTGTTGAAGAATTAGAGGTGACCAGAAGAAAAGAAAGATGAGAAGCCAGAAATATGGCCAGTGCATTTGGCCAGTTGGAATTGGCCAACCTCAAGCCATTACTGGACCTTGGTAATGGTAGAAAGGGGTGAGTAATTCCGGATGATTCACTCATCTGTGGGGTCTGATGGGTGGTATGTTGAGGATGACCCTTATCCTTGACCATACTACAGTATTCTGTTCTTCCTAGCCAGCGCTTGGGTACCCAAAAGACTATTAGAATCTGTGTCAGGGATGGTTAAGAACCTGTGCTTCTGGTGACTCAGCCTCCCTTTTCTCCAAACCCTGATTTCATTTTCTCTCCATAATCTATCCAGTGCTTGTCTCAAACAATTGCTTTGGGTTGCAATAGAGAAGAATTTTGGCATTTTCCTGACCTTTCTTCTATTTCTCTTTCATCATTTGTACCTAAAGTGTAAGATATTTTTTCTTTTAAGAGTATGGAGTGGAGAAACAGTAACTAGCCAAGAGGAAAGACCAAGATCCCCCAAAAGTTTTTTTTTTTTTCCTATCAACCTCTTTAAAAAAGAATTTTCCCACAGAGCTACAGTAACATAAATCAGCAGACAGCTGATGTGTGTTCTGAGCAGTTTCTTTCATCGGACAGTGTTGGAGATCATTATATTTCTCTCTCCAGGATACTTGACTCATTTACCAATCTCATTTCTGATGACGTGCATGCTGAAAAAAGCAGCCAAGTGTTAGGACCAGGTGGGGTGACAGGCCAGCTTCCTGCCAGTAGTATTTATTTACAGTAAAAGGACAACACTGAACTGCCATGAACAAGGGCCGAAAGCTCCCAGGAAGGAGCCAGTTGACAGATGGCAAAATAGACTCAAGGTCCTGTTTTCTACAGGCGTCTCCAAATAGCCAGAGGATCTGTGTTCAGGGCATTATGAACACATCACCTCAAGTTACACTCACCCTTGTCTACCCAGCAGTAACTCAGACTGTGTGTTTTTCCCCTTGTTTTTGCAGGGAAGCAGCTCATCTGAGAAAACTAGGAAAAGCACCTCCAGCTTCAGCCAGCTTCTCGCTTTTTCTTGATTCTCTCTGTTTTCATCCATAGCCATACATCTCAGGACTGAATTTAGGCTGCACATGTATTTTGCAGAAGATTATATGTATCTAGGATATAGCTCGTCTTTCACCATCACTCACCGTGCCTTTCATCATTCTACACTTTTTCTTTTGTCTGCTTTCATCTACGTAGCGGGGGGTCTCTGCTGACAAGGTGGATTCCTCAACTGAGAAGTTGTACTTCCCCTTCCTGCTAGATGTGTGGAAATCTGGACTCCCACGATTAATTAGACTGTGGAGGAAGTGATGGGTAAAAGTTCCCCACATCTCCCTTGATATAGTATAGGGGAAGAAATTAATTTTTTGTTTAACTCTTCTGAGTTCTTAGTTGGACCTCTGCAACAAAAGGCAGATTATCAAGAGAAAGCCGACAGGAATTTATTAGCATGTATATTTTACATATATATTATAGGCACCCAGGGAAGGAGTAGCTCTCCAAGAGGTCGCTTTGAAAAGAGGTAGCATATTCAGTAAATAACAGTACTTTTGTAGAGAAGTATTGAGATAATACAAAGGACTTAGGGTCTCTTGGGCAGCAACCTGCAACAGGCACATGACAGCTAAAGGCTACTTAGTAGAGCTTGTTAGTGTAGATTCTTCTGGTACCATCTCCAGGCTGATGAGGGGTCCAGAGTGGACTTCAGTGGTCAAGCTTTGTTTTCCCCTGGAGGAGGAGGTTCAGGATACCTTTTGGTTTTAGAAAATAGATGGAGGAAGCTTAGATAGAGGATGGAGCTTTTCTCCATCTTCTTCTTTGCCTGTAGCTCAATAACTAGGCATATTTTGGGGCAGCCTAGTCTAATCTCCCATAATATGGATCTTCAGAATATTTCAAGAGATAGAGGAGGCAGACTTGTTGTACTTTTGAGTGATATTTATACACGTGTAACAAAGAACATATTTTGCTGTCTATTTTTTACTCTGAACAGGTGGCCTTGCTGTGGGGGCACTTCCTCAAATCCTTAATTGTTGATTACATCTGACAATGTCTGCCTTGCAGACAGAGACCATACTTGTAAAGGTGGGACAACAGGAGAGAGCTGAGATGTTCTAGATGAAAAAGAGTTTCATCCTTACCTTCCCAAATTAGGAAGGTCTTAAAGCCATGTCAAACAGTTTGGATTTCTTCTTCTTCTTTTTGAGGCAGAGTTTCACTGTGTAGTTGAGACTGACCTGGAACTCACTATGCAGCACAGGCTGGTCTCAAACTCGCAGGGATCCTCCTGTCTCAATCTCCCAAGTGCAGGGATTACAGGTGTGCGCCACCACTCCCGGCTGGGTTTCTTCTTAAAGACTGAAGGGGTAATTCCTGAATGATTCTAAGCAGGGATTGACCAGATCATATACATAGTTAAGAAAATAATGATGGCGGCAGTGTAAGGAAGGGCTGTGAAGGGCAAGAGGTGGTCGGTAAATGGTGTAATGAGGTGGTGATTGAACGAATGTCCAGGAAAAATGAAGAGCACCTGAATCAAGTATGTTAGGAGGTTGAGTTTTAAAGATATTAAGAAAGTAGAACAGGTGGTCCTGGTTTTTGTCTTACCTTACTGATAGCCATCTTTCCCTTGGTGAATGGACTTCATATATTATTGGGAAGAATAAAGGATCCAGCTAAGAGTCTGTTTTGGAGACTCCCTTCCCTTCTAGGGGTAGCTAATAAGATATGAGCAAAAGGATGGGCAGTGTTCTGGAACAGGGCTAACCCAGCTAGAGGAGAATCTCTATGAAGTTCTTTGTCCAGGAAACAATGGGATGTAGGTCAGGAGTAGAGATACGCGTCTGGAAACCATCTCCCTACACACAGATGTTGAAGTGGAGCGAGTATGGGGAAGAACGTCTGAGAAAAGGACCAAGGAAAGAGCCCAAGGAGCCCAGCACTGAGGTGCTATGGCAGGACAGTGAAGGATCATTGAGATCAGGACCTCAAGAGAGTGGTGTTGTGGACATCAAGAGCATTCAGAGGACAGATGGTCACTAATGCTGCCGTTAGGAAGGATGCAGAAAACAGAGGAGAGGAGACAGTACAGAAATGATCAGAGGATTCCTCTTTCTGCAAAAAGCCTGTTCTCAGAATGATCTTCCCACGGACAACCACAAGTTCAGATTGCACCGTGACACCAGCATCCTTGTGATTCTTCTGGAATCTTGTAAGAAGCACCATTTGTTTCATATTTTTAACCATCCTTTTCCTACCAACAAATCTATCTCCTTAAATGTGTCAAGTGGTAGATTTTATTTAAGATTACAGTGAATTTGCTTGAGTTAAATATTAATTCTAAGTGTTTTAAATTAAAAAAAATTTTTTTTTGCAGCACTAGGGATTAAACCCAGAGCCTTTTCATTGAGTTATATCCCCAGGGCATTTTAAATTGTTTTCTTATTTTGAGACAAAGTCTTACTAAGTCACTAGACTTCCCAGGCTGCTTTCAAACTTGGATCCTCCTGCCTCAGCCTCCCAGAGCACCTGGGGTTACAGGCCTGCACCACCAGGCATTAAGAGATTTATTTTTAATGAGTTTTTGATGGTCCCCTATAGCACATGGAAGTGAAACTCACCTGTGATTGGATTCTGTGCTCTGTTAATTAAACACATCATTGGAGAGCCTTATGAAGAATTCTGATATAATGGAATAAAAGGCTTTTGAAGAAGGTGGGGAAACATATAACAGAAAAGACAAAGCAGAGGACAAGAGTGCTTTGGTTTTCCATGTGTGCTTTTGGCAGAGGCTCCAGCAGAATACACATCTCCCGCAGTGGTGGGACCCAGTGTGTGTGGACTTTGCCTTGGCTGGATGCTGAGCTAAGCTTTCTTGGGCTAGATCTTCCTTCTGCCTCTGAGTCAATGTCAAGTGATGTTTAGGATTGTTTTCCTAAACATTTAATTTATTTTTTTGAACGAAGCAGTGAGGAGTGTGTCTCCTGGGGAATGTGCTCGGATTGCATCAGCCAGGAGCTCTGAGGACCAGTGCTCTCCCTGGTCCAAGTCTCTCAAGGTTGTTTAGAGAAGCTGTTCTGGCTCTGGGCAGCTTCCTGCTGGGAATGATGAAAATAATTGTCTTCCCATTTAAAGGGCAGTTGAGTGGGAAGCTGTGAGGTGAGCACATTGCTTTTAGTTCTCAAGCAGTCAGTGCTCTCCCTGGGGAACAGGCCATGGTTCTCATCTGGAACATTTTAATTGGGAAGAGATCTTATTCGCTATCCTGAAGAAGGACCCCAGGCACCACTTTGATAAGAAGTGCCTTGTCACTTAAGAGCTGTGGCTGCTCCTTGGCCCATTAGCTGCTCTGGGAGACTCAGCAGCAATGGGTGTGTTACACAGAAGCAGACACTGGCCGAGATGTTTCTCTTCAAGATTCCACACAATGACAAATTGAAGACATGATCCTTGCTCTTGAGTTGCTTAAACTCAATTTGGATAAAGATCAGAGAAGAAATGGGAACACATTCTTGTTCGGAGACTTTGCGCATAGGCTTTGAACCTCTGAGCATATGCATATGTAGATGAACACACAACCTATTGCATACATAGAGATGCCACAAAACTTCACTCACCTGACCTGTGGTCTCTAATTCAGCCGGCTCAGCCAGCTAGAAAAAAAGCTGAGGTTTCTGATTAGAAGCATTTAGTGTTTTCTTGTGTTATGATTCTGCAGTTCATACATTTTGTTTGTATTATCCCTAGTGCATGTTCCTTTATTGTGGATATCTTCTAGAGCAAGCCAGATTAGAGTTGTAGAAATGGGTGTCTTGAGCAATGGTCACCTACAGACCACCTACAAAGAGAAGTATGTTTTTAGGAAATGACATTAAAGCTATGGTTCGTAAACTTGTATGACACACATTAGTGTTGACTGGGCATCTTTTACCAATTTCTGAGCCCATTCTATTCCCCCAAATGGATGCGATCATGTTCTGGGCAGGAACACAAAGCTGCTCACGTGATTCTAGTGTGCAGATAATTAGGGGCCTCAGACTTCAGGAAGAAGAGATGGATGGATATTTTAGTAGGTATCGTTCTGGGCTGTTTTGTGTAGGGACAGTTACCTTCACTGTTTCTAAAAACCCATGTTTTCCTTGAGGTACATGAAGGAGAGGCATCACACAAGGAGAATGTACTTTCCCTCCCTGGTAACTGGTAGTCAGTCCTAGGAGGCATCACCACATTGCAAATTTAAACCACATGAAAGGTTCCCTGTGTGTCTTTGGAGGGTTTGACCCCAAGGGCCTTCTAGAAATGGAAAAGATGAGACCTTATGCATCTTCAAGATAGGGTGTATTATAGATTTATGTGCTTGGATTATGGCCTTCAGAGGGGAGTCCTTGTCATGTAGTCCACTGTGGTCTGCAGGGGGCTATTGCCATTTTCTGTCCATGACTGGGGGAGAGAACAGACCCCCCCATTACAGGACTTTATACATCAGTACCCCCTTTTGTTGAACATTTTTTTGTTCTACCCAAAACTCTTCTTTATTTTTTCCTGTCTCAAAGTCTCAGCCTTCTGTTTCCACACCCTATTTCCTTGGACTATAAATCCTCTATATAGAAACAAGGACGTCTTTATCCCTTAATCCATTCTTGAATCCTAAACATTTCACAGCCTCTGGCACTTGTGAAGAGTCTACCACTTTTTCTGCTCTTTCAAGCTCTTACTGTCACAGCAGAGGATGATGTGAGTTCCAAACCTTGACTGAGTGGGAGGGAGACAGAGAACTAGGGGATTCAGCATTGGCTCAGGATTTCTCTGCTGTTTTTGGGGACATCTGAGAAGGATGGGGATGGAGAGGGGGAGAGGAGTCTTAGAGTCCTTTTTCACAAAGGATGATTCATAAATGTTTTACTATGATATTAACTTGTAAAAGAGCAAGATGTAAACTTCTATATTTAATGTATGGCATTTTTATTAAGGTAAGATTCTCTAAAAGTGGCCCATTTAAAAGCCTTAAAAGAGATATACAAATGTTAGTGCTAGTTTCTTTGTGGTTGTGACTATGGGTGATTGAAGATTTTTTTCCCCCCTTCAGTCCTACACCTGTTCAAAGGCATCTATGGTTTTTCTTCTGAAAAACAGGAAGTATTTTTTTATTTTATTAATTTATTTCTTGAAGCAATCATAATCTAATCTTAAGATTTCATTGTGTTCAAGATGAAACAGAAGATAAAGCTTAGTACCGGGTCACATGGCCCTGTCTCTTCTTACTTTCTCCCTGTGCATGTCTCTTAAATACCCTAGCATCCTTTTCATTGGCTGGTGAGCTCAGGGAGTGCATGCATCATCTTACGATTCTTGGTACTTTTAGCCTTTTTCTGTAAAATTAGCTTAGTCTTCCCACCATTGCTGCTGTGCTTCCTGTTGAAAGACATGTTCCCTGGGCACACAGATAACCCTTCCCCTTTGAAGTGTGTCACTGGTGGGGTTGGTGCTTGGAACATTTCTTCCAGAAGGCATGGCTGGTTTTAGAAATGTACCCCATGTTTGCAGAAGCACTATTGGCCTGGAAAATCAAAATTCCTCATTTAAAGCAAGATACTCTCAAAGATGTGCCTAATATGGCACAAATATTTCAGATTCTGCTCTTTTCTCACTATTAAGAAGGCAGAGGATAATGTACTTCAGTAGGATCTAAGGAACAAGGCAGTGGAAGGAGTTTGGATATAAACTTTCCATCTCCTAAAGGAATCTCATGCTTCTTCCTTTTTTTCTTTTTCTTTCTTTCTTTTTTTTTTTTTTTTTTGATAGCGGGGATCAAACTTGGGTTCTTGCACTTGTGAAGCAGGTAGCAGAACCACTGAGCTAAATCCCTGGCTCCCCTTATGCTTATTTCTTAGCCCACACATTGAATGGTTTCTCTTTTTTTACTTTCATTTACTTAAAATCCGATGGTGCCTGGTATATAACAAGTAAATGCTCAATAAATATTGGTCAGTTGAAAGAATTAAATAATAATGTTTAGAGGCAGAGCATTGGTTATCAAGAAAAATCTGCTTACATCTTTACATAATTATGACAAATGAAATGATTTGGGGGAGGAAAAGATTAATATGGGCCAACTCCATAGCTAAAGAACACCAGATGGGAGCCATGTTTTAGGTCCACAGTCAGGAACTGAAGGGAAGCTTCACAGACTGGGTATGATTTTAGCACGGTTTTGATGAAATCCATAGAAATTCTGTGGAAAGGAGTGAAGATGTTCCTGGCCCATAGATTAGCTCATGCCAAGATCTGATATCTAAAGAGAGGTGAGCGGGAAAGGCGGTGGTGTGGTTGGCAGGAGCAGATGGTGTGGGTCTGAGTGACTGTCCTCATTTCTCTCTCATCCAGCTTTCTATGCAGTCTCAGAGGAGAGGATATTATAGGAATAACATGGCTGAGAAACCTACCTCACACTGTAAAGGGGCAGAGTGGCCTTGGCCACACGCAAGGAAGGAGGACTTATACTTTCTCCCTGGTTAACTGAGGCATTCTCCCTAAGTTTCCCGTATTTACCCTCTGTGCCCCTCATTATTGGGGATTGAACCCATGGTCTTTCCACTGAGCTATTTCCCCAGCCATTTAAAAACATTTATTTTTATTTTATTTATTTATTTATTTATTTTTGGTACCGGGGATAGAACTTGTTTAAAAAAAATTTTTTTTAACAAGACAGTTTCTCACTAAGTCACTAAGTTGCTCAGGCTGAGTTCATACTACCTTTTGACCTACTTTTTGTTCTGGATACTTGCTGTCTCTGTGGATCTCCTGCACTGTCACCTTTCTTTAAGTTGTGTCATTGCTTTCTCAGCAGCATGTTTTGACAATATCTCATAGCTTCCCCTTCAATCCTACACCAGTAATGAGCAAGTCTGTCTGCATTCCAGACTTCTCTCCTGAGCCCCGGCTCTTACTTCCAGGAACCTGGAGTGTGGGGCTAGAATGTTTTTGAAGGGCCTTTGCTTTAAAAGATTGGCCCTTAGCTCGGTGCTGCTGAAAGGTGGTGGAAGCCTTATAAGGTGGTGCTTGATGGTTGCTGAACGGCTGCTATGTAGTGAGCAGCTTGCTCCACAGTGTCCTTCCTGCCATGATACATTGCCTTGCCACAGGCCCCAAAACGATGAGGTCAATCAATATACCATGTACTAAAACCTCTGAAACTGTAAGCCAACATAAACATTTCTTCTTATTTAGGGTATTTGTTACAGTAACAGAAAACTAACAGGATATCCTATGAGGTATCTTTCAGGCAACTTTAACACAACATGCTCCAAGTTAAATTCATTTTTTTCTCCCCAAATCTGTTTTCCTTTGGTTATGGTCTTGCTTATGGGCGCATCATTTAAGCAGAGACTCTGTGTGCCTTCTCATCCACCTCCCATGGCTGCTCACTCAGTCACTGTGTCCTGACCATTTTACATGTGTGTTGAATGTCTTCACTTTTCATTACTTCTGTGCCAGTTTCATCTCTTAACCTCTCCCTCTTTGATCGGTGTGTTTTAACTATTAGGCCCTTCTGCCTTTAATCACAGTTTCCCTCCTCTCCTTGAACCTGCCTCTGCCAGAATGGTTGTCTTTAGAAAACAAATTGGATCATGTAATGTTGGTGACAGAGCACACGAGCTTCCTTCTTGCCTGGGGATAGTGTCATCTTCCATCCTGGTGTCCTCCCTCTCTTCCGTGCAGGTCTCTGTCCACACAGAAGTATCTTCCATGCCCTAACACCACCAGGATCCAGTTTCTGTTTTCACAACTGCTGATTTTCAGCTCAGACCTTCCCCTCCTGCCTATCCCACAACCTCCTCTGCAAAATAACATTACCTACAAAAGTGTTCACTGTCTAATCACCCTCTCTGGCATCAGTCAGGGCCCCTTCTTGCTAAGTCTTTTTGGTTCCTTGTTTCTTAGGCTTCAATTAGGGTTTGTGGAAGAGTGGTTATTTATATGGTTATTTCTCTTCTATAGTGTCAATTCTACAGAAGGCAAGTTCTGAGTTCTGTGTCTTTGTAGAACCCAAAACTAGCCCAGAGTTTGTCACAAAGTAAATCCTCAATCACCTGTTTGCCAAGTGAATGAATATATTCTTCATTCTAACATTTAAAGTTCTTGTTCCCTCCCAAAATACCTGACTTTCTTTATAATTTTGTCCCTCAAAATTACACAATTAGTGGGCTCTTAGTAATCTTCTCTCTTCACGTCTGCATAGAGTGGTGACAATTTCCTGACTTCAGGAGGGAAAAGTATGTGGGGGCACTCCTTGCCTTGCCACCTAGCTGGCCCCGTGGTCAGTGCTTCCCGATGACTGCTCTGGCTGGACTCTGTGGCCAGGGCCTTCAGAGTGTCTTCTGGGCAAGGCTGACCTCAGGAAGCCACTGTGTTCCCAGACCCTACATTAAGTGTCCACTGCTTCCGTGGTGCACCCACCTGCCCAGTCCTGCTGTGACTGGGTTGTGATTTAATAATGAATTTCTTTTGTAGTAGGGCAGATACTAGCAAACCTGTCTGTTTCCAGGTCTAAGCCTTGGATGCCAATTGGCTTTACTCAGAAATAAAGCAGATGTTTTGATCTCCATCTGTCTGACTTTGATTCTCTTAATCAGTCTCAATTTAAAGGTAGATGGAGAGGAGAGTGGAGAGAGAATTGGGATGGGCGTTTTTTTTTTTTGTTTTTTTTTTGGTCTGTTCCTTAAAACTTCTAATAATTATTCTTTTACTCCACAATACTGGTAGTTACTCAACTCCAGCCAGCTAAAGAATCTTAAGCTACACAGAATTATGGAGAAAGTGTCTTTGCTTATAGGCAAATGCTGCCTAGGACCAAGACCTGTATGTGTCAAATGACTTGGACTGTTTAAGTAAATGAATAATGGGGCTATGGGCAGCAAGATGTAGTATGAAATCAGATATCCTGAGGCAAGAGAAAAAATGGTTTCTCAATCTTTATCTATCGTATGGGCAAAGACCAAAAAGTTTAATAGTCTTCTGTGTTGAAGAGGGTGTGGGAAAATCAGCAGTATTATACACTGCGAGTAGGAGTGTACTTTGTTAAAAATAATCTGTGTAGGGCAGTTTGGGAGGATCTATTTAAAGGTACATGTGCATTTGGCCTTTGCCCTAGTAATTCTGTTTGTAGGGAATTTATATCATGGATAGATGAGAAGGTATAAAACGACATCATATACAATGATATTCACCATAACATTATTTTCAATGGCACAAATTTAATTGTCCAACAGTTAGAAGACTTATTAGAGAAACACTGGTAGAGTCTTAATGTAAAGAAAGAGGAAGATGCTTATTTTATTTTTATTTATTTATTTATTTATTTTTGGTACCAGGGATCAAACTTGGGTCCTTGTGCTTTCAATGCAGGCAGTGGCACCACTGACCTAAATCCCTACCCCAAGATGCTTATTTTATATCAATAAGGAATGACTTCCAGATACATTGGTAAGTGGAAACAAAGTGCAGCACCCTCAGTATTTTGTGGTGACATTAAAAAAAGAGAAGAAAAAACACATTCACTTGTAACACTTTTATCTGAAAATATACAAAGGAAGCTGATAACATTATTTGCCTCTGGGAAGGAGAACCAGATAGTTGGAGGGACAAGGTTAGGTGAGGACTTTGCTATAGATACTATTTATACCTTTTGATTTTTTTTTTTTTTTTTGGTACCAGGGATCGAACTCAGGATCTTGCATTTGCAAGGCAGGCATGGTGCCACTGAGCTAAATCCCCAGCCCCATACACCGTTTGAATTTTAAATAATGTGAATGTTTAATTAAATTAAAAGGTATATGCCCAGATACTTTGTTTTTAGTGAAAGCAAACATTTTTATTTATTGGAAGAAAAGGTGGACTTCATTGCTTTAGGCAGCAATCTCAGAAGAAATGGCGCATGGATTGTCAGGAGGCAGGCTAAGAAGGCCTATTGATTGACATAACAGTGGTCAGTGCACAGGCTGAGGTCAAACTGTTTAGATTTGCATTCAGACCTCGTACTTTCTGTGTGACTGTGGGCAAGTTATCCTTTTAAGATTTAGTTTTCTTTTAAAATGAATAACAGTAATAGTTCTGTACCCGACTCCTGGCATTGATGTGAGAATAAAATAAAAGAATGTATGTATAACCTGGATAAAGCCTCATCCCCATGTGGTCCTGTCTTACTTCAAAGGCACATTCAAAGAATGTTCACAAAGAAGCTTTGTGAAAAGCAATTCAAATGTTTACTGTAGTTTTTAAGAAAATTCTGTGGCAGTAGTATATGCATAGGGAATGGCTAAACTTTTAAAACCTTGGCTTTAGGGGTAGGAGTGTGGCTCAGTGGAAGAGTATGCACCTAGTGTGTGTAAGCCCTAAGTTTCATCCCCAGTAACTGGGAAACAAAACAAAACACTTTCTCTGAACATAGCTGCAAAAATCCTCAGTAAGATACTGGCAAACAAAATTCAGCAAGTCATTGAGAAGATTCTATACCATATCCAGGTAGGATTTATCCCAGGGATGCTGGAATGGTTCAACACAGGCAAGTCTATAAATGTCATGCTGGGCGTGGTGGCACACGCCTGTAATCCCAGCACTTGGGAGGTTGAGGCAGGAGGATCGCTGTGAGTTTGAGAACAACCTGGGCTACATAGTGAGCTCCAGGTTAGTCTCACCTACATAGTGAGACCCTGTCTCAACAAAACAAAACAAAATAAAAAAATAAATGTCATACACCATATTAACAGAAAAGTCACGTGACCATCTCAATAGATACAGAAAAAGCACTTGTAAAAAAGTCCAACACCCATTCACCATAAAAATCATGAAAATTAAATAAAATAAGTCTTTATCTCAATCTGATAAAAGCCATCTATGAAAATCCACAGTCGACATCATACTAAATGGTCAAAAAAGGAAAACTTTCACTTGAAAATAAGGAAGAAGACCAGGATGCTCACTATCACCACTCCTGTTCAATACAGTTCTAGAAACATTAGCTAGAGCAATTAGACAAGAGAAAGAAATAAAAAGAATATGGAAAGGAAAGGAAGAAGTTAAATTATCATTATTTGCAGATGACATGTTACTATACATAGACGACCCCAAAAACTCCACCAAAAGACTCCTAGAATTAATAACCAAATTGGCAGCATAGCAGGATTCGAAGTCGGCACTCAAAAATCCATAGCATTTCTGTACATAAATAACAAACAGAGAGAAATTAGGTGAATAATACCTTTCACAATAGCATCAAGAAAAATGAAATACTTAGGAATCAATCTAACAAAAAAAGTGAAAGACCTATACACTGAAAACTACAGTACCCTGAGAGAGGAGATAGAAGAGGATATCAGAAAACAGAAAGATAATCTCTCGTTCTTGGATAGACAGAACCAATATAGTGAAATTAGCCATACTTCCAAAACTATTACCCAGATTTAATATAGTCTCAATCAAAATACCAACAGCATACCTCACAGAACTAGAGAATCTTAAAATTCATATGGAACTGAAGAGATCTAGAATAGCAAAGGCATTTCTGGACACAAAGCACTTTTTGCTGTTTCATCTTTCTACCCCTGTCCACTTTCCACAAATAATAGCTGTTCTTAAAAAGCTCTCCTAGGCCATTCTTTTCTCTCAACAAAATCTTGTCATGCTCCTCTGCCGTGCTTTTTTTTTGTTTTGTTTTGTTTTCTTGAGACTATATAGTTGAGACTGAACTGGAACTCACCATGTAGCCCAGGCTGGTCTCGAACTCACAGCGATCCTCCTGCCTCAGCCTCCTGAGTGCTGGGATTACAGGCGTGCACCACCACGCCCAGCCACTGCTCTGCTTTCTTGAAGCTAATCTTTTATTCTGCCAGGATTCCCTCCATTGTAAATCGAAATCTTGCCTCCCAGGCTTACAGTATTTTCCCTGGTCTGTGGATTAAGGCCTGCATGCTGAGGACATGGGGAAATGCCAAGTATAAGTGTGGGTAGAAAAACACAGGAATAGATGGAACAAGCCTATAAAATATTATTATAATAATTTTTATCATCTGTTTTATAACTAAGGAAGCTGTACCATTGCCTGGCCTATTATAAGTAGTCAATAGCTGTTTTTAATACCACCTTCCCACAACCTGATAGGAATAGTGGTGAGCTCACCTTTACTACTATATGTCAAGTGTGGGTCTAGTACTTTGCGTGGTTTTAATCGTGTAAGCTTCACACTGCTACCCTGTTGTTGGTCTTTTATACACAGATGAAGAAACAGACAAAGAAAGATTTATCAATTTGGTGGCATTATAAAGGTGTGTGGGGCCAGGGATTCAGCTCAGTGGTTCCACCGCCTGCCTTGCAAGTGCAGGGTCCTGAGTTTGATTCCTGGTACCAAAGATATATAAACAAACAAACAAACAAATAAAGTTGTGTGTGTGTGTGTGTGTGTGAGCCAAGCTTGGATATGAAGCCAAGACATAAGACTCCATTTTCTGTTTGCTTCTAATTCAGGGTTTCTGTTTTGATGGGATTGTCAGGGAACTGGCCAATCTGTTCCTTTTGTTCTGGAAGTTTTGTGAGTATTTTCTTCTGCTAGTTTCTATATCCCTCATTGGTCTTAAATGAAGGATAGAAGGGAACAGGAAGGATGGTGGGCATCTTCAGTTTCCCAGGAATTTTGCTATGACTGTTGTTGCCTTAGTTGCTTGGCTGCCAAAAGTTTCTGCTTAGGGACCAGATAAAGCCCCTGCCAATAAATTCTTAGTGAATGCATTTGATGATTCTCTCCAGATACCTATTTACTAAGGAGAATGATGCTAACCAGATTAAGTGCCCTGAATAAATTGGCTTATCCTTGTTATGTACCAGAATATTTGTGTCTTAGTTGCTCGTGCAATAGGCACCATGTTCTTGACATATCAGTACATTTGTGTAGCTTGATGTCAAGTTGTCCGGCACTGAATACATTAATTCAGGGGAAATCGTGGGGAGAGACATCCCAGAATAAAGAGTCTGGGCTTTGCTTTGGATTTCATGTGAGAATGACTATGTGCAAAGGAGTGTCTTCAGATCTACACTTTGCCGAGAAAGAAAAGCATTCTCCAAATTCCAAGGAGCATCCATCACGTATGAAAAGTAGACTTTAGAAGTCTGAGCATAAGCCTGGTGTGGTGGGCGCCTGCAGTCGCAGCGCTGAGGAAGCTGATGAAGGAGGATCCCGAGTTGGAGGCCAACCTGGGCTACATAGCAAGTTCTCGGGCAGCTGGAACTATTCTCAGACCCTGTCTCAAAACAAGGAAGTCTGAGCACAGAATGTTGTTAATTTAAGTCACTGTGTGGAGAAGAACAAATCTGACATAATGACATTTTCTGTATTGCTGGAAATAGAATACTCTTCCAGTTAGAATTGCTGAGGAGAGAGAAAGGGAAGAGGGTGCTCTTGTTTTGTCCTCTGGGGTCTGATCTCTTGGAGAAGGGGATGTGTTGAGCTGCACACTGGTAAGTACTGAGCACAGGGAGCTGATGCAGAGAGGCTGGACACTGGCTCCATGCTCAGAACCAGAGAGTGGAGACCACTCCATGTACCCGAACTTGGGTTACTTTGAGTGTGTTCTCCAAAGTGCATGTGTTGGAAATTTGATCCCTAACCTCATGTGCTGATGGTAGTTGGAGGTGGCAGTTTTGGGCAGGGATTAGGGTTAGATGAGGTCATCAGGGTGGCCTCATGATGGCATTAGGGGCTGTATAAGAAGAGAAGGAAACTGAGCTACAGCACTTGTTCCATGTTCCCATGTTATGATGCAGCACGAAGCCCCTTACCACATGTAGATCTGGGCACCATGCTCTCGAACTCCCTGGACTCCAGAAGGAAGAGCCAAATAAACTCCTGCTCTTTTTTTTTTTTTTACCCATCTCAGGTATTTTGTTGTAGCAACAGTAAAAGGACCGAGAGAGTTTCAGTGGGAGATGTAGTGGAGCTTGCTGGGGTCATTAGCAGGGAAGGTACAAAATCTTTCCCAAGATGAGAGTGGAAGGCAGCTACTATCATTGGGCATCAGCAGGGAGCTGCAGCCCATCCTTGTGGCACCTGCAGGGCCCAGGAGAACAGCAGGAGCTGTCAGCAGGGGAAGAAGTCCAAAGTCCTGAGAGAAATGACCAGGTGGTGATCTCAGCTAGGAGTCACCCTGGCCTTGGCATTCAGCTAGAATGGCAGTGAGACAGAGGCCATGCTGAGTTTCAGGAAGGAGATGCAGCAGCCAGAGGGAGCAGGATCTGAGACTTCCTCTACTGCCATAGGGCCCGGACTAGTATTTACTGGAAGACACTGGTTTTCTTTAGAAAAACTTTTATTTTCCTATACCAAGGATTGAACCAGGGGCTTGCTCTACCACTAAGCCACCCCTCCCAGTCCTTTTCAAAATTTGAAGACAAGGTCTTGCTAAGTTTCCCAGGCTGACTTCAAACTGCTGCCTCAGCCTCCTGAGTACTTGGTATCACAGGAATAAGCCACTGTACCAGGCACCAGAGAAACAGTTTTGAATCACAAGAAACTCAGTCCTTTTCTCCCTAGCTCTTGACATCATAATGGGAATTTGCATTTCTGAGAAAATTATGAAGAAATGTAGAGTATGTGTTTGTGCACATGCACATGTGTGCTCATTTATGTAAATACTGACTGGTGATTCTGGGGAAAAACAAGTGTTATGGGCTGAATTGTGTGCCCCATCATATATTGAAGCTTTACCACCCAGAACCTCAGAAGGCAAACTGTATTTGGGGATGGAGCCTTTAAAGAGAGAATGAAGGTAAAATGAGGTCATACAGTTGGGCGTGAGTCCAGTCTGACTGGAGTCCTTGTGAGAAAGGGAAATCCGCACACAGACACAGGAAAGACCACACGAAGACACAAGGAGAAAATGGCCATCTGTAAGCCTTGGAGAGAGGACTCGGGAGAGAAACCAATCCCAAAGGTGCCTTGATCTTGGACTTGGAGCCTCCAGAACTGTGAAAGAATGAGTGTCTCTTGTTCAGGCCACCCAGTCTGAGGTATTTTGTTATAAGAACCCAAACAAATGACTATAACAAGCAAAACTTATCTGGATTATTACATATTGGGGTGAAGCCAACAGGCACAGAGGTTCTGAAGTTCAGTTACTGAAGTGGTGTGGATTATTAGTGTAAAGTGGATATTGATGTAATGCAGATTAGAAAGAGGAATCATCATGGTCAGATGGAGAGGCCTGGGGCATTGAATCAACTCATAATATGCACCACCGAATTTATTTAATGAACCTGGAATTTCTTTTCTATGAAGAGAACCCATGCATATACTGTCAAGAAGGCAGCCAGAATATCAATCAGCCCTTCCTTTCACCAACTTGCCCTCCTTTCTCTGGGCAATCATCATTCATGCTGGGTAAAAACCAAGTCATGTTGATTTTATAAGTGGTGCTGTCTGTGTCCCCATCCAGGAGGAGGTGATGGATGGTGCTGGTGTTTGTTTGGGGAAAGAGGTCCTAGGATGGTGGAGATGACCAGTGATGATTTCCACCCCTGTCCCAGCAAAACAGGGAATGTGGAAAGAGTCATGGTGAATAGGATTATTTCCTTCAGCTCTTAAGCTGTTTAACTCCAAAATCTCTTTATAAAAAACAATCTAGTTTTTCTCTCTTCCTAATACTCTAGTGATTCTGGTCTCTTAGCACTGTGACGGACACAACTTGACTAAAAACACAACATGATTTATGGTATCCATAAATCACAGAGCTAAACCATATGATTAAATCTGGTACTTATGGCTAAGAAGTCAAAGGGGCTCAGCAATAATTTTAAATGTAGGATTGTAGTTTTTGTGTCAAAAATGCATGATTTTGTGCAATCTGAGATCAATGTGAATGTTCTAATAAACCTGCACACTGTGTCCATAGGTCTCCCAGCATGCCATGTCCACCATGTCCTGCATGTCCCCTCCCTTGATGCTTGGAAGATGTTCCTTTCACCTTAGCATTTTTCATCACCATTTCTCTTCTAGTTGGGGGTCACCTGGATGAAAGCAGCATTGTGTTTTTGCAGTGCCCATGGCATTGGATCACTTACCAGCCAGGAGGTCATTCTTACTTTGTTCTAGGAGAAGCGACACTACAAAACACCATTAATTACAATTTCATCTGTTTTGTGATAATTCACCTCCCACCCTTCTTCGTTTTCTTTTTCCATCCCTGGCATATCAGCAGTTAGTTAAACCATGCTACAGTTGTGATGCTTCCACTAATTAATTGCTCCTCACATCAGCGGAGACCTCTGACTAGTGGGGCATATTAAAAATTTTAAAGAAAGACTCCAAACACAAGCATTCCATCTGTCCCTGATGCACTGGGACTTCCTTCAGGGACATTTTCTTTTTCCTCTTTACTGGAAGATGGTGGATGGACTGACAGGTTTTGAAAGTGAAGCTTTTTGTCTTTGAATAGCTATAACCTGAATTTTTCTTTAAGTAATGGGACCTCAACTTGGTTTTTCAGAGTCAAGCTCTATTCTGCTGCCAGTTCTAAACTGCAGGTCTCATTAGTCGGGTTTTGTCTGCCAGTGGATAGCATTTGAGTGTCCAGTGTGAACATAATAAACACATTTGTATTAGATATGTTTTGAGGGACTCTGATCACACTCAGACTTACTTTTTCTTCTGATGTGTTCAAATAAAATCAGGAAATATTTATCAACCAGTGTTGATCTAGATAGCAAGAAGGTACAAAAGAGGAGTTCAGAGTGTTCCTGCTTGCCTAGGGAAATAAACCCTAACCCTGAAAATTGGTTCTTGAAACAAAGTGTTCAATAATTCAGGATTTGGATAAAGGAAAGTCATACAGCCCGAGTTGGCCAAGAGAGACTTAGAGTTATCAAATGAACTTGGTAACCAAGAATAAAATGTGTACATTTGAAGGTGATTATTCTGACATATTTTTCCTAAGTCTGAGCTATTTGGAAAGGTTCCCATTTTCTTAGAGATCGGTCAGCTGACCTGGTCATTTCTTTGGGCTAAATGGCAGTAAGATACTATCTAATCTCATATGCACAGTGACACAATTTAATTTCCAGTTCAGAGGGAAAGATCACAGTGGCTGTATCTAATGAGTACTCCCTGCCAGTGACCTTAGGAACATTTAATGGTTAATTCTCATTTACTCTTTTATGAGTAGAAGAGCAAGTAATATTCTCTTTTTATGGATAAAGACGCACTTATGTGAGGTGACTCAGTGCCACTGAGTTTCTCTGTAGTGTAATCAATATCAGATGGTCTTAGAAGGAATTTGCTGAGCTAGGAAGAACAAATGTTTGTTTTCCAAAGGTAAGAGAATATAGAATATTATGATTAATACTGAAAGATAAGATTTGTTTTCCCTTTATTATAGAAATTATTGTGTTCTTTGTAGAAAATTTAGAAAACTAAAACATGTTTAAATAAAATAAGAACTATACATCATTTCACAATTCAGATCCCTGTTTTATTTAGTAGATTTCCTCCATTTGTGCCTACAAATGTGAATGTATCCTATATATTTCTCTGATAGTTTGGGTTGACACTGATGGTACAGAGAGAGCCTTCCCATGTAATGCCTATCTGATCTCACTTGGATGTGCAATGTGTGTAAGAGACGTATTTTTGTTGTGCTGATCTACTGAGTTTAAGGTTATTAATGTAACATAACCTAGCCTGGTGATGGAGAACCTTTCAGAGCTTTCAGTGATACAAACAGACCACTGCAGCACATGTGCCGTAGGTTTGCCACCACTGATCTAGCCCATTCTGATAATACAAATATTCTCTTATCAGGAATGCTCAATATTCTTTTGAAAAACTGAATTCCAAAGACTACAATAGTGCTTCCTTATGTGTATAGTGCTATAGTTTAAATAAGTGAATCTCAAGGCCCGTGTGTTGAAGCCTTGGTCCTAACCTGTGGCACTACTTGTAGGTAGTGGTGCCTTTAGGAGGTGGGGCCTAGTGGGAGGAAGTTAGGTCAGTAGTAGCGTGTCCTTGAAGGGGATATTGGGGCCCTAACCCCTTCCTCTTCTCTCTGTTTCCCAGCCACCATGATGTGAGCTGCCTCTTCTGACATGTGCTCCAACTGTGATGAGACCCAAAAGAAATGGGCCAACCAGTCGTGGATTGAAATCTCCTTAATTGTGAAACAAAGTTACCCTTTTCTCCTTATAAATTAGTTGTTGTCTCAAGTATTTGTTACAGTAATAGAAAGCTGACAAAATCATATATACTGTTTTATTCAGTCTGTGTCTCTATTTTCAGGCATATTGTTTCACACATATTTTTTTTCTTTAAAAATAATGTAGCAGTAAAAAATCTTGAGCACCTATCTGGTTGTTCTCAGGAGAAATTTTTACAAATGGAATTGTTAAATCAGAAACTATGAATGTCTTCAAGGCTTTGGGTATGAATGCAAATTGACAAACTTCTTACCAGAGATACTATTCAAGAGTGCACTTCTTGTGACAGCACATAGAATATAAGTACTCATTTCAATGCAGTTTTCAAACATAGGTCTTCAAATTTTCATATGTTTTTGCTGTTTTAAAGGAAAATAATCACTGTTAATTTCAATAGTAATGATTGTCCTTTTGTCTATTTTTATGTCTCATGACTTGTATGGATTATGGTCTGACTTACTAGGGTATTGTTTTTGGTTTGTTTTCATATTGATTTGTTAAGTACTCTGATACCTTAATATTTAAGAGCTTGGTTGACTTAAATATTTTGATCTTTTCTTTTCTTTCTGTAGTGCTGTGGATTGAACCCAGGGTCTTGTGCATACTAGACAAGTACTCTACCTGAGCTACATCCCTGGGAGAAATTTTGATTTTTGACATAGATTCAGAGAGAAAATGGAACAAATATTTATGGGATGGATGTTCCCTAGTGAGAGCTTATTTCATCCTTCAGAATGAGAGGAGAGAGAAAAGGTAAGAAGCAATGTGAGTAGAGGCCTCCCTATGATGCTAGCTGGAAGGCCATCCTGTATAGGGATGGAAGGAACCAATGTGCTTCTCAGTGACCTCGTCCCCAAAAGAGAGCAAGTTCTGTAGCTAAGGGTCACAGTTTTCCCATACATAGACCCCATTCTGGCTTGATGTGAATCCTAGCATGTGATAAAGGTCTAGTACTGTGGGGATGGTCAGACTTCCTGACTGAAGCTTTGTTAATTGATTCTGCTGAAATGAACTGGTGACAGATCAACAAGGGAAAAGTCATATAAGTTTATTATGTGCAATGTGCATAGAAGCCACATGAAATGTGAAACTCAAAGAACAGCCAGATGGTTGATGCTTAAACACAGGGAGAGCGAAATGGGGGCTGTTGTAGTCACTTTTGGAGGGGATTAAATGACTTTTAGGGGAATGAGTGAGTCTGAAAAACACATAGCGCCTGGCACAAGGTTCCTTAAGGCTTGTGGTGTAATGTTTGACTTTCAGTTTTTTCCCTGTAATATGAGTTTAATCTTCCTTGGTTAATATATTAGTCAGCTTTCTCATCATTGTGATACCATACCTGACATCCACAGCCTATATATATTTGGACTCATAGTTTCAGAGGGGTCAGTCCATGCTTGGCCAGCTCCAAGGCAGAAATACCATGCAGAAAGACATGGTAGAATGGTGCTGCTCACTTCATGGTATCTGGGAAACAGAGTTAGAAAGAGCTCCTGGGCACAAGGAGCCAGGGGTCCGATACAGTACCTAAGGTCATGGCCCCAAGAACCACCCAGACACACCCAGAAGTGTACTTTCCTAACCCCCTAGGTGGCTCACAAGCCGATCAAGTTGACAGTCCAGCTTAACTATCACAGTTAATAATACTTCAGTTGTGCTCCTTTTTGGTGGCTCAGTCTTGTGCTTGGGGTGAGGTGGGAGACACAAGAGAAAGTTCAAGAGAGACTTTGATTTTGAGGTACTGCCCAAGGTTTCCAATTTCCTTTAAGGTACTCACTGTGCCCAGGTGTCACATTTGGGGCTTTATTTTCTGAGCCTGAATAGTTTCAACATCAAAGCTCATACATCTTAGTGGAGAAAGGTGTGATTGAAGGATACTTTCATGGGTCAGATCTTTGGGGTGTGGAGCTTTTGTCTGGTAGAGAAGGTGAGGCATGGTTGGGAATGACTACCCTATGCTAGGAGACAGAAAAGGAAAAGCCCTGTAGGAGAGTTGCAGATAAGGTACAGTGATGTACAGATAGCGGGTGACTGTTCCCACCTTGGGATGCTGATTGGGGGCAAATGAAGGTGTTGTGTGGCATTTGGCACAGTCATGAAAGATGGCTAAGAATTGACTATTCCAAGACACAGTAAGTATGGGGTAGATACTAAAAATGTGACTCACTGCTTGACTGAAATTTAGATCTAAAGTGGGAGTCTTGTATTTGTCACATCTGGCAACCATGCTAGAAGCAACGGGAATACAGCAGGCTCAAGTGGCTCATTCCTCTGAGCTCCTGTCCTTTGAGCAAGACACAGCTGCAGGGGAGGGACCCAGAGCAGGACTCTGGTTGTCCCGTCTAAGGGCCAAATGCTTAGAGATGGTATGAGAATTAATTAGACTATAAATATAAAGTGATTTAATACATGGTGGCTATGATTGTGAATCTGTCTTAGGTGCAGTAAATGCTAAGTTTAGCGTAGGACTAAAAAAAATTTTTTTTTCATGTGTGAGTGAACATTTGAACGGTACATAGGTGCTTTTTAGAATTCCTTCCACTTTTGTTATCTTTTTTTTTCATCACATACTGTGTGGCCTATGAGCTTGTACTTAGCAATTTGGGCCTCAAGTACTCCAACTCCACTGTCTGCATTCAATTGTTGTACAAATAAAAGGAGAGACAGATTTCTTTTGTATCCCATATTTAAATCTGCAGTTCCCTTTGAGGGTCCCTGCTTTTGTTTCATGAGACTCCATGTGTTTAATCTTTCTTCAGTGTTTCATGAGTGTTTGTAGAGTTTGCATCATTCACTCCAGAAGGGCGGGGACTGTGTTTTGTTCTTCATTCCCCCAGTATTCAGCTCCAAGGCCCACAAATTGCTGGTGTTTGTCATTTCATAAATACTTGATTAAGTGAATTACTGCAGGAGCTGGGCTCTCCCCTGGGGGCTCTCTTCTGTTGACAATCCAGACACTATATGTGAAATTTTACAATGGATATCTGAATTTTCACTGTACAGAGGCCTCCTCCATTGGGTATACACTTAAATTAACAGTTATTGAGCATGTCTTATGACAGACACTGGACTAAGTTTAGGAGACAAAGATAGACAGTCCCTGCCTTCAAGGAGCTTGTAGTCAAATGCAGAGATAGAAACCTAAATAATTAAGTTACATCAAATTATTCTATGGTAGAGGAATTAGTAAAGTAAGAGGATGACAGAAGCCTAAACTGGCTAAAAACATGTGTACTGTAGACAGATGAATAATTTGATATTTAAAAAAAGATATTCCTTAAATATATGTTCAGTGCATAATCAGTTTAGATATAGAGAAAGAGATTCCTTATTGTGAAAACCTGTATTTTTGCCAAGCAGGGTGCTACACACTTATAATCCTAGCACTCTAGAAAGTGGAGGCAGGAGGATCACAAGTTCAAGCCCAGCCTGGGCAACTTAGTGACTTGGCAAGACCTTGTTTCAAAATAAAAAATAAAAAAGAGTTGTGACTGTTGCTCAGGATGAAGGCCCTGGGTTTAATCTCCAGCATCACAATAAACAAACAAATTAGCCCATTTATACCTTTTATCTCTTATTCAAAATAAAGTATTCATGATAGGGACTAAATATATTGGAATAGTTCAAAACGTTTTGGAATTGCAATTTTTGAAACCAGGTAACTTTTTGAGAGGTATACTGAAATGTTTAAGATGTGTGTGGTAATATGACCCATAGATCTTTAGTAAATACTACCCTACCTTGAATTGATTGACCAAAGAGTTTTTGCAAGTTGTAACTCTGGCTTCAGGCAACTGTCTCAGAATTGGCCTGTGGTTCTTTAGAGTAACCTTTCTTCTTCAGGACACAAATAGGAGGGAGGAATTAGAATTTGGAACACTGTTTAACTGTTGTTATTAATTTACATTCCACCTATTACATAAGGAGCTACCTGTGGGGACATGAGTTAACCAGTGTCCTCTGTTTCACTTATTCTGCTGATGTTTGAGCAACCCATGTTTGCTGGCCTCTTGGGTCAATGGCTAACAGATCTTTAATCTGACTCTAGGAGTAAAAGGTCCAAAGTCAGTCTGTGGGGAGGGAGGGAAGTTTCCTGAGGGAGGATGTATTAGAGCCAAAAACTTGAAGGCTAAATTAAATTTTCCCTGGAGGGCAAAAATTATGGAGGGAGATGAATAGCATTTTGGAGTAGGGAATAGCATAAGAAAATGCACAGATTCAGGAAGGACCATGGTATATCAGCATACTTGAAGGTAGTCCAGTGTTTGCAGATTATCAAGGATGTACCATGTTCAGAAGACAAGAGATAAGGCTGAAAAAATGGCCCAAATCCATAACATGACAAGCCAAAATAAGTTTCTGCCTTCAGTTTAGGCAACATGAAATGAAGAGCAACAACAACAGAAATCCATTTTTTTTTTCATGGACATAAAAAACTTTTCCCTCCACATTTCAATATGACGCTTTTCAAAAATATAGGAAAATTTAAAGATAAGTTCAATAAACACCAATATAATGTTAGAAATTCTTTTTATTTTTTTCTATCTGGGATAGAACTCAGGACCTTGTGCTTGTGAGCCAGACACAGTGCCACTGAGCTACATCCCTGGCCCCAGAAATTCTTAATTCATTAAACATCAACTCTTTATTTTCTTTCTTATTTTGTGGTACTGGAGGTAGAACCCAGGGCCTCACCTATGCTAGGGAAAAGCTTTATCACTGAGCTGTATCTCCAGCCCAATACTCAATTGGGATGAATGTTTATATGATTGTGTTGCTAGCTAAACTAGCAACCTTTTTACTGGACACCAATTCTCACTTGAAAGAATAACCGTTGTAGCTTTCTAGGGTAGCTTTAGAAAATTACTAAGCCCAAATGCCTTAAAAAAAAAACGGAAATGTTTTCTCTCTCAGTTTTGAAGACCAGAAGTCCAGAATCAAGGTGCTGGCAGGAACGTGCTGTTTCTTGAGACTCAGAGGGAAAAATCTGTTTCTTACCTTACCTTACCTTAGAGCATGCTTTAGTGGTCTTTAAGCTTGTGGCAGTATCACTTACTCTCTGCTTCTGTCTTCATTTGGCTCTCTTTTTGTTTATTTTTTGTGTATCTCAAACCTCCCCCTGCCTCTCTCCTATAAGGAATTTGTCACTGGATTTAGGGCTCACTAGAGATCCAGGATAAGCCCCTCGACTTAGCTATATATTTTGCTGAAAAAGGTAACATTCCCAGGTTCTAGGTTGAGAAATGAATATATCTTTGGGGTGGTGTAATGGTGGTATATTTTTTTCTACTTATCACAACGACTGCCAGGTAAAATACAGTTATCCAATCCTGAGTATTTGTCAAACATTTTCTTGGAAATGAACAAAGAGCACCTATCACTTCAAGGAAAAGAATTGACGTTTTTGTTACCATTTAGAAAATTCTAGCTTTCAAATAGAATTCTGGAGAAACTGGTACTAACCACCAAGAGCTTGACAGTTGTTCAATATTTGAAGACTTTTCTGATGAGATTGTTTTTTTTATATGAATGTATAGGATTAAAAATATATATATATATTCTGTAATGAATGTGTCAACATTTGGAAGTTCTGCATAATTCAGTGAATCAGTATTTTTCAAGTGGTTAGTCCTCAGTGCTATTAATTCATATGAAGGTAAAAATTCTATTTGAAGTACAAATAGATCATTGAGGTTTAATATAACAAGGTATGAGAAATTTACTGATAAGCTTTTAGATTCCATACTGTGATTAACTTTGCGATTTTTTAAAACTATCACTTTTTATGTTTTGATTAGAATAAAAAAGGAATATACACAGTCATCTGAAAAGGCTATGAATAATGTCTACTGTTTATCTAGTACAATATCTGTGTGGCTGAATTCTCTTCATCTACTTTAACCAAAACATATCACAAAAGATTAAATGTAGAAGCCAATATGAGAACCAAGCTGTCTTCTATTAAGCCAGATAGTAAAGAAATTTGCAAGAAATATAAAACATTGTCACTACTTTTTTCATTGTGGAACATTTTTTTTTTAATTTTATTGAGTTTATTGGTACATTTTAGGGATACAGTACAGTTACATTCATTGTTGGGATCATGTACCTCTACATGGCAAGTCTTGATTCTCATTTTTTCCCCTTACGGAACATTTATTTTCATAAAATATATTTTAGTGATACATGTAATAGGCTTGGTTCTTTAATGATTTAATAATTATGTAGAATTGTATTCCATTTATGTTATGGTAAAGTTGACAGAATTAAACCACTGAATAAAAGCCTTTGTTTTTCTAATAGTTTTAATTATGTATTGGGGTTCCCAGTTCAAGCTGCTATTCTAAGACGGGAGTGGGAAGTTGATGATATGGAATTTGCTGGACTCTAGATAGTGGGGAGAGGATTCCAACATATAAAAGGACAGGTAGGAGGATTGAAGGGCAGGAAGATCTCTGTTGTGGGCAAAGTCAAGTAGAACAGTGTGGTGGGCCAGAGGATGACATTGTAAAATAATGGGAAATCAAAGTTACAGGGTGATGATCTGGATGTGTTGGTACATGCCTATAATCCTGGCATTTAGGAGGCTGATTCAAGAGGATCACCATGAGTTCAAAGCCAGCTTGGACTACATAGTGAGTTCAAGGCCAGCCTGAGTGACATAGCAAGACCCTGTCTCAAAAACAAAAAACAAAACAAAACAAAAAACGTTATAGGGTGGTGTATGGCCAGGTTGTGAAGGGCTGCAAATCTGATGCAAGGAGTCTATGCACTCTAGAGCAGTAGACATGCATTGACAATTCTGTAAGTGGCAGTGACCAGTCTGATGGGGCTGTTCAATGCACAGGAGTGAGGTGGATAGTCCTCTTAAAATTGTCACCGTGATTCAGGATGAGGTTTTGAGGTTCACACTCAAGTCAGTGGAAAAGAACTGTGAGAGTATGAATGAATATATGGGGCAGACAGGTATACAGTGGCAAAGGGGAGGAGGGACAATAGTGAGACCAGATAAAGTCATAGCAATCATATGACAGCTGGAGCTATCTTACCAACCATCAGACTAGATAAAAACATTGTACCAGTTCCCCAGGCTTCCATCTCTTAATTGTGCAGACTAATTTTAAATTCTCTTCCATTCGTTAGCTTCTTGGATAGGAACACAATTTTGTCTTCAGAATGATCAGCAAAATTTTTATCCTTCATAACAAGGTGGTATTTACACTGGAATTGAGAGTGTGCTCTGTAGAGGGATGGGAGAGCCAAGTCTGTTTACTAAGTGAGGAAGGAGTTTCTTAGAAAAGGAACGCACACCAAAGCTGCAAAAAGAAGGTCTGTTGCTTTCAGAAAAGTAGAGGTGCCCGGGTTTGGTCTAGAGACATTGTTATGGCAGGAGGTATGTAACGGAGCACCATAGGGTGTATGCTATCTTACTATTCTGACTGTACCAATGCCTTCTTGGTGTCCAAGCACCTCCTAATTCCCCCTCGGGAACACTGTGTTGTCCTCGAGACTCTCTTCCCTTTTGCTCCCATGACATCATTTGCTCCTGGTTCTCTTCACACCTGTCAGAGCAACATTTATTCCCCCTTGGAATTTTGGCTTTGACCTTCTTTCCCATACTCTATCAAGTCTATACTCTTTTTCCTAAGTGTTTTCAACCACTTAATGGTTTTAATTACTAGAAAATAAATTCCCTAGGGGCTCAGACTTTTTCTTCCCAGCTGTATTCTCAGCCCCTAGAAAAATAACCCAGCATATAGTGGGTGCTTAATATAGGGTTTTTCAGTGAACAAATGAGATTCATATGCCAAATCCTCACATAACCCTCATAAGGCCTGGTTATCTTGAGTCCAGTTTAACACTGAGCATATTCAAAAGAAACATACATTTGATTCCAGGAAAAAAAAAAAAAGATTTGTAAGTGCAGATAGCAGGAGCCATTTGGAAGGCAATTTAGCAATTCTCGGTTAAAATAAATGCATATATACTCCAACTCAATAATCAGTTTCCTAGTTACATATGCCAGAAAGAAAGAAAAAAATCTCATATGGATCCATAAGAGAACATAAATGAGGATGTTCATTCCAGCATTATTTGCAGTAAAGAGACTTGGAAGCAATGCAGATGACTTTCATTGGGAAATGTCAAATGAAATGTGACAGAAACACAATAGGGGATACTATGAAGTAGTTGGAAGCAAACATGTAAACACAGCAGCATACATCAACCTTGAGAACATTGTGCTGTAGAATGAGGTAAGAAGCAATGATCTCTATTGCACAATGTCACTTATGTAAATTAATAACATATGCACAGAGCCACAGAAAAAGATTCTGGGTCTTGACCCTGGTGCTGGTTATATAGGTAAATACATATGTGTAATACAGCAAGCTTTATAACAGAGGTCATTCCACTTCACTGTATATATGTTACACTTCAATTAAAAAAATATACACATGGGCAACTCACTTTTGAGACCCCTCCAAGATCTCAGGAGCTTTCTCTCAATAAATCTTTCCTACTCTTAAAGAAAATACACACAAAAATCAGACACACTGTATAAGAACACTTACCAAAATAAAAGGATACACCTAAAAAATACAGTAGAAATTGGCTCGTGGGAGGGAAAAATGTAGAGAAAAGTGAATAAATGAGATAATTTGATTTAAAAAATTAAAAAAAAATGAGACTTAACATGAGCCAACAATGATAATGTGTGCTGAATTGAGAATTTTCAGGTCTCCTTTGTATATTTCATCTGCTCACCTATGAATTTAACTATCTGTGGAGTTGTCAACTGACACATCTATGTTTTGCTTCCCAAAATCTTTTTCACAGCTCTGCTCTCTTTTTAAAGCCAAACACTTTATCTACTTGGTTTCTAGGCATTCCACCTGAATGCCTTCATTTTTATGTCTTGAACACTGAACAAATAGTGTTATCTTTCTTCAGAGATGGTCTTCGCCAGTTGCTGAAGAGCTAGGCGACCAAGAGAGTCTGTGCGCCTCTCCATAGTGCTATAGATTGGAACAGCATTTTGGACCAGGAGTATCAGCATCCTCTGGACACTTATTAGAAGTGTGGCCTGGCACAGTGGGGCACAGTGATGCACAGCTGCAATCCTAGCTTCTCAAGGGGCTGAGACAGGAGGATTGCAAGTTCAAGGCCAACCTGGCCAAATTAACAAGACCCTGTCTCAGAATAAAAAGGTGCCTGGGGATACAGCTCAGTGGCAGAGCCCTTGTCCAGCATGTTTAAGTCCCTGGGTTCATCCTCAGTACCTCACAGGCACACACATGAGCACACAAACACACAAAGCTGTAGCTACTAGGGCTCCACTCCAGACTTACTGAATCAAAAAAACAAAACAAAACAAAACAAAACAACAATAATAACAACAACAACAAAACTCTTTAAACAAGATCCCATGTAATTTGCTGGCACATCAAAGCTTGAGAATCCCCGCTCTATTTCTTGTTTTACTTTGTTAACCAAGACTTGATCACTGCCTAGAAATAAGTGGGGACCCCTTCCAGAGTACCTAAATGGGGTTAAATACATCCTTGATTCAGACTTCGTTGCCAGGGTCTGTTTGATAAGGAGTGAGGCATCCAGAGTTCTAGCCTCTTCTTGGGCGAGTGACCTTGAAGTGGTGACTCCTTATTGTGCATTTCAGTAGCACTCTAGATTAACAAAGCACTTCTCCATCAATTTATTAGCGATTCTCGAAAACTCTCTGCATCATCTTTCCAAGCAATAAATCGTGGTGGGTTTTCTTTGTAACCCATAAGTGGTTGATAAATTGTAAACAAATGGGTTGAAAAGGTAACATAGTAGAAAAGTGTTTCAATTTGCCTTCATCTGTCCTCATGCATCACTTAGCGGGGGGGAAACCAAGTGCTTCACAGACTTGATCCTGTATTTAGAACGTAAGTCTAAACAGAGGCAAAGAGAGAACAACTTTATATTCCATTATACAGACCATTAGTTCACTAACACAAGGTAGGGTTGACAAGGTGGTCTGTCAATCCAGTGACATTAGCTCACCTGAAATCTAACATCAACAAAATTAAGCAAATATGTTCCAACCTGTGACTTACATGCGCCTCTATTGAGTTTTTGTGTTCACCTAGAGACTAAGCATATTCTGTGGTAGTTTATAGATGACCTCAGTTTGAGTTGGTCATAAAATAAAATGATAAATATGGACTCCAAGTTTTCCTCTGTATAAATTGATTCTTGAAACAGCTTCCTCCTCGCCTAGCGAAAGAGTGTAAGGCAGCTCTAACACATTCCGTCCATCTGCACACATTCATCTCCAAGAATCTCAGCTTCCTGCTTCTCCCCCAAATTGCTTCTCCACAGTTCTCTGCCAAGTAAATATGATTGGCTTCATGTGCTAGATGTCTTCTCTCTCCAGTGCCTTCCTCTTTCATAGAAAGGCTTCGATTCCCTGTTTCTTATTTACAGTCTTGGGCCAGCCTCCCATGTCTGAGTCCCCTGACTCTCCAGCCCCAGAATAACAGCCTGGTGGGCATCCTGAGCAGTCGGGATCCCACCCTAACCTGGAAGGGACTGGATGCCACCTCCCTATCCAGCGGACCCTTGACACACCTCTTAGAGTCACCCAGGCTTAGAAGTAGTCTGTGGATCTGTGGTTTCACAGCCAGCCTGTCAGTTCCTGGATGTCTCAAGATGCCCTCAAAATCCATGTTTATCTCAGAATAAAAATCTTTCCATCAAAATGAATTCAAGAAGCAGCAACCATTGGCTCAATGAGAAAGTGACTTACTTACCAAATGACAAAGAAAAACGATAATAGAAGGAAGATTGAGTGGTGCTACAGATACCAAGTCAAGTATCTATGGCTACTTAAAAGCAGGGGGAGTACAGATTAAAAAAAAGAGGGCGTGGGTCAGAAAGATAATATTCTGGTAGGCAGCATCAAAGAACTGGCTGACCCTGACAGAATTTCACAAGTGCCTTGCCAGCACACACTGGGGAAAGCAATTATTTTAAGAAAATCTATTTGAGGGTAACACTGTCATTATCTTTTTAATGGTGCTTCTCTAACAATCCTGTTACAGTTGACTTTAAAAAATAAGAAATGCTCTTTTTGCCAATACAATTAAGGAATTTTGGAGAGGCAGATGGTATTAGTTCAGCTTGTTGAGGCTTTTTCTCGCCACGTCTAGAAAAGAACATTTTTGCAAGTGGAGTATGGTGCAGTAGCCAAGTCCATTCTACGCATGCACAGCCAAGAGACTGTAGTGGTCTACCCAGAAAATAAATAAATAAATAAATAAAAACTCACTAAGACAAAAATTGAAGTTTTTCTAGGTTTCAGACAAATCTGTTTTACATCAGTGGAGAATAAGGAAAATTACTGTGCTTCCCAAATAACAAGAGAAGAGATTAACTTTGGGAAATTAACAAGAACTTTCTCTCTGTGTAATAAATCAGTTGCCCCAAAACTGGGTTACTTCTTTTTCTCTGCACAGAGCAGCTATATTTGCCTGATATTAAGTGGTTCAAAAGGGCTTTAAGCTTAGTTAATTGAAGGAATGTTGTTAAGGGAGATGGTGAAACAGGAGTGGAAAAGTGAAAAGGTTAAAAACTTGGCCTGTGTCCTTTAATCATCTAAAATCCAAAATGAGTCTGTAGACTACTCCTCTGACTACATGAGTTCTCGCAAGCCAAGTTGAAAGCTATTGAATACGTTGATTGATAAGCCAGACAAATCCAAGTGTCTCCTTTAGCATTATCCCATTTTATATTAGCCAGAGTAGAAATGAGCAAAGTAGAGAAGTTAGAGGAATTGGAAAAATATATTGCCCTAAAAATTTATACCTACCAATCATTTTTCATTTGAGAATATAAGTAGAGATTGAGTTTTCTTCTATCCAGATAAAGATGACCACATCCTTGGGAGCCACAAGGAAATTCATCAGGGCTACACCTTTGAGATGGTTCTCAGGCTGGAATTCTCAGACAGTTGTGTTGGCAAACAGAAACTTTCTCCTTATTGGATATTTCTGTGTAAAGCTTCCATGTGGGCTTCTTCACTCACTACTGTGAGTGACCTTGAGCTACTTGCTGTCTTTGGCCTTGGATTCTTGAAACAGATGATGAGATGCAGTAAATGATGTCTGTTGTGTTCAAGCTTTTATGACCCATAAGACTGTGAGTTCAGTGCATAGTCCAGTTTCTGCAGAAGTTCATGTCTAATCAGGAACATCATGCCCATGCAATAAAACTTGCCAATGCAAGGCGATGTATTTTAAGTGTTGACTTCATAATACAGTACAGGCATTCATCTCTGTGTGGCCAAGATATCCCAGTGTTACAGCAAATCTTTCGTTGACCCTGTATCATTCTCTAATATGAATGTCTCACCTCTCTCCTCTGCTCATGGCCAAATTTCTAGAGTTATTAGTCTTCATGTACTGTGTTCATGACCTCCTCTGTCACTCACTCTTCAAGCTGTTGAACTTTGGCTTCCCTTTGCCCAGCTCTGGAAAAACTGTTTTCTGTCAGTGTCATTATCAACCTCCAACTTCCTAAGGCCAATAAACTCTTCTCAGATCCATCACCTTTCTTGATGTCTCATCATTTTATGCTGTTGATATGTTCCTCTTCTTCAAACTGTCCCCTTCCCTTACTTCCAAGATGCCTAGTTCTGTACTTTCCTCACCAATTGCTTCTTCTCAGTTTCTTTTATGAGTGTCTCTTCCCCACCTGCCTTCTAAATCCATGTGCTGCTTCAAGCGGCTCTTAACACAATGTAAATGCTGGGGTCTCTGTAATCTCTATCTTTTGAGACCTTTATTGTTTACAGAATAATTTATTTAGATGTCTTACGAGTATTCCAAAATTAAACCCAGCATTCAATTTACAGCCTCTTGCCATCTGTCAATATGTTTCACCACTGTACTGTCATTTCCTTAAAAAAGTTTACAGCTCTACTTTTCCTGTGGGTCAAGGTAGAAATTCCTCCTATTTCTGCATCCTGCCCCCCTGTCTAATTGTCATCATTGTCATCATCATCATCATGAGCTGTCAGTCTTACTGCTTGTTTCCTACTCTCTACTCCTTCAGTCCTTGCCTGGGCCGGGACCTCATGATCTCTCTTTAGACCTGTGAACAGTGTCTCCAGCTTCTGAGCCATTTGTCATCCTCTCCACTGACATTGGTGGGTTCTTCCCCGCTCCCATATTTGATCATTTAATTACCTTCCCAGTCGTCTTTGTTGTATTAGTGTATGTATGCTTATGTGTTTAGTGATTAAATTTGCAACTTATTTTGAAATTCATCAAGAAAATAATGGAGAGATCAAAGGAATGATTAATGGAAAGATACGTGATGAACAACAGTATTCTTTATTGCCCCAACACAGGTATGGGTCCTAGGAGCTTTTCTGTCAATATTGTCACACAAACAGATGAAGAATGCTACTTCTGTTTAACCTTTTGGTTGTGCTCAAACTAATGAGAAGGAATATTTTGTCAGTGAGAATAAATTAGGATCTATAATTTGGATATATCAATATCCCTCATAATACCGTAGGTATTTTTTGAAAGTATTACTTGAAATATTCTTTCTGGGCATTGATTGTTCATTGACAAAAAGCAAGTCTACTGTTTGCTTTTCTTTATGTATGAGATTAAAACACAAGTAACCTCTCTTAAGTAAAGACTAAAATAACAGATTATTTTGGTAATAGTAAGCTATTAACAATGAATTTAGTAGATATTTAAAAAGAGTTCACTGAAGCCTCACTGTGAAAGTACCTGGATTGAATGCTTTGGAATTAACTATGAAACCTTTTTTATAACAAAGTCTTTTTGTGGCCTCCATAGATAAATGATTTTTGATAGTGTTCAAGATATTCTTTTTACATAAAATCTTACCTTTTAGAGAATATTAATTTTGTGAGGGCCCAGAATAAAGATTTTTTTTTTTTGCAAATAACACCATGCTAGATATATTTGTAATATCTAAAAATAAGAAAGGATTTATTCCACATTGTACTATTTAGCTGTAATCTGGAACTGTTTTGTCACAAGAAATCGGAACCAAGCATATCCTAGCTCTAAGCATAATTTGGCATTAATTTATTATACGTGGTTCCAATTTCTTGGAATGAAATAAGTCCAATTTGTTTCTTATGAATCCAGTTCAGAGTAATCTTTCCAAAGGAGTTTGGCATTGGAGAGTTACAGTGAGAAGTGTGCCTGGGTAGGGGGATTATAAGAGAGGGATTGGTCATTATTACTGAATTGGCAATTATGAATACCATATGGAGCTGCAAAATTTTTTATTTTTTACCAGAACTTGACTTCAGGTGACTTTTTCACTTTGGAAAAACTTCAAGTGTCTAAAACACATGAAGCAAAACCAAAAACAAGACAAAATCCACCCCCCTCCATTTTTGATGTCAGCATAAAGGATGTACTGTAGGAACATTTGATAAAAGTGCTATTAAGTCTTCTTATGAAGATGTAGACAACGATGTACTTTTACCAAATGTCAGAATTATGTTGTCAAATTTGATATGCAATGCCACAAAAATGAATCTATTGCCTAGATTTCCATGGTAGCAGTTCTCTGTGGGAAGGAATATATTTGGTAAGGGAAATAGTTTGCAATCAAAGTATTATTGCTTTGGGGAAAGGAGGATGCCATTCAAAATAATACAACAGTGAAGCATTCTGATAAATTTGTAGTTATGTACCACATTGTTAATAGAGAGTTATGTGCATTAGACTATCGACTCTAGTTTACATTTTGTTATAAACTTCAGTATTAGATTTGATAAAAATAAAACTAAGGATTCACAGATTTGGAAAAGTAACTCACCAGCAGCCTATGAGACTAGGTGATAAATGACTAACAATGGAAAGTACTCCTCCATTAGAGTTAAAGCTTCTAGTCCTCTATGCTTTACCAGATTACCTAAACTAGGGTAACCCAAGCCCCACATCTACCAATAGTCAGCTCATTTGTTGGTTATTATGGAAAGAAGTTGGATTTTTACTTGAACGGAGCTAGGTTTAAATCAAAGCTCTTCCACTTACTATGTAGATGTTGCAGGATTGAGTACTTGATTTTGTGAAACCTTAGATTTTTTACTTGTAGATGGGGTGAATAAGAACTGTTACCTTTTAAATGTTGTTATGAGGGCTTCATAAGATATTGTTTAGAAGATTCGTAATAAACAGGAGCTATTGTTGTTATGTTAATAGTAGTAATTAGCGTTTCTTATGAGAGAGATTGTGGCAATGACCTGGAAGTGAGTATGAATTTGGGGCACACATTTTTTTTTTTTTATGAAGGCCCTCTTTGGGTTTCCTTTTTGTGTCCTGTTACTCCTGTAAGACTCAATTTCAGAACCAGGAGGAAGCTGAAGCTACAATCTCCAGAGGGCCATGAGCTTTTATAGAACCCTCCTTTAGGGAGGGGACCAGGAATACTATGTAAAACATTAAAATACTCCTTTTCGAGGTGGTGAAAAGCAGCTGCCTCGAATCCCCTGAGTGATCCCAACTCCTCCCAACTCCATTGTGATGGTTAGTTGGTGATGGTGAACATTTTAGAGCTTTCAGTGATAGCAAACAGCTGTGTGTGGCTCAGTGCCATAGGTTAGCCACCAGTGATCTAAGGTGTCAACTTGGATGAGTGATACTGTCCGGTTGTTTAGTCAAGCACTCACTCTGGTATTGCTGGGAAGGAGTTTTGAAGATATGGTTAGCATCTACTATCAGTTGACCTTACGTAAAGGAGATCACCCATGTAATGTGGATGGGCTTCATCTAATCACTGAATGTGAAAACTGAGGCTGGGACAGTAACTCAGTGGTGGAGGACTCATCTAATATATAGGAGGCCATGCAAGTCTTTCCTGAGTTTCCAGCCTGCTGATATCCTACAGATTCAGAATCAGCTAACACCTGTAATCACATGAGCTGGTGTCTTGAAATTTCATTCCAACTCCTTACTCTCTGTATTTGTGTATACTCTGTTGGTTTCATTTTTTTCTGGAGAATCCTGACTAATGTCCACCCTTGTGGCCCTTTGAAGCTCTGTGGCCCTTTCCGAGAGAACATCCTGTGGCCCAGAGGTGAAGGAGTTAAATCCTGGCCCGGCAGGAATCCAGGGGACTAGTTGGTCAATATTCCCAGAGAGGAATACAGAGGCAGAACTACTGGAAATTTGAATTAAGTTTTTCTTGGTGTCTTTCTATCTCTCAGCCATGATATTCTTTTCTTTTTTATGCTAAGAAGCTTTCAATTCTTTTGCAAAAGAAATTGCAAGGCTGATAAACATTAGTTATGGAAAGGTTTTCTTTCAAACTCAAGGGAAGGAACAAGATAATTTCCCCTGGTTCAGGAAAGTCAGAGTAGAATAAAGCTGCTTGAAATATGAGCTTGATAAAAATAATATTGTCAGTATGAAATAAAAATGAGGACTTGGAGACAGTTTCATTCAAACTCACTTGATCATATATAATAAAACCCAGAGAAATCAGCTGGGGGAAGGGTTTTAACATGCTGAATTGAATCAAGCCAAACTCATAGCTTGTGGGTTCAGCTTTCTCCGGCCGTGTGTCAGACAGCTTTCTATCACTGTAACAAATACTTAAGATAATCAACTTGAAAAGGCTTATATTTGGGCTCACAGGTTTTGAGGTTCCAGTCCATGATTGGTTGGCTCTGTTGCTTTGGGGTCTGTGATGAAGCAGCTTATCATGGTGGGTCTGAATGGTAGAGCAAAACTGGTCACCTCATGGCCAGAGAGTGAAAGAGAGGAAGAGGAAGAGACCAGAGTCCTACAGGCCCCTGCAAGGGGATGTGCCCAGTGATCTAAAACCTCCACTAGGCCCCATCACTTTAAGCTTCTAGAACTTCCCAATAATGCCACCTTGGGGACCAAGCCTCTACACATGGGCCTTTGGGAAATATTCCAAATCAAAACTATAGCAGGCAGTTTGAATGTTGGAACTGTCACTTGGCAGAAACTGTTTCTTTTTAATTCTCAGGGATCGAACAAAGGAAGCTGCTGGGCCTCCCAGTTAGAAATATTTCTCTGAGTTCACATTAACCTTGTTCCCTTCCATCCCACAAACAGAACACATGACTAATAAGTGTTAGTAGGACCGGTCCCTAGAACATAGATTGTTTATACAGATAAAATCTGAGTATTTAGAATGTCCTACTTCACTAGTTTAGTAATGTCATGTTTCTTGTAAAGTTCAAACCACACTCTGAGATGCCTTGGTGTCTAGATTGAAATTCAGCAGCCTTTATTAGGAGTTCTTCCTGCAGTTTCTGGGCATCCTCAGTGATGCTCACTTGTTCCACAAATTCATCCTGGTGGGATCCTGTCACTTGCACCTGATACATGGACCAGTCCTAGTCACTATGGGCTCTGCCAATCTCTCTGTCTCTCTATTATGGAATTTTCAGAGTCACTTGCTTGTTTTTTTCCTTTTACCCTAGCAGTGAGTTCTCTCAGGGCCCTGAATTGGGCTTCAGTTCCTGCTTTGCTTCCAGTACCCTCTGATGTTTCCTCTTCATGGAGGATTCTCCATCCCTTCCCTGGTTCCCTATCCTGAGAACAGTGGTGGTCCTGCCCTTCCAATGTCCTAGTCCATTCACTGTCTGTGGCCCATTGTGGTTGACAGTGGGGACATTCATTTACTAAAGAGAAAGTGCAGCCCTTACCTACAAGGAGAGTGTGGCTTTAAAGGTCAACTAAGATAATCTCAGTCATGGTGTTTGGACCCATATATAATTCACAGTGTGGCCTACAAAGAGCCTAATGGGAGGAACTGTGTGATCATCCATGACCCTCATTGCCCTGGCACAGTTCCCAGCACATGATGTGTTAATATCTCTCCTCTTTCCTCAGGCTGCTCTTTACTCAGGTCTGGCTCAGGCTCTTTGCCCTTGTTGGTCCTATTACAATGGCCCGCAGTACTGCTGCCTCATATCCATTCTCCGAAGAGTCATGCATTTGAGATGAGGCCTTGTGATACTCCTGCGGATCCTTCATGGCTCCAGCAACTTACAGAGTGAAGACAAAGCCTCTTTCTTATGTGGCCCCTGTGCCCTTCTCCCCCCAGCTCCTGTTGTTCTTTCCTTTTTAGAGTGACAATCCTAAACCACTTGTCTTCCCCATTACTCATTACCCCTTCCATCATGTGGCCTTGAATATCTACTGTGGGTCTAACTTTTATTAAGAGGCAGAAAATCTTGAAAAAATGATAGAGAGAGAGAGAGAGAGAGAGAGAGAAGAAAATTGAAGCCATTCTTTCCCTATTCTGGAAGATCAAAAAGAAGTCCGTTCTGTGGCAGAGTCTGTGCTTGAGATGTCCCAAGCAATCCTGATGTATGTCTTCTGTAGGGGAAGGAAGTATTGGTTATAATGCATCATTCATGGGAGCCCTTTGCCTCCATGGTTCACTGATGTGAATCCGATGTCTCCTCAGCATAGCTCCTTTCTTCCTCTCTGGACTGTGGGTATTACCTGAACTCCTGGCAGGTCCTGTTCTTTGGAGAGGAATGGTTGATTCATGTTAGTATTCTTCCTCCATTGTTTTAGATGAACAAGAAATGCACTGGTGAACAGTTAGTTGTAATTATAGATGTCATGGCTTTAGGGCCAAAGCATTTGGGGCCTATGTGAGACCATGGCTGTTTGCATGATTTCTTGTTCCTGGTGGTCTTTTTTTTTCTCTATTTCTTGGCTTTGGGATACTTTGATACTATAAAAGATAGGAAATTTGTTTTTTTATTTCAATTTCTTCTCTTTCCTCTTTCCCCAGCCTGGTGATTGCAGTTTGTGCTGATAACTCAGTGAATGTTGCTGGATGTCTTGCCCACTGCCCTCAATCTTTTTCCTTCTCAGCTTGCAGTTGTGGGACATGTTTTTCATTTTCTCCCTCACGAGTGTCCTCTTTCTACAATTATATTTTTATCTTTGGTTAGTGACCATAGTTAGAAACTTACTCTCTCTTTACTCCTTTACCTACAGCAGGCAGGAATTTTATGAAATTTACCTTTTGCCATGTGGTAGGGATAAATAAGACAAAGTCCACACTACTGAATCAAACAAACAAACAAAAAAACCAAGCCAATAAGATATTAAGAATATGAACAAAATATACAAAAGAGGAAGTAATTCTTTCTACCTGGGGCATTTGGGGAGCCTTTCTAGAGCTGGCAACTTTGAGCTGTTTTCTAATTCTACACAGATTATCCTGACAGACATTCAGAGGCTGGTCCACCCCAACCCTAGTCCCAAGTCAGATTCTAGAAGCATCTATGCCTCTCTAGAAGCTTCCATGTTCAGCTGAAACTTGGCATTGGCACTGCCTGGAAGGCTCATTCACGTGGTTTCTGTCTCTGAGGGTAGCAAGAATAAGATGAGGGGGCTTAAATGTAGTGTAGTTATGGGTGGCTTCATGATGTGGGTATGTTTTGAGAAGTGTTAGATTTTGATATTGTGTGACCATCATAGTATAACACGAACTAAGATGACTACAACAACACTAGGCCATATAATTTAATGGGACCACTGTTGGCTATATGGTCTGTGATTCGTTGGGTTGTTGAAATGTGACACATGCCGTTAGTTTTTGAGGTCTTTTATTGTGATCTCAGAGATAAGCAAATGGTTCATTCTGCATGTTGATCCTCAAGGCCTCGTAGCCTTGCCTGTCCCTGTGACCATTGTGTGGCTGGTCCCCATGGCAGCTCATCTTATAGACTCCCATCTGGTTCTGGGCTTATGGTGTCCATCCAGTTTTGTGTCTTTCTGCTGTGGAAACCCAGTGTCTATCTACTTGGCTCAAGGGTTGGTCTGGAAAAGTTTCTGAAGAGCCATTCCATTTCTGCCCCTTTGGCTTATGATCTTGCTACCTATGAAGATCCTATAAAATGCAACCAATGCCTTGTTAATTTTAAATGAATCTCCCCATGTAACCACTCAGCTCTGACGGCCACAATTAACCTCTACTCCACACTCCTTTCCTTTTGTGCTTGGCTGGCTGATTCCTTACCCATTTGCCCTCCTTTATGTTGCACCCCAGAGTGTGGCAGGCACTTCAGTAAAACACCAGGAGGGGTTCCAGGTTTACAGCCCCTGCTTAAATAAGGCTCTTTGGGCTCCTTATCCCTCTCATTTTGCACTTGCTACCCCCAGCCAGTCTAATAATGCTTTAAACATGTTGAGTAATCAGACTTCCCCAGGCAGTCCCTTTGACCTTGCAATTTCCTTCCCTACCTTCCTCCTTTGGCGTTCAGTCTTGTGTTTTCTGTTACATGATGGGAGGGTCTTGGGTGATGGAATGGGTTTCATAAGCTATGTGTTTCCCGCAGCAGGAAGGAGGAAATTCAAGAGATGGTGTTTTCTTCATGGCCAACAGGCCACTGTTTTCCTTACTTCTGGGATTCCTTTTTCCTGCACAAGTCCTGGGTTCTACTTTCCTTATATTTATTGAGCGGGAAAAGTCTAAAATGTCACAAATTGCTGAGCATTCCCTGTGGTCTAGAGGCTGTGCTTTTTTTTAACTGACTTTGTTTGTCTTGTATTCATTTGCACTTTGCTCTTGGAATATTTCAAGGTCTTCTGTGTATCTGTTCAGTGCCAGATCACGGGATTCTGAGGGACAATCCCACTGGCTCAGTGTTACTGTCTTCACTTTGCACAACCTTCCCAGCTTAGCCCACAGTTGAGGCTTTAGGGGAAAGGGAAATCACTGCTGACAACCTGCAAGTGTAACTTACATCTTGGATGATGTGAAGGCCAGTCTGGACCTGAGGTGGTGGGAGTGATGCGGGTAGTGGTGGACTTATTTTCTCAGCTGAGCAGGGACACAGCAATTGTGGTAGAGGAAATAAGGTGCCTAGAGGAAAGTTATGGTCAGAGTGCAGAAAGCCCAGCCTCTAGTCTCTGAACCTGAGCAGTGCCCTGGTGCCCTTAGAGGCTTAGCAGCTGCTGCAATGGTAATGAGATCCTGCTCCCTTCACCCTACATCCTGGAAAGGGGCAGCAGAAGACAGCCTTTCCCCCAGCACCTGGTGGCAGGAAATGAGTTTCACATCCATTCTTAAATCAAAAGAAAATAGTGCATGGTGCTTACAAGCTCAGTTTTTTTTTGTATCAGGGATCGAAATCAGTTTCTTGTGCTTAAGAGGCAGATAGTGGAATCACTGAGCTAAATCCCCAGCCCTCAGCATGGCTTTTAACTAGGTAAGGAGTCCTCAAGTCTGTCTGCCTGCTTTCCTTCCTCCGAACCCATCTTCCTACCATTCTGTTCTCTTTCTCACTTTTCCTTTTCCTTCTTCCCTCTCTCTCTGTTTTCATCCCAAGATTGGCTCTGTTCCTCCCCACACTGTGTTCCTTCCACTTTCTCTTCATCTAGGAAGAGAAATAAGGGTCATTCTGGAGACAACAGATATTAGATCCCTAAATTTTTCTTCTTTGACTTTTCGAACACTTTTCTGGATCTTAGTACATAAATAGATGCCCAGGGTTGCCAGATTTAGGAAATAACAATAGTGGGATGGCAGTTATGTTTGAATGTTAGATGAACAGCAAATATAACTTCTGGCAGAGAATGCCTGGCAATTTCAGGAACATACTTATAATCAAAAATAGTTTCTTATTTCCCTGAAATGCAAAGGTCACTGCTGTCTTATCCTATAGCTGAGAACTCACTCCCTGGCCCAGACCTATGGTTGGTGGGCTGATGGGTAGCCAATTTCCTCTTTTCTTTTCTCTTGCAAAATCAAGTTATCTTGGGACAGTCTGTTTCTTTTGCTAAGGAGGTAAATTTCATTCTGATGTTTGGCCTCAGCACAGACAACACAGCCAACTGTTCCTCAGCCCTGCTGATCCCAGAGAATTATGTGTCTGAGTTTAGGGCATTTAACTCTGGGTTTGTAGGATAGGATGGGAACCTCCTTCTTTGAGCACCAGTGTAGTGGTTCCAGGTACCTTGGATAAATCACCATGAGTCATATCTCCAGCAAGTCACCAATATAATTACTACAACCCCTTGAACAGATAAGATTCAGAGCTTAAATTACTTCCTCAAAGACAAACAGTTTGAATCCTGGGTTTCATTTTGTTCCAAACTCCACTTTTCCCATTTTGTGTGTATACATATCCAGGCCTGCTGTAGAAAGTGATGCAGACGACTGTGATCCAAATAATTTATCCTGTAATACAGAGACATTTCCATTGTCCTAGAAATGACTAATTTCCAACCCCTGGAGGGAATTTCCAAAGCTTAATTCTCTTTGGAGATCATGTCTGTCTTGGGAGGAAACTGAGTCCTGTGCTTATTGCAAGTGCCTATTCTGGTTAGAAAAGCTAAGACAAGAAGCCCTCCAAGTGTTGGGAGCAGGTGCAGTAGGTTTCTGGTCCTGTACTTCCTGGAAATATGCTGGCTTGGCAGGGGAAGAAATGCCAGGAAAGAAGTCCCCATTGGCAGAGTTTCTTTCTAGGTGGTTCCTCTGAAGATCTGGTCACTGGGCTTAGTTCTCTGTCATTTGGACTTTCTTTCTCCTACCTATTTCATTTTCCAAAGCCTCCAACAGTCCCTTTACCAGGCATCTCTCCCTGGTAGTATCAGGAAAGTGTACTCTTAGATGCCTGCTTATCTTAGAGTATTGTTCTGTCTCGAATGTTTGACAGCTACCCAGATGCAAGAACTTAATAGTATTTCAAAACGGCTATCTCCCGCAAGGTCAGGTCCACATTATTCTGCAGACTTAAAATTGTATCAGCATTTTCCTCATTAATGTAGGTATAGTCTGCCTGTAAGCCATAAATAGCAACAGGAGATTTCAATGGATAGGGAACTACTTAAAAAAAAAAAAAGGATCTGGCCAGTCTGGCATTACCATAGCACAAGTTTGTTTCCCTAATGGGGAATTTTCCAAAGGCTCTTAGTGCTGTGACTTACAGAATAAATGTGGTGGAAAGAGGCACACTTCCCATGCAGAATGTCCTTTTCACTCTCTTCTGCTTTTCTGAGCTTTGCCTCTGAATACACAAAACCTGTGTTTGTGACTGCCAAGAGCCTTCTGCTGTGAAGGAGAATGCATTGTAAATCACTCTTTCACAGCCAGTTAACAGGGAGTGTCTTTCTCACCCGTAATTATGGTTTTGCTTTGAGTTGAGAAGGTTGTTTGGGGGGGAATAAATTGTGATGTCAGTTATCCTTCACTCTCTCTGCAAGTGATTCCTCAGTCAGAAATTGGTGCTCTTAACAGTTGGACCTCTGTGCTCTCAGAGGCTTCGAAGCTGAAAATTTGGGTGTTCTCTGCTATGGAGAGACAGGTAATAATTTGCAGAAGATCCTTTTATTGCAACTTTAGTGATTGGAAATTTGGGACAGGATCTTGGCTATTATTAGAAATATTTTATGTTAGAATTTTAATGAGACTTTACCCTAATAACATTTAAAAAAAAAATCAAAACTGAGTACACGAAGGTTGTGATATCTGATTACTTACAGGGTCTGTCTTTGGTGTAAGGAATTTTGTACCTGGACATCTCTTCTAAGAAGCACCCACACAAGCACACTTGCCATATTATTGTGTCACTTTTTATTTTTGGTACTAGAGATTGAACTCATGGCCTTGCATGTGGTAGGCAAGTGCCCTACCACTGATCTATACCACTGGCCTCTCTGTGTCACATGAGGAGTAGAACCAAAGCTCTTTAATTCATGGAATTTGTTGGTAGAAAAACTTTATTCCCGATATTAAATTTAGTATCACTGAGTGGCAGGTTATGATAAAATCATTTAAATACTTAAAAGCATACTGTTTCTTCAGTCTTCTCTAGGATGATGTCATGCCATTGTTATGCTGACATCTTTAGGTAATCAGTTATGAGTTGACTGGCAACTCTGCCAAAGAGAGAAAAGCCATTTGCTCAGATTTGAGGCAATTCCTGATGATTGCCAAAGCTTGATTGGTAAAGCCTGCTGTGGCCGGGGCCAAATGCTTGCCCATGTTAAATATATGGATTTGGGTCTTGTACTTCACACCAAGGGAAAGGTTAGTCCTGTCACAAGGGCACAGTGCTAATTAATCTGCTCTATTGACGCAGGAGTTTGGCCTATTTTTGTCTTATTTGTGAATGGGGCAGAGTGAAATTGGGACAGCTGGACTTGTGGGGAGGATACAATCTAGAATCCAGTGGGTCCTGGTTTGAGGTATGGCTTTGTGTTTATTACCTTGGACAAGTTATTCTATTTTTCATTTCTGCATTTGTAGTATGGGCATAGTGATACTAACAGTAACAGTTCTCTTTCCTCCCTCACCTGTCTTAGTCACTTTCTTGTTGCTGTGATATAAGATCTGACACCCAAAAGTTAAAGGAGGAAAGTTTTATTTTGGCTCACATTACAGCCTGCGGTTGTCTGGATCCAGGGTAGAAACGGCAGGTTGGAAGGGTCTGGGTGGAGGAAAGCTGCTCATGATATAGTGTCCAGGAAGGTCGTGGGGTGAAGGGAGAGGAGGGGAAGGAAGGGAAGGGAAAAGACAAGGGAAGAGAAGAAAAGGGAGAGAGGGAGGGAAAGAAAGGAAGGGAAGGGGAGGGGAGGGGAGGGAAGGGAAGAGAGGAAGGGAGAGAGAGAACAAATAGAGGCTGGAAGACAGAGCAGAGAGGAGTCAGGGTGGGAAGATGTACCTTTCCGCATCGAGCTTCCAGATCTTCTTCTGACCAGGCCCCACTTCCCAACAGCACATGCCTATCATCTTCCAAGCACATGAAACTTTTGCGGGACACCCCAGATCTAAACCATAACATAACCCATATCCTAAATGCCAGCAAACCTAGAAGCTCTGTCTTCCAAATTTTTTCAAAAGCTGCTGCTTCTCCCCATTTGCTCTGTTGCCACCTTGTTCAAGTTACCATGAATTCAACCTGGAGTATAACACTGGTCTCTGACCTGATCCCTTTCCCCTCACTAAATAGTAGCCAGAGTGATTCTTTTTTTTATTTTATTTTATTGAGTTTATTGGTACATTTTAGGAATACAGTACAGTTACATTCATTGTTGGGATCATGTACCTTTACATGGCAAGTCTTGATTCTCATTTTTTCCCCTGACCTCTGCCCTCCCTTCACCCCCTCCTCCCCTCCCCATCTACAAACACTTTATTTTCATCTTTTCATTCTCTCACATTTTTTTCTTTTCCCTTTTTGTTCTTCCCCTACGTATCACACCTTCCCTACACCTTT
>NW_022900922.1:26618301-26620882 GCF_012274545.1 Fukomys damarensis
ACACCAGGGAAACTATTTGGTATTTACACATGTGGGACTTATTTATTTCACTTAGGAGTATATCTTCAATATGTATCCATTTTCCTATGAATGAATCTATTCTCTCGCTCTTTATGGCTGAGTAATATTCCATTTTATAGAAAAACCACAACTTCTTTATCCAGTTTCCAACGGATGGGCAAATAGGTTGTTTCCAAGATTTAGCTATTACAAACTGTGCTGCTATAAACATGGGTGCACATACTTCTCTGTGATATGATTCTTTTAGTTCTCTTGGAAGGATACCCAGCAGAGGGATGGCTGGGTCAAATGGAACTTCCAGTCCAAGCTCTTCCAGAGTGATTCTTGTAAAAGCTGCGCTGAATATTCTAATATACCTGCCCGGCTCATACAAGTAAAGCCAAAGTCCTTGCCATGGCTTCAGAGTCCCTATTTGATTTGGCTCCTTCTTAATTCTCTGTCCTCACCTTTAACTATTCTTGATCCAGCCATTTGGACCCCTTTGCTACTTCTAGAACTCATAAGTATGTTTCTGATACAGGAATGTCCCTTGTGTTGGATGTTCTTCTCCACGTACCCATCTGCAGGCCTCACACCCTCCCTTCCTGCTCAAATGTTGTCTGATCACTGAGGATCTTACTCTGCTTGGTTTTCCCCATAGTTTATACTTCTTGCCACCCTACACACTATGCATTTGTCACCTCCCCAGCAATGGGAGGTAAATGCCATAAGTGAAGGGCCTTTATCCATGTTGTTTATTTCTGTATTTACAGCACCTGGAAGAGTGCCTTGTTGATTAATTTTTGATAAATGAATGAATCTGCTTCATAGAGTTGTTTAAAAAATGAAGCAATATAATACTTCCAAAATGCTTGACACTGAGCCTTACACATGGCATGAATGTAATGGATGTGAGGTGTTATTATTTTTATTACAGAGTTTAATAATAAAACATTCATTTAGGAATAGAAATCAGGAATTTAACTGTAGTGAATTGGCAAAGCCAGCTGATGAAAAGGAAATGATCCAGACCCCTCTGATGGGGCCTGGGTTGTCTTCATATTTCTTCCTTGTATGCTTTTTCTTACTTGCCATTTTAATGGTAATACATGAGAGATAGAACAGAATCACTGAAAAGAACTACAAGGGCATACTAGATCTGTTATCTCAGAGGATGGCTATGTAGGATAAGTGAGTATCTTTAAGCAGAGGTGGCTGAAATTACAAGTATGTATCTTCTCTGACTGCAGTCACTGGGTTGGGGCTTTTCTGGAGGGAGGCATTGAGATGGTGGGTCCTGTGTCATATGTCTAAGAACCATGGAGTAACTGTCTCTTTTGCATCAGTCACTACTGTGCAACAAACCATTCTAATACTTAGTGACTAAAACCAATGTTTTATTATTTTTCACAATCCTGTGAGTCGGATAAGATATTCTTCTCTTCTTGATGTCAGCTGGCACCATGTGTGGTTCATCTAAGACTGGGATGGGGCTGAGACATCCAGGAGGGTCATTGACTGGTATCTTAACTGCTGGCTTTGATGGGTGGCTTTGGACTCGTCCATGTAACTCTCTTCAAAGTTCTTTTATCATTCAGTCAGCAGTCTAGTTTTAGCTTCTTTACTTAGTGGTTGGCCTTGGCAGGGTTTCTTTCGTAGACCTATAAGTCATATGGTGCTATCCTTCCCCATTTCTTGGTCAAGGCAAATCAGAAAGCACAGGAGTGTGTCAGAAGGTATTGGCATACACAGTGAGCACATAATGGGAGGATTGGTGGTGGCAGCTGTGTTTGCAGACAATCTGCCACACCCTTTAACTTGTACCCTGTTAATCTTTACTGCCTGTGGGGGGATCAGACTTCTAAAATTGCAAGGCGAATGGCTTCAGCATCTAGGCCTGTACAAAAGATCCTACCACCTATTATGAAGGCTGAAGTTTTTCTCTCTGCTCAAAACAGAAAATTGTTGATTTATTTGATTAGAAATTGATTGCTTGGGAATTATACAAGGGCTGATCAGAAAAATGAAGTATATATTTAAATAAAGTATTTCAGTAGGAGACACAATGCCATTAATCACCTTCCCAAACACTCCCCATTTGCTTCAAACACTCTTATTCACTCTTGCTGCTTTCTGAAGTGGTTCTGGAGTCTTCTTTCCTGAACATTTTTATGTGGTGTGATTAAAACATGGTGTAAGCTGCTGCTGAGTGCCATCAAATGGAAAGTCAGGGTCACAAAACATCACGGTATATTCTCATTCACCTTAGTCACTAGACCTGGCCCTGTATGACTTCTGGTTCTCCCTCAAAATCAAAATGTCTCTGAAAGGTAAATGTTTTGAATTGATTCAGGACACTGAGGCAGCCACAGCAGGGTAACTAAAGACACTCACGAGAGAGGACTTCCAGAGCTGCTTAACAAAGAGGGAAGAATGATGGGATACGTGTGCTCAAATCAAGGACTACTATTTTGAGGGGATTAATGATAATGTGTCTTTTACTGTAGTAAATTCTTAAAAATTTAAAGTGCAAGGTCCTGAGTTCAATCCCCAGTACCAGAAAAAAAAAAAAAAAAAAAAA
>NW_022900922.1:26621036-26714496 GCF_012274545.1 Fukomys damarensis
ATCACTGGTACCACAAAAAAAAAAAAAAAAAAAAAAAAGAACCTGGGCTAGAGACTTAGTTCAGTGGCAGCCCTGCCTGCCTTGCAAGCACAAGGTGCTGAGTTTGATCCCTGGTACCACAAAAACAAACAAACAAACAAAAAGTGTAAGCATTCATCATTGTTTTTGCTCATACCATGTATGTTCTGTGGCTGGGATTTTCTCCATTTAGGTTTCCCAAGCACCTGTTGAGCTCGCTCTACATGCCAGAGGCTTGCCAAGCTTTTTAATAACTTCCTATTACTTAGTTCTCAAAGCAGTCTCAATAGGGCTTTGATGATTAAAATAGACATTATGCACCCCACTTTTGGAACACAGGATGTCATTTAGTGGGGGCCACATGGCTAACAAAGCACAGAGATGAGTGTCAACTTCTGCTCCTCTTGCTCCACCTTGCACATATGTTCACTGCCCGAGTTGGCTTCTCTTCCATCTTGGTGATAACAGAAGAAGAATAGAAATGGGGAGCGGCACTAGTACTAATTTTAGTCTGTTCAGGTGAGGAGCCATGGGTCCATTTGATGTACCAAGGAAGGGGTTTACATATCCCTGGGCCTTTGAAGCAAAGCTTCACGCACAGATCCTGGAAGATCTGGTTTCTGGCAGTTGTGAGTTAAATTATAAATTTCAATCCCCTTAGGTAAGTATATCAGATAATATTAGGTTTCGCTGTGTGCAGTATAAAACTCTGAGTATCAAAGCATTGAAACTAGGCATTGTAGTGCTTACCAGTAATCTCAACACTCAGGAGGCTGAGGCACGAGGACTGCAAGTTTGAGGCCAGCCTGAGCTATCTAGTGAGTTCAAGACCAGCTTGGAGTATATAGGGAAACACTGTCTTGTAATAAAACAGTAACTTGAATAAGCACATATTTACTTTTATCTCATGCAATAAACTGCAGAGGCAGTGTTGCAGGGTTAGTGTGGCTGCCCTGTGGAAATGAAGGACCAGGTTCTTTCTGTTGGTCTCTTCTCTCTTCTTGCCATGAATGCTCATTTATGGCTCAACAGGTGTTTAGTGACCTAGCCATTGTAAAATACAGGAGGGAGGATGGGGGAGCTCAGGGAGCACTGCTTCCCTCTGGAGGCTTCCCAGCAGATACACACAACACTTTTGCTGGTACCCTCTGGTTAGTCATAGTCACAGGTCTTATCCAGCAGGAAGAAGGCCAGCTAAAAATGGGGGTTCCTTTACTAAAGATGAATGGCAGCAGGTATAGTTTTAAAGCTATATTTTAGTAAAAGTGTGGAATAAAAATTAAAGTTTGGATTAAATTATTAATTAAAGATGAATTCTGGGCATGGTGGCACACATCTATAATCCCAACACCTGGGAGGCTGAGGGAGGAGGATCGCCATGAGTTTGAGGACAGTCTGGGCCACACAGTGAATTCAAGGTAGCCTGGACTATATATATAGTAAGACCCTATCACAAAAAACGAAGAAACAAACAAACAGAAAGATGAGTCACGTTTTTCTTGTTGTGTGATGATCAAGACTAAAGGCTGTGAAATAGGAAAAAAAAAAGATGTAGGGAAAGTGGGAAGGGTAGGTGAAAGGAACTAGGGAAAAGAAAAAATATGAGAAAAGGAAAAAATGGAAACAAAGTCTTTGTAAATAGGGAAGGGTGGAGGGGGTGAAGGGAAGGCAGGGTTATGGGGAAAAAATGAGAACCAAGATCTGTCTTGTAAAGGTACAAGATCCCAATGATGAATGTAATGGTACTGTATACCTAGAATGTACTAATAAACTCAATTAGAAAATAAAAGATTAAAAGGCCGGGGATTTAGCTCAGTGCTAAATCTGCTGCCTGCCTTGCAAGCACAAGGACCTGAGTTCGATCCCCGTACCAAAAAGAAAAAAAAAAAAAAGAAAAGAAAACAAAGATTAAGGGCCGTAGAGATGAAGTAGATGGTTATGAATGAGACCTTTTGTATATGTGCTGCCGAAGTGAGCACTGGATGAGACCTTTTGTATGTTTGGCTTCCGTGTGTCCACTGTAGGCCTTGAGAGACACCTGAGAGTATAAGATGTTTTGTCTGTTTTCTGTGCATTAATATTACAAGATGGGACAGATGAGAGTGTAGCTACATTTCAAGTAGGAGTAGCATTTGGATGGAGAACAGGAAGTAGGAGTGTGGCCCAGGGAGAGTCACGGAGTGGGAAAAGCATTCACACCTGAGGTGACAAGAAGTGGCTGGATCAGAGGGAGGAACTGGAGATAATGTTGGCTGGGAGGGTCACGAGGGCGACCTGCAAGGCTGGGATAATGAATTGGTACTTTGTTCCACCAGCAATGAGGATGGACGGGGTATCTCAGAGCAGGTGAATGATGAGAAAGTACAAGGATGAGGGATAATATGAGCCTTGGCGATAGTTCACCCTCCTGGTCCGACCTTTGGACATGAACCAGTAAAGGAGACAGAAGGGAAATTCCAGCGAGGAATCAACCCAGGAGGGCAGAATGCCAGGGAAATCAAAATGGAAACATCTGGAGGATAGGGGTAGGTGTTATGTGGCAAAAATGTTTCATAGAGTTAAAGGTGCATGGGAAATGGAAAAGGTACTATGGGGTGTGGTCAAAGATTACTGGGAACAGGTGAGCAAGCTGATGGTTCATGGAGAGGGTGGCAGGCCGATGTTGCCTGAGGGTGAGCAAGGAGGCAGCAGTTGAAGGGGACCTCACCAGAGGTTGCTGAGAAGGATGAGGTGAATTAGTTCAGAGGGAACCCTTCCCCATCCCATGCCAATGTCCTGAGGCAGCAGCTGCAGAAAGGACTGGACTAAAGATGCAGAGAAGGAATGGTCTTGGTTGTGAAGTCCCTTGGTTGCCAAGTATCTAAAGCATAAAAGTTCAGCCATCTTTAGAGAAAATCTTCTGTCCTTCTGGGGTGGGTGGAAACATGACCAAAGGGGTGGTCTGCAGAGAGGGAGGCTGAGGCTGCAGCTGGAGCAGGGGCTTGGGTTTTGGGAGCTTTGGAATCCCAGGGGTGTGTGCTGGGCAGAGTGGGGCAACTACAAAGCCACGAAAGGCTTCCATGGAATGTGCATCTGGGATGGGGAGCAGAGCTGGGGCATGGCTGCTTCCTTACCAGGCCCTCTGCCTTGGGGAGCAGATAAGACCTGGCGTGCCATGTGGGGGCCTGCACGTCTGCTTGTCCAGGCCCTTCCCAGTGGCTCTGAAGGGCAAGGGCTGAGTGGGAACTCGCAGCCTGCTTCTTCCATAGAAAGGACCTTGTAGTGCATATTGGGTAATCATTTTGCAAGTGTCTCCAGGCAACTCTTTTATTTCATAAGAGCAGATGTTGAAACAGGGTCCTTTCCCTTTGGCCAATGGGCCCTTGGGTTCTTTGGCCGAGGCCAGGGCTATGGAGATAGTAAAGCGACTAGGTGAAGAGGAGTAGTGATCAATGGCTTGCTCTACGCTGCAGCCTCAGAAACTGTGTGCAGTGAGTAGGGGCAGCAGCTATCACCTCTTTTTGCCCTTTCTTTTAATCCCACTCAAGACTGTGATCCACTGGGCTTCCTGGACATTTTTATATAATCAAGAAGGCATGGTTGCAGGCAAAAGCTAAGCGCATTGATATAGAATTTGTATTTAAATTTTTGAGATAGGATCTTGCTAGACTGCCAAGTTACCCTGAAACTTTCGATCCTTCTGCCTAAGCCTCAGTAGCTGGGGTTACAAGTATGCGCCATTGAGCCTGGCCAGGAGATATTTTTAAAAGCAGCTTGGGCAGAGTCTACAGGCAGCCCATGGAATGGTTGCCAGAGCCTCCAGGCACCCCAGCCTCTGCTTGACTTCCTGAGAAAATGAACAACACTGCCAGAGGGGTGAAAACAATAGAAGGTAGCACCTGTCCTCCCCTCCTGCCCCTTCCCCTCAGCTGTCCCCTTTGCAGGAGAGACTCAAACAGGGCATGGCTGTTTCTCAGGCTCTCATTAAATAGTTACTCGGCCACACAGAGGTGATTGCTGTGGGCAGGTGAGTCAGAGTTCACCACTGCTGGCTGGGCACCTTGTGTTCTGAATGAATGTGAAGTGTGCGCCAACCCTGGGCAAAGTCCTCCCGGAACGTGCTCCTGGATCGCGTCCTTGCAGAGCTGGGTTCAGAAAAGCAGGAGCTTGTCTTGTTCGGGCTTCTGCAGGACACACTGATTACTAAATGGAGTGGAGAGAGAGGAACAGGGAGGCCGTAAATCTCCAAAGTGAGCTGCAAACCAAAGAGGGTCTGTGGAGCTCTTTGGACAAAGGACCCATGCTTCACTGTGGACTTGATTGCTGGGGGCTGACGGAGTCTCATCTTCCCTAAGCAATAACTCCAACATGTTCAGTTCACATCATCTCCGAGAATCCATTGTTGGTCTATTCTATGCAGCCAGAGGTGCAGGGGTGTTAGAAACCTGAGCAGAGCTGTTAGATTTGCAGAATGTGATCTTTTTTTTCTTAACCCCTGGGTTAGATCCTCTGATGATTCCAAAGAGATCCCCCTAGGGACAACCTTGGATATTTTTGGAAAGGAGCTGCTTTTATGCAATTCCCCTAGTGCCCACAGGTTGAGATGAATAGTGCCATAGTGATAAGACATGAAGTTTAGAGTTAGTGTTATCCAAGGCTTGGCCTCCATCTGCTGGGTGACCTTGGATAAATCTGTCAGAACAAGGGCTGGTGACAGTCTGGCTGCTGGCCGGTGGAGTGCACAGAAGTGCCCTGAGGCTGATGAAGGTCACTTTGGAGAGGACTCTGACCTCCTTACACAGAATGGTGAGATAAGCAACATTCAGTGACCAATGTTCAGTTATGGTGTAACAGATCTGTTGGGCCCAGAGATCTTATATGAGGTCCAGTGTCAGAGTCCAAAGCTTTGGGTGAACATTCCAGCTTCATACCCACAGACTCTATCTCAGTCTCTGTGTCACACAAGCTCTGGTTCTTATGTCAGAAGACATTTAATTTGATTTACTTTGGACTGAGTTTTTCTGAATGAAGTCAACTAGCCAACAAATTGGTGATTGTTTCTGAGGAAGAGAGGAGGCTCTAGGGCAAGTCTTTAACCACTCAATTACTCTCAGTTGCAGGAAAACCCTGAAACTTGAATAGGGTATTTACATATCTGCACAGCTTTCCTTCTATTTGCTTTCTCCCCAAACTCTCAGAAGGTTCCCACTGCCCAGCTCAACCAAATCTGGAAACCTTGACTATAAAAAGGTGGTTATTAAGACACTCAAACCTTTTCTATTTTTGTTTTGGTTATAGTCTGTGTTTAATAACTGTTTGGTCTGACCTGCTGAATTTTTGAGTTTTCTGTCTGTCTGTGCATGTTTCATTTATTTATTTGTTTATTCATTTATTTTTAAAGATTGAATGCCTTAGCAGTAACTACTCAATTTTTAAAATTAGTATATATTTAGAGTATACAATGTTTACATTCATTTTAGGGAGTAGGTCCATGTATTGAACATATTTTGATTCTTTCTATTCCCCCTTCTTCTCCCCACCCTCCTACCTCACTCCTTCTATCTCTAGATCTCCTTTGCATATTTTCATGATTATTATTGGTAGTATTTTTTAAGCTCATGCTTGTGACATATAAATACTAATTTATTGAAAGTAGTTGGTATATGTACACAATTTGCAGAAGCATTTGCAAAAGATCTATTTTGCTGTTTCCTTTTATTTTGCTCTTTATTTGTACTTTGGGTTATTCAAATGAGAGAAGCCATGCAGTATTGAAGCCTGTGTGTCTGATTTATTCACTTTGCATTATGCTTTCAAGGTGTATCCATTTTCCTACACATGCCTCAAAGTAATCCTTCTTTATAGATGATTACCATTATGTATAGATATCAGATTTTCTTTATCCGTTCATCGGTTGATGGACATATGAGCTATTTCCAAGAATTAGCTATTATGAATTGTACTGCTATAAACATGGGTATGTGTGTATCTCTGTAATATGATGTCTTTAACTCTTTTGGGAAGATACCTCGGAGGGAAATAGCTATGTCAAGTGAAATTTCTATTTTAGTTTTTTGAGAAATTTCCAGAATGTTGTATTAGTTTATAACTGCTCAATCTAGAAAAATAAAAGTTTCAATAATTTCTGTTACCTTGAGATCATCTGTCATTTGTACAAGAAAGGCTGAATCTGATGCAGGTTTCTGGGAGTCTTTGTCTTCCTAAGAATTTTTTGTATGGTCTCTTTCTCCAGTTAGCATCACATGGAGAGTGGAAATCTCAGACTAGCTCCAAAGTCAGTCCGTTGTGTGTCAGTTGTATTCCACACAACCATAGTCAATTATTTTCAAGGAGAGTCTTGTAGCATTGATTGTCTCTTCATTCCTGCAATTCTGACTCCAATGCTGTTTAATCTCCCTGCCTTACTAAAACAGCATTGGTAGCTCCCTGTCCTGATCTGTTGCCTTTTGCGCATGCTGTAGGAACCATTTCCAAGAGGGATTCAGCCATGATCTTGTTTGACATAACTTTTGAGGTTACAAGGAGATGGCAGGTTCTATTTTTGTATCCCCTTGGCGTTTCCTCTCCTTCAAGTGATTCCAAGGCTTTTCATTTATTTGGCCACAAAAGCATATGAAAAGAGGAGGTTATAATCATCTGTTTTCTCTCCTCTCATTCGCTTATCCCTCCACTGTGTGGGAGTAGAATGGTTACTTAGCCTCAAAATGCTATGGCCAAAGTCAGCAAGGACCTCATTACCAATTTGATGATTTGGGTAGCTCAGAATCTGAGTAGAGAAAATTATTTTCTCTAACTTCTAGCTGTAATTTAGCGTTTTCTTCAAATATGAATACAGACAGCAAACCATGGTAGTGGTAACCTGACAGCTATTGTACATATTTTGAAAACTCTGTTCCTTTCATTGCCACTGAGAGATTGCATTGGTTTGTGGAGCTACTGCTAGATTTTGTTACTGCATTTGCAAAGAAGCCTATATATAACTTTGTAATGTTTTAATATTTCTATAACTATATTTTAAGATAAGTAGTTTTAGTTAACCCTGTATATATTGTTCTTTCTATATTTAATAGTATTATTTTGAGAAGTGGTCCGTGATTTCACCAGACTGCCAACTTCATAGTAAAACAAAACAAAATAAAACAACCAAAAGGAAAGAAAGGAAAAAAGAAAGAAAAGACAAAACAACCCAGTTTGAATCATTAGCTCCCCTATTTCTCTAAAGAGCATCCTACCCAAAGCTCCCTTCTACTTTGTTTATATGATAGGACTCTTTGTCCTTGGGGATTTTCATTACTCTTTCCTGACTCTTTTATTAATTCCTCTGTAGTTCATTTAAGGTTTATTCGTGATCCTATTCTTCATCCCACACATATTTATTGAGTTTCTATCTTATAAGTAACTGGCAGTACTCAGGGGGTGAGATGAATAAGTTGGTTACTACGGTATAGTCTGCCATGTGCTACAGGATTCTTTTTCGACAGCTGGAAGAAATACTTACCCTGGCTTGGGTGTCAGAAAGGACTTCTCCCTAGAGGTAGCTCCACGCTAAGTCTTAGAAGGTCAAGTAGAGTTGGCAGGGCTGAGCAGTAGGACAGAATGGTGGCTCCTAAAGAGTGGTGGGATGGTTCAGTTGAGGCTGGAGAGGTAAGGAGTGACCAGACTGCTTTTCAAAGAATAAGGGTAGCTACAATAGCTAGAAAAAGTTTAAGAGAACAGCATTTTATAAAGATTGCTATGGCTCAGAGTAAAGATGATGTGGTGGGAGGAGGCCTTGAGGAAGTAGGAGGTAAGAATGCTTCACTCATTCATGAATGCATCTATGTGTGTGTGCTGTTCTTCTGCTTGAAGATTTTTTTGCAGCACCCCAAAGTTTTTGGATGGTTGGGACCAATCTTCTAGGCAGGGCAATCTTCTAGGCAATCTTCTCTTTTTAGTTTCTATCACTTTATTCTTAGAGGATATTTAGATTTTTTTTTTTTTTTTTTTTTTTTTTTTTTTTTTGTACTGGGTATTAAACCCAAGGGCTCATTCATGCTAGGAAAATCCTCTACCACTAACCTACATCCCTGGCCCTTTATCAGTTTTATTTTGAAACAGAGTCTCTCTGAGTTGTCCAGGCTGGCCTTCCATTTGTGATCCTCCTGCCTTTGTCTCCTTAATAGCTGGGATTACAGGAATGCACCACTGTGCTGAGCTAGAGTTAGTTTTTAATGAATTTGTTCCTTATTTCTTCTTGGAGTTTCTTGAAGATAAGGACTGGGCCTTGTTCATCATAATATCTCTCACACCCAATATACTGCTGGGTCTATAGCAGATTCTCTGAAACAAACCAGACTAAGGTAAAAATGCAAAGAGGTTATAGAATTTGTCCACAGTCACATAGCAAAGACAAGCTGAGAAACCCCTCAGAGTTGTCTATAGGATCACTAATCATCCTTTTACTAATTAATTTTCATTTTAAATTTTATTGTGCATGTCGTGCTGGAGATAAAGATCCAGGGCCTTGCATGTGCTAAGTATGTTTTCTATCACCAGGCTACATCCCTAGCCCCTCCCCCCCACTTCTTAATACAAGCACTTTTTTTCTTTTTTCTTTCGTATAGTGGGAATATGCAGGACTTATACCTTGCCCTATCACTCCCTGGCAACATCAGCCCATCAATGAGGGGGCTTAACAAGACTAGAGTTTGTTACTTTTAGTAAACATGGATATTATAGTCTTCTTTTGTTTTTAGTGGAGAAAAGAGATTCTCCCCTGGGATGGTACAGACTAAGGAGAGAGGCTTGAATTTTAGCCAAGGAAAATTAGGGGTCAAAAGCCAGAACCTCCGGAAACCTGACCCAGAGTTGACATATTTGCCTGTGGTCTGTTCTCCATGGGGTAGGTGTGGGAAGATTTTACCATGAACCCGGCTGGGTGAAGGTGTGAGTGGTTCAATAATTGGTGGAGGGATGGACAAGGGTTAGACCTAAGGTTCTAAATGACACAGAAGAAAAACAAGGAGACGACTATATATATATATTTTCCCTCTAGGCAATTACTGTGTTTCCCAGCTTTTACCTATGATCAAAATGGGAAAAAAATGTTAATGGTTCAGGTTCACTGCTTTGTTTGCAAGTGGTAGCCAGACACCAGAGGATACTGGGAAGTGAAAAAGGGCATCATTATAAAGATCACAGGTTGCTCCTTAAACTTGCTGTGACTGCGGGCAAAGGGAGAAGAAGGGACTACCAGGCTGAAAGGGTGATCATACATATAATGAGCTCTTATTTGCTAGCAGAGAGACTTCTGATCAAACACCCACATGAGCCTTCTTCCTATTTCCACCGAAAGCAGGAACAAATTGTGATGATGGACTTAACCACTGAAGAGACAACAAACAAAAAAGCAAAACAAACACCCCCCGAACTCCACAGCAACAACCCAAACCCAAACCCAACCAACCAACCAACCAACCATCCAACCAACCAAACAAACAAAAAAACCTCTTCTGAAAATCCTAAAAATAAAGATACACCTGATAGCAACTTAGGAAAGCTTGGTTTACATTTGACGAGTACTTCAATAGAAATTTATCATATTCTTGTCTCACTCAAATTTTGCCAGGGACTGTTCACTTAATTCTTGTTAGAACTCAGTGGCATTGGAAGTTTCATACAGCAGGTTGTCAAATACTGCAGGTTAGAATGATTGAGAGGCACAACTTTTGAGGTAGTGAAAAGGAAAGGATAAAATCATGCTTTAAGAAAACCTTGGAACCAGATCAGGCACCACCACTCTCATCTCCTGCTCTACATTGCTATTCTGGGAAATTCTTGCTTTTTATCACTGCAAATGTTGAAACCCTGGCTTTGCAAAGATATGACATCATTGGAAGGAATGTAACAGTAACTAATGACATAGCTGTGAACTAGTAGTACAACATGAACTGCTGGTTAGATGCTGAGGTGGTTGTAGCAGTCTGAGCTAGTACTTTGGGCACTGTTGGATAATGCTGGGTATCATGTGTTTGCTTCAAATTAATTAAAAATATCCTGGAGCACCCCTCCAGGCTGCTTCCCTGAGTTTGCTGTCTCTCCTTGGGGTGCCTTCATACATGGTTTGGAATTTTGTGTTAGAATGGCTAAGGGAGACAGAAATCAGGGGAGAAAGCTGGAGGAGAGAAAGTTGATGCAGACCAAGGGAATCAATGCAAGCAAAATCTCTGACGCCTGTCTACGTTTGCCAGTTTCATAAGACAGAAGCTCTTAAAGGCACTGAGATGTAGAGCCATAAAATATGAGGTCCTCAGAAAGCAGACAGAAGGTTTAAAGCTGTGCTTCTCTACTTGTCATGCATGCCAATTTCAATTCAAATTATTTGAAGTGAAATAAAACTAAAAGTTCTGTTCCTTAGCTACTCTCTCCATGTGGTGCCGATGTAAATATTCTGATCATCACAGAAAGTTCCATTGAACACCACTGATGTGCTCTGAAGCAATGGTTGGCAACCATATCCCACTGGCCAAAGGCTGCATCTCTTTGTACTACCCAGAAACTTAAAATAGTTTTTATGTTTTTAAATGGTTGTAAGAAATTTGTTTTATTTATTTTGTAAGTACCTACAAATATCTTTGATTCTGCCACTTGTAGCCAGGGAATTTAAATACTATCTAGACCTTTTCAGACAACATTTGCCAATCCTTGATCTAAATTACAATTGAGGAAACTGAGGCTTACAGGTAGAAAATGGCTTGTGGTACCTCAAAGAGGTTGCAAGAGGACAGTCTCAACTCAGGCTTTTGTTTGACCTGCTCCTTCACTATATTCTGAGCCCTTTTCTTCTGAGGGTCTCTTTTTCTATTCCTTTATTTATTTATTTATTTATTGGTATCAGGGATTGAACTTGGGATCTGTGCTTGCGAGCAGGTGGCAGAACCACTGGGCTAAATCCCTGGCTACAATGAGTTCTTTTAATAGCACTGTGAACTGGAGAAGGAGTAAGCAACTTCTGGAAGAGGCCTTTTCCATCATTCACTCAGAATATACACAAGGAGAAGCAAGCGGGTCATATGACCAGAGCCATTTGTTCCTAAAGGGCCTCAAGTGTAGACCCTAGAATGGCTTCATGCCCATTTACAGACAGAGAAATAGCCAGATGGAATAAAGGGTGATTATAACACATAATTTAAAACTGTGTTCCCCCGTCAGACCATACTACCTATCATGATCTGTGGATAATATTTTAAAAATTCTTCAATTGTCTTATTATTAATGCCCAGGGTGTTGTGTTGTATTCATATTGTGGGTTAAAATTCTTGGTTTGTTAAATAGAAGCACTTACTTGTACTGCAATTTTAATAACCCTGTTGGGCATTTCTTCATTTTAATTTTAGTTTTTGAAATATGTACTAACACCTCAGAAAGTGGAGATGGCTTGAGTAACCCTGAAGACATGCTTCCTTAAATGATGATCTGTTTAAGAACCTCATCTAAATTCTCTGTCTGGGAGGAAGCAGTTACAGTACAACCTGTAGTCCATCACCTTTATTTGTGCATTGTGTACAGTATTTGCAAATTTACCTACTTCCTATATTTTTATTTGCAATGCCCAAAGCAGTACTGTCAGGGCTTTCATATTCATTTGGGGACATGGAGAGTGTGGGGTGAAATTTGACTTACTTGATGAGCATATCCCCGGCTGAGACAGGATAAAGTGTCACTCTGCCTTTTGGTTCTCTGACCAACAAATAGCCTGTATGTAATCTGTTCAGTATGTTTTGTTTTTTCATATTATGCTTTTTGTAGGTAACTTCACTGTTTTAAATGGCCTACAGGCATAGTGTAAAGCGCTGTCTGGTATTCGTAGGCCAGACGAGGCTGTAGCATAGTTTATGGAGAAAATCCATGTGCTAGAGGGGCTTTGATCAGGCTTGAGTTAGAGTACCTGTTGACTGTGAGTTCAGTGTTAATGAATCAACAATATATATCAAATAGCGTGACTTTATATAGGAACACGCATGGAACAATGTTATGTATTGATTGACAAAAAAGTTGCCACCTGAGGCTCACAGAAACCTATCTCTGTGTGTCTCCTTGAAGCAGTGATTTAGCATTTGCTACTTCTGTTTACTGGGTGACTTTATAGAGCAGAACTAACTTGAATAGTGAGTATCAGCTACACAGTCATTCATTTTGTATTGGTGGGGCACCTTCTAAGGAATGTTATTCTAACGTGCTTCCATTATTGTGCTGACCTCATAGAGGGTCGTTACATCAACCAAGGCAGCTGTGATGTCACTAGGTGATAAAATCTTATGGGAAAACCATCATGTCTGCAATTTGTCATAGGCCAAAGTAAAACTGCATGGTGCATGACGTATTTGAAACACACAAGATCTTGCTGACCTAAGGGGCATATGGACCCCTCACAGTTTGTGCCTTTCCCTGGACAGGTCACTTGGGTGGCCCTCATGTTTAATAGCTGGCAAAGTAATACACGTGCAGACTTCCCTCTTCACAAGCATGGCTAGAACTCATTTCTTTAAATGGCAGGGAACATTTATCTTAATGCTGGGCGCTTACAGCCAATTTACTGCATCGTCTCATGGACATTGCTTATTTACTCCATGCTCCAGCCAGGGACTAATTCACAGGCAGCTCAGGTGGAAAGTCAAGTTGATCATGCTGAACCCCTTGACTATATTCCAACCATGTAGGTTTTGGATTTTTGTTTTTGAGTGGAGGTTGGGGAAAGAGGGAGCTTCATTCTTTTTTTGGAAATTCCAGTGTGTTCTAGATAGGAATGGATTTGTTGAATTCAAGGTAGATTGATTGATGTGAAGGTTTTGTAAAATTGCTTGACCCTAGGGAGGAAGCCAGGACCATAAGGAAAATATCAGAAGAGATATTTTATTGGCTGTCCAGGATTTCTTGCTCATAATTCAACAGGCAAATGTGGGTCGAGTTCATCATTATGTGTTGGAAGCCTACTGATAGCTTAGATTGAACAAATGAGCATATAGCTAAGCTTTGATGTGTTGTAGAAAGTTTTATTTTTATTTCTTTTCTTTTTTAAATGTGGCAGGGAGGAATTCTTTTAGGTTACTAAGAGCACCAGGAGTTTCTTTGTGAGCTCTTTGGGATCTGTATATGAGAAAAGAAACTCGAGCATTTCTCCCTATTTGGAAATGTTTCTGGGGTTGGTGTCGTCTTGACTTTAACTCATCAGTGTCATAGCTGCCTTTTAATTGTGCGCTGCTTTCCATGGTATCTTCTGAAGTAGCATTAGTTTTTTGTCAAACATGGAAATGTTCTTGTAAGGCAAACATTGCATTCTGATGGGGGTAAGCGGGTGGGCTGTGTTTGCATGAGACTGTTGAAGGACACCTTATGCAAATCCAAGGCCAGCAGAGCCCAGCTTGATAGGACAGATCTACCTGAACTCTAAGACATTAGGACCCACACCAGATGGCTCCACCTGACATGGCAAGAGCAACATGAGCTGTTGCAAAAGTAACTCATCACTTCTTCAGCGGCAACTTACCTGGATTAGTTTCCCACCACATTAGCAGAACTGCCAAATTCCCTGTTGCCCATGTCCTCTGCTCTCATGCTCCACACCCAGCGAACTCCTGCACCTTGAGTGAGGACAGGTACTTCCCTGATGGTCTGTAGTCATGCATCCCCCAAGTCACTGGCAATGCCTTAGTGCCAACACTGCATTTCTAAAGCCTTGAAGCACTTCTTTGTTCCCCAGATGTGTTTCTTTTGAATCAAAGTGTTCAGGTTGTTTTTGGTTAAAGCCTTGTGAAGACTCTTCATCACCTGTAGGACACAGACTAAACAACTATGCAGGATAGATGAAACTATAGGATTTAGATCTTTTATGGCAGCCCAACTATCTTCCCTGCCCCTTCTTTTTTCTTTATTTTTTTTGAGGTGCTGGGAATTAAACTCAGGTCTCACACGTGCTAGGTACACACTCTACCATTTAATATACTCCAACCCCAACAACCTCTGCTTTCTTAATTTTCCAACTTGTTTGGCAAAGTTCGTGTCTCTATTTTTTGTCTGTACTAATTCTTCTGCCAAAATGATCTTATCACATTTTGTTTGGAAAACTCCCATTTGGTTTTTAAGATCCAGCTCTAGAGTTTCACTGCCCGTGGATGATAATAAAAATATTTAACAACTGGTATGATTAGATTCTGAACAGTTAGAACAGAAGCTGGGGGGAACTACTGCCTTGGTATGTCAGGTCACCATCTTCTGGGTCTGCTCCACCCCAGCAGAGTTGTCATCCCTCCTTTGTGCCACTATAGTCCATGTGCAGCTGCACATTATCTATTCTGTATTCACTCAGTAGCACTTAACAATTGTCTGGACCTTTAGACATTGCTAGATAATGTGAATGAAAAAATGGATGACAGGATTTCTGCCCCGGAAGTGCTTATAGTCTAGTGATTATCTTGCATAGGACAAAGAGCTTTCTCAGAAGATGGGGCCCAGTGCTTTTCTCCTGATGGTCTGGTATGAGTCATGCAATGTGTTCAGTCAGTGGCTATGGAGTAAGGGTATCTGATTGGGATCCCCATTGTCTGCCATGGTTCAGGATTTCAAGATGTTAAATTGCCTGAGATGGTTGATTGGTCATGGATTGATAGGGTCCAACTAGAGGTGTAGGTAACAGTGTTTATTTATAAAAGGTATAACTTTAGAGAAACAGTTAATTTGCCTTCTCTGTTCCTAATTCAGCTTTTTCCTCCTTCTTCTTGTTCTTTTTTGAATGGAATGTCACCCACTCACTGGTTTTATATAGCTCCCATTGATGTAGAACTCAATGGAAATCAAGCCTATTAATTAAAAACCCGGAATGTAGAAGCTTTTGAACTGCTTATTGAAACTCTTACCAATTGGGCTGCATTGGTGGTTTTTAAAACCTTTTTCTTTTTCCGAACCTAGAACTTCTTAGCAGAGATGACTTTTATAAAGGTGATTACAAAGAATGATGGTGTCTTGTTTTAAAAATTGCTTCATGTACCTCCAGTGAAGTGTCAGGGTCAGTGTCTCCCTAGTGCTCTGAAAGGTGTTAGTGGGGTCAGAGAGGACACAAGTAGCCTTCCAGGTCTCCTGCCCTCTGCCCTAAAGTGATCACTGCCAGCTGGCCCTGTCCACATAGCACAGCTGATGGGTAAGGGCTTGATGATGCTTTCCTCCCCACACAGAGCAGGAGAAGCCCATCTCACTAGGCTCAAGTTGCTGTAGGGGCCACTGTGGTCTCTGAGGTTGCAGCTCATACTCTGCCAGTGGTCACAGCTGCATGTGGGGAACAAAATCAGTCCCATGAGGGGAGATGGCTGTGTCTGTTAGTCTTAGTTGATGATGTGACTGGATTAAGAGACTCCTGGAGAGGTGATTAGATCATTGGGGCTCTATACTACCCAAGGATTTATCCACTAATATTCATAGCTAAATGTGCCGTTGGGGAGGGACCCTTTGGAAGTGGGTCACTGGGGACATGCCTTTGGAGAGGATATATCTCATTGGCACTGTCTTAGTTACTTTTCTGGTTGCTAAGACAAAATACCCAACACCCAAAGTTAAAAGAGGAAAGGTTTATTTGGCCCACCATTTGTAGAGGTTTCAGTTAGTAGTTGGCTGGCTCCAAGAAGGGGTGGCATAGCAGAGGGGCATTGCAGAGGAGAAATAATTGATTACAAGCAGGCAGGCAAGAGCACATTAACCCTCTTTCTATCCCTTATATTTTATGCAAGCTGCCTGCCTTAGGGTAGGTGTGGCACACACACCTTTAATCCTAGCCAGAACTATGCCAAACCAGTCAGTGGATCGATGTAGTAATTTGATCCCAGCACCACACAGTCTAGATCCAGCCAAGACTGAAAAGCCCCCCCATGACTGCATGAGGCTTGCGGGGTATCTCTAGACACAAGCAATAACAGGTGCTTTTCCTGACTGCCTTGAACTTTGCTCCACCATGCTCTTCTACTGTGATGTTCTGCCTGGCAGCCAGCTTATTATGGAATGAACCCTCAGAAACCATGAGCTAAATAAACTCATCCTCTTTAAATTACAGATGTCAGGTACCTTGCCCAGGAATGGGAAAGCTGACTAGTTCAATGACAGACTCAAAACCTGCCCCTGCTCTGCCTTCTTTCAGGGGCCTTGGATCTTCGGCACAGCCATCAATACTGATGCTTGCTCAGGAGTGTGGCTTTCCAGGCCTGGTGCTAAGGAGAGCATTCACAGTCCATCCTTTGACTGCCTCCCAACCTGGCTTTGATGTGATGGCCTTGAAGGGCTCCTCTTGTACCTCAAGACAGAGTTTGTGTGGGATCTCACGAAACAGACCCACATGAGACTCCATGGTGTCCTGGCCTGGAAAGGCACAGAGGAGGCTCTTGTGATGGAAGAGCTTTATGTGTCTGTGGGATCTGATTCCATCGAGCTGGGTGAGGCCATGTGGTGAGCATGTGCTCGGGCCCTGGTTGGGGCTGTGAGCTGGCCATGTGCTTTGAGTTTGGGTTTCTTTCTTTTTCAGAAGTTGGTTGATTCATGCAGAATGCTTAATGATGCCTGCAATGCACAGTGCGGGGGATCAGATCCCCTTTGATGTGCATGGTCTTTTTGGAGGTTCCAAAAAAACAGTTCAAAAGGTTTACTTTGGACACCACACCTTCAGCACATGTCAGAGTCAAGGCCAGGCTCCGCAGGCAGCGTACTGGAGAAAACATCTTGTGCTGGCTTCTTCCCTTCACTGTTTGGTCTTGTGCTGAGCACAGTGTTTCAGACTTCACAGTCCTGGTGGTGAAAAGAGGAGATTAAGCAAAGGAAAATAAATAGCTCTGAGCTTTTAAGTGACCGGGAAATCAAGGGTGCACTGTGGCCTCCCAGTCCTGCTGCAGTCAGGTGGTGAGAAGGAAGCTGAAGATTTGTCTGCAGAGAGGGATCTTCCCTATAAGCTGCCCAGCTTGGAGCTATCTGAGGGAAATACAGGCAGACAAGGAGCCATCTGGCTGCCCCATGTGGGTCAAATCACAGCACTCCCTGGACTGATTTTTAGGTTGCAGGCACAGGGATATCCTCCTTGTCCTCCTGTCTATGCTGTGTATGACTTAGCAGCAGCTCTGGGAGAATGGATATCTGTGCTGGGTGGGAGGCCCTGGAAAGGGAAGATGGGACGTTGTGGGGGAATCATTAACTATGCTTCACTGTTCTGAGTTTCCTGCCGCTTCCTCTCCTCCAGGCTTGGGATTACAACTTGGTTCATAAGCTGCAGGCTGACTGGGCAGGGTAGAGTGGGGTTTCTGCATGGATTTCTAGACAGAAATCAAAGCAGACTGTGCCTTATCATGGATGTGGCCATGACCTTGAAAATCAGGGGTTCAGGGAAGGAATTTCTTCCCTCTCTTCTCACTAATTCTCAGAAGCTGTTGGGTTCTTGGAGGGAGTCATATTCCTGTCCTGTGTGCTATTTACCCACCAACAGCATGGATGTTTTGTCTGTGACCAAATTGTTGTATACAAGTGAGGGGATTGTGGTGGAATCCAGATGCCCCAATCCTTTCCTCTATTAAGAAAAAGGTTTTAAAATCTACAAATAAAGGGCAACTCCAGCTAGCCATGTGGGCCCAGAGAACAGAGCTGGAGGTGTTTGCTAGCACAGGTTCGCAAGTGTGTCACTGGAGAAGGGACAAGACATGGAGCCTCCCACAGCCCCGCCATCTGTGCCCTTGGAATTGTACTTCGTTCCTCTCCTCACACAATGTAGGTTACTGTCCCCAGCTGCCTCCACCGCCCTCGCCAAAGCTGGCATCTCTGCACTGCCACAAATGCTCACTCGGCCTCCCAAGTGAATTCTCACAACATATGGAAGGATTTGGGCCAGCCTTCTATTTGGCAAATTATAGGTGTATAGAATCATATACTCCTTTTAATGCTGTACTCTTAGGCTTTTGTATCATTCTCCAGTTCCTCTCTGTAGCTTTTCCCCATGGTTCTCCTTGACCCTGATCACCAAGCGCCATCCACATCTGCAAGCTGAAAAGAATCCTTGTGCACCCAGCATGCCTCTGTTCAGCTGAGGTTGTCCTACTTGTAGAAGAACTCAGTGAATTATTATTTTCTTTTCCTGCGTTCTTATGCTTGGTGATCCCCTCTGGTTTCCAAGCCTTCTTACACATTTCTGTCACTTCATGCTTTATCTTTGTCAGTTTCCTGACACCCCTTTGGGAGGTCTTTGCCTAGGAATCATTTTCTTGGTCTTTGCACACCATATACTGGCAGCTCCTTCCTTCCACTTCACTTATGGTTCTTATTTGCATCCTAGAATGAGAAGTAGCATTCTTTAAAGGTCCATTTCTGATTGAGTTAGCAACTAATGATAACTTACTCTGGGGCAAGCAGCATGCCAGGTACTCTGATTGACCAGGGACTTGCAGAAGAACCCTGCATTGCTGTCCCATTTTTATGCATGAACATACTGTCGCTTGGTAAGTTACACTTGCAGTGAGGAGTCAAGTGGGTCCTTTAATATAAAATCAAGTTTTCTTTTCTTTGTCTCACATATGGTTTAATAGCTAGACAGAGCTCACTTTCAAATAATCACATAAATTTGGATCCAGTTGCCCTCATAACTAGCTTGTTTTTTGTTTGTTTTCTTGGTACTGGGGATCGAACTTGGGTTCTTTAGCTTGCAAGGCAGGCAGCAGAACCACTGAGCTAAATCCCCAGTCCTGTTTGTTTGTTTTTTGAGACAGGGTCTCACTGTGCAGTTCAGGCTGGCCTTGAACTCACTGTGAAGCCCAGGCTGGCCTTGAACTTGTGGCGATCCTCTTGCCTCATCCTCCTGAGTGCTGAGATTACAGGTATTCACACCACAACCGGCCCATAACTAGCTTATAATAAATAAAACTCCATTTTGTGTGTGTGCCTGTGCTTCATTTAAAGTCAGCAAAATTGTGGACAGATATTTTCCTCTCCTTTAGTGAACAATGAAACAGTTGATTAAAGAATCAGTTCTAGAATCCCTTGCCAATGACATATAATGATAATTCATTTATATTCCTGCTCATTTCACCAATTTGTTTTTGGGTTCTGCTCAGTCCTGCTTATCTTTTTCTACCCTAGGTTCAGTACCTGGGCACCCAAGCTAATTTTTCAGCCAATTTTCCCTTGCTTGTGCATAGCAGTCATCAATGTGAGGCACACATGGGCCAACAGGACAATGCATGAAGGTTTGTTATTTGGGTGGCAGGAATGGAGGCTCTGAGTGATCATCTGTTATATAAATAGTACATGACATGCAACAGGCTGGGCCCATTTCCATGAGCTCTAAGACCACAGACATTTTGGAGAGGCTGAGAAACCGAAGTCATAGAGTCAAAGGGAGGAAGACATTGAGACCATTTAATAATTGGAAAATTTGAGGTAGAGGGAAAGTAAGTGACTTTGGGAAAGGGAAAACTGATTCAAATGCCTAAAATCTTGCTGCAAGTTGGAAGACTACTTTGGCCTGCAGCATCACTTTTGATGAAGGTTAAGAGGCTAAATGCTCCCCTTTGGTGCCACTAGTGTAGAGGTTAGCAGTGTGCCCTGCTGTTATGTAGTATTTTTGTGTCTGTGTCCTCTTAATGGCTGGAGGACAAACTTCTTGAGAACTGAATAATGTTGCATTATTACAACCTTAGTGAATGGAGTAGGTGCTCAAAGATATGAACTGATTAGTAAGTCAACTAGCATATGATTCTATACTCAGCTGAACAACAGACATAAATACTCTGCCAGCAGTACTCTAAATTGAAGTTCTGAGCCCATTTGTTTGTAAGGGCACAGGGTAGGGTATTAAAACAGAAAGATCTGAAAATATGGTGATGTAAATAGGATTGAAGTTTCTTTTTCTGTTACATAACAGTCCAGAGGTCAGTAGGCTAGGGCTGGGTGTAAGGCAGTGGCTACAGCTGAGCCAGCAGGAAGGAGGAAGAGAGCCAGGAATGTGGGCTTGTGTTCTTTCACATCAGAGATGCAAGGGAGGCTGGGCAATGGAGTCTCCAGATTAGAGTCCATGCCCAGGTACAAGTCTGGTATAAGGAGTTCCATTATTAAAAATATAGAAAAAAGACATTTGTAGGTGAATAGTCTTTGCTATCATTCCTAAGATAAAATTTCTCTAAGAGCCTTCCCTTAATCTGAATCAGTTACAAATTTTGAGAGGAGACATCTTTTATTTCTTACTTTATGTGGGTGTAGTCAGTTTGCTTATTTTAACAAGATGGCTCTCATTTATAATTTCTGTGGTTCCCTGGACAAATAGTTATTTTCACAGACTAATCATTTATATTTTATTTTTCTATGAAAGATGGTCCTTCTCCATAAGCCAATAGGGACAGAAAAAGTACATTGTCCAGCAAGTTCTTAGATGTTCCAGAAAGGTAGATGCCACAGTGCAGAGATTAGGAGAGTGAGCCATGGTGAGTGGAGGGGGAGGGAAGTCTACAAGAACTGTGCTAAGAATTGGATGTCCATGGCTGTTTGAACTGTCAGCTCTCTGCCATGTTTTAGTTGTGTGATCCTGATCACATTACTCACTTCTTAAATGTCATTTTTCTGTTCTGGAAAGTATGAATATTAATATGTACCTTTCCTATTAGGAACAAAATTGTTCCAAAGAGAAAATGAATGTCATGCACTTTGTGTAAGGTCTATGTTATAGAGGTTACTTAAAAAAACCACCCTCTCTCTCGCCTTCCCTCCCTCTTGTCCCCTACTCTTCCTTCCTTCTTTTTTCTCTTCCTATATGCTCTGTCTTTATAGGTGAATAGAATGGACCTCCTACACATTCTGTCTGACTACCTATGAATACACCCAAACTGGGAACAATTCTTCATAAGTAACTAAAGGAAATAATATTTAAAATGACCAAGCCAGCAGAGGAGGTGGGCACAAGTCTCAGGCACAGGAGAAATGTCCCCCTCTCTGTCCTGACCCTGCCAAATCCGGTATTTAGGAGTTGAGGGCAAGTAACAGGTGTCTGAGGCACTGGAGAACATGATACCCTCAGCCCTTGAGAATCCTCATGAGGAGGCTGAGCGTGCTAGGGAGGGGGCCCATTGTAAACTGGAAATAGAACCCACCTGATGAAGGTTGGAGACATGAGATGGAAAACATATGGCTTCTAGAGAAAGCAAGCTTAGTTTTCTGGACTGCCCAATCACTGGCTTGGGGAACATAGACAAAGCCAGGGGTAGAAAGTTCAGCCAAGCTTGGGCTCAGGGCACAGCTGGAAGGCAGGACAGAAAGGGTGGAAGGCCTTGCTCAGGGCTGCAGTCTCAAGGCTGTCCCTGGCTCCCAGGGCCAAGGAGGAAACCTGGAGCAAGTTAGACACAGTGGGCCATGGCAGATTTTCTCCATGATGAAGATAGTCCTCTGAGTGGCAGATGCTCTTGTTTGTTTAGAATGTAGGAGATATTTGCGTCTAAGCTGGATGTGCCAATTTATACAGGGTGAGGGAGGGACAAAGTCCCCCAGAAAGCAGCATCTTGTGGTAATGCTGGTTTTAATAGCTTATAAACTGGAACCTATTCAGCCCCCAGGCAGTTTTAAAAGCTTAAGCACTATCTCTTTCTCCCCTTGGTTTGTGTCTTTTCTCTCCCTCTTTTTTCCTCTTTCCTCCTCTTCCTTCTTTTTTTCCTCCGGCCCTTCTTTTCTCTGTGCCCCTTTCTCACCCTGTCCCTCTGACATATATGCATTTAATCCCAATCTGATTACTTGCTAGATATCATCGGAGGAGTTGGAGGACCACAGATGGACAAAGATTAAAATTCTAATTAGGAAGACAAACAATTAACCAGCAACTGCTAGCCCAACACCATTGTCTTTGTTCTCTCAAGGCCAAGTCTTTGGCTGGCCTTCCCTTGCTAGGCCTGTCCTAGGATAGTTCTAAATAGAATTCCTTGGTGGTCAGTGGGGTGATAATCTTTTTGCAAGGAGGTGTCAGGAAACAGAGTAGTGACTGCTGAACACTGTCTGTGAACACTTGTGACCTTATAGATAAATACTCTTGACCTGGTAGATCTGACAGTCCAAAGCTATCCCATGAGTTTGAAGTGTTTTTCCCTACAGGCATATTAGAGCTGGAGATGAAGATGATGAAACCTTTTGAATACAGAGGTGAACCATGAAGAACCGAAAGATTTCTGCCCCAAAGAAATGGAGTACTTTAGGTTGGTTGTCAGACACAGGATAAGACAGGCTCAGCATTGCACAAGTTCTCCAAGCTCAGGGAGAACTGAGAGTTCGTTGGATTCAGTCCTCAAACCTCTTGATTTGCATGATGATGTTTTACCCCCTCAAATTAATGCATGTACGAGTTCAGAAATGTAGCTAATCCTTTTTAAACTTATGATTGTCTAAAATATATTATAAATAGACCATACACTGCTGAGATTTGTTTTTGATATGATGAAAGGAGATTTAGATGACTGGGATATGACTCCCGTTTGTGACCATTTTTTACCACACTGGTTAATCTATGAGATGAGGATAATAGAAGACAATTTAGAGAGTCATGAGGATGAAAGGTGTGAAGGCTAAAAGTAGTTGATCAGCTCTCAAGTGTTACACAGATCTAAGAGTGTATTGTGACTATTGCTATTAATACTTAAGTGTTAGTTTACTTTTGCTTTTGGATGGTCTTGTATCAACTTGTGCATACAAAACCAACTCTAATGGTTGGATTAGGAATATAAAAATCAGTATCTATGGTCCTTTTGCTATAACAGAATTCTCTGAAGTATTTGGAATTTTCTTTAGACAAGTCTTGAAGGTTCCTTTTCTTTCCCAACACTTATGTAGTTGTTTTATTGCAAAAAGTATGTTTTCTTAATGGGAAAAATATTTCTACCCAAGGATAATGAAAATATTAGGAAGAATTCATGGATAACAGTATCCATGAATTACTTCTTCCTTCTCCCTCAGTAAGAAGCCAACTTGTAGAAATCTTTCATCTAGATGGCAAACTTTTAACATATGATTGACTTGGTATCAATGTTTACTTGCTTAGAGCATTGTTATGTTATCTACCAAATGTCAAAAATAGTTCCAAGATCAAAGGAAATTCATAATCATTCCAAAGGATCCTTCCTTTGAGCAGTTCTTATGTTTGTCACCCAAAGCTGGTGACACAGAGTGGAGTGTGGAAGCCATGTTCCTGGACAAACATGGCCTAGACAAATGGCTTTTCTGTTCTTCCTGTCAGCTTCGTCACCTGTGAATTGAGAAGCTCATTGTTGATCTCTACCTTACAGAGGTGGAGGCTCTTAAAACTACCTGGTCCTGGTTTAGATACTTCCAGTGGATTTGTTTGCTCTGTGTGCTGAAAGAGGTGTATTTCAAAGACTAGAATATATAAAGAACAACTCCTTTGCAGGCCACACCTTTCAGGAGACAATATGGACTAAAAAATCAATGATCCACATCCTGTCAGGCAGAAAGCTGTGTTTTGGGAGCCAGATAAGAGCTCTTCCTCCTGCTAATGTGCCATTACAGGATACCCATTTTGTCTGTGAAAACCTGACCCATTAAGTGAAATAAGACAAAATTAGCTCTATCATCTTGTAAATCAATCTCTTCTGATAACAACAGGTGATGATGGAAATTGCTATGAGGTATAGATGTTCTAGTTATAAGCATAGGTCTGTGGTTTTCATGGGATTGCCTGATGCAGGAATCATTCTCATGGTAGTGTCTAGATGTCAATCTAGTCCTACTTCCACAGAATGCCAAAGACTATAGTTTGTTTGTTTATTTATGTATTTATTTTTGAGACAGGGTCTGACTACATAGTTGAGATTTACCTGGAACCTACCCTGTAGCCCAGGCTGGTCTCAAATTCATAGCGATCCTCCTGCCTCAGCCTCCCGAGTTGTGGGATTACAGGCATGTGCCACCATGCCTGGTTTTCAAAGACTATAGTTTAAACAGTTGGACTCTTTCACACTCACTGACACACTGCCAGTGGGGACTTTCTGTGTTCTGAATTGCAAGATGTGACAGGGAGGTTGGTCACAAGCAGTAGGGCAGGATGCAAGATCTGTTCTGCTTGTGGAACTAGTCCAGTTGGTTTAGAGTGGAGGTTGTAGGAATCTGTAGGGAGACATCATGATAAGCTAAGCTCCTCAGGCAAGGATAAGACTGGTCACAATTCAGGTATTCAGTGTCTGGCCTTGGTGAAGCCAAACTGTATGCACTTAATTCTGAGAAAGCCAACCAATAGATTTAGAATCAATTCCAGGAGAAAGCAGCCGAAGGTTTTCTGGAGGCTGGTGAGTCTGAACGTGTTTCACAGTGCTCTGCTCTTTGCCTTGCCTGTGCCAGGCTCTGTCTATCTCTTGCCCCAGTACAAAAGCAAACACCCTTTTTGACTCCCAGCTCCCTCCACCCATGACTTGACACACACTTACCTCTTTCTCAAAAATGCAAAGCACCTGTGCTTAAGTATGCTGAAATTTCCCGAAGCATATCTCCTATGCCTTTTTAAATAGTGTTCTTTTTTAACTTTATTTATTTTTTATTAGTGGATATTTGTCATACGTAATGAGCACATTTATCACAGGGAATTTATACTGGTACATAATGTCTTATTTCTTTTTTTCCCCATTCCCTTCCTTTCCCTTTAACCTTTCTTCCTCTCATTTACAAAAGCGTTGTTTCCACTTTTTCCTTTCATTCTCTTTTTACTTCCGTTTTCCTTCTCTCCCATCTTCCCTTATTCTCCTTCCCATTTGAACATGTTCCTCCTACTTCCCAGTATCTAACCCCCATTATGCTCGTTAGCCCTTTGAATTTCTCATACAAGAGAAACAATGCAATATTTAGACTTGTGTGTCCAGTTTATTTCACTTACAATTATGATCTCGAGGTGCATCCATTTTCCTACAAATGACTCAAGTTTTTCCTTCTTTGGGGCAAAGGTAGTACTCCATTGTATATAAATGCCACATTTTCTTTATCCATTCATCTTTTGTTGGGCTTATGGGCTGTATTCAAGATTTAGGTATTATAAATTGTGCTTCTGTAAACATGATCATACATATATTGCTGTTATGGTGCTTTTAACTCTTTTGGGAAAATACGTAGAAGGGGAAACAGCTTGTTCAAATGGGTCCATTTTTTGAGGAATCTCCATACTGATTCCCATAGTGGTTATGCCAGTTTACACTCCCATCACCAATGGAGAATTCCTTTATCCCCACAGCCTCATAGCATTTGTCTTTGAGTTTTTGATGATAGCCATTCTTTCTGTTGTGAGATGGAATCTCAGTGTTGTTTTTCAAGTGACTAGTGATGTTGAACATTTTTTTGTATACTTATTTGCTATTTGTACTTCTTCATCTGAGAAATGTCTATTCATTTCAGATGCCCAGTTTTTTGGATTGGGTCTTTAAATTGAAGGAATCTGAGTTTTTTGAGTTCTTTATGTATTCTAGATGATAGTCCTTTGTCTGAGGAGTAGCTGGTAAAATTTTTTTCCCATTCTGTTGGTTGTCTCTTCACTCTGCTGATGGTTTCTTTTGCTGTGCAAAGGCTTTTTAATCTGATGTTATCCCAGTTGCTGATTCTTTGTAATATTTCCTGTGTGATTGGGGTTTTGCTCATAAAGTCTTTGCCTATACCTATGTCTTCTGGAGTTTTACTTATTCTATCTTCTACCAGATTTAGTGTTTCTGTTTTAATATTTGATCTTTGATCTATTTCTATTTTAGTTTAGTGCATGTTAATACATACAGGTCTAGGTTTATCTTTGGTATGCAGAAAGCCAGTTTCCCCAGCAGCATGTATTAAAGTGAAGTTGCTTGGCCTCTGTCAAAGATAAGGTAAACTGAGTGAGTTTGGAGTTGTTTCTGCATCTTCTGCTTTGTTCCTTTGATTCTCTCAGCTCTGTTATCTTGCCAGTGCCATGCTGTTTTTTATGATAGCTTTGTAGTATAGTTTGAAGTCGGTGATTAGGAGGCCCCCTGCCTTGCCTTTGTTGCCCAGAATTGCTTTTACTATTCTAGGTCCCTTTTGGTTACATCTGAATTTTAGGATTGTTTTTGCTAGTTCTGTGAGGTATACTATTGTTACTTTGATTGGGATTGCTTTAAATCTGTATAATAATTTTGGAAATATAGTCATTTTCACTGTTTTGGTTTTGCATATCCAAGAAAAACGGATCTTTCCATTTTCTGATATTTTTTCAATCTCTTTTTTCAGAGTACTATAGTTTTCAATATAAAGGTCTTTTACTTTGTTTGTTAGACTGATTCTTAAGTATTTCATTTTTCCTTTTTTCTTTTGTATTGGGGATCGAACTTGGACTTTATACTTGTGTGGCAGGCAGCCGAACCACTGAGCTAAATCTCCGGCCTGTTTTTCTTGATGCTATTATGAAAGGCATTATTTCCTTAATGTCTCTCTCAGTGAGTTTGTTATGTGTGTACAGGAATGCTTTTGATTTTTGAGTGTTGACTTTGTATCTTGCTATGCTTCTGAATTGGGATAGTAAATGTTGGAGTCTTTTGGTGGAGTTATTGGGATCTTCTGTGTCACCTGCAAATAACGATAATTTAACTTCTTCCCTTCCTGTATTTATTCTTTTTATTTCTTTCTCTTGTCTAATTACTCTGATAGGGAACTTTTTTTTTTGGAGGCAGGGTCTCACTATGTAGTTGAGACTGACCTGGAACTCACTATGTAGCCCAGGCTGCTCTTGAACTCACAGCAATCCTCCAGCCTCAGCCTCCTGAGTGCTGGGATTACAGGTATGTGCCACCATGCCCGGCTAACATCCTTATCTTGATCCTGATTTTGTAGTGAAAACTTTCAGTTTTTGGCCATTTAGTATAATGCTAGCTGTTGGCTTGTCACAAATGGCTTTTATAGTTCAGGTAAAGACTCTATTCCAATCTTCTGTAGAATTTTTAAAAATCATGAATGAATGTTGGACTTTGTCAGATACCTTTTCTGTGTCTATTGAGTTATCATGTGGTTTATGTCCTTGATTCTGTTAATGTGGAGTATTACATTTATTGATTTGTATATGTAGAATCATCCCTGCATCTCTGGGATGAATCCTACTTGGTCATGGTGTATAATCTCCTGGATGATTTGCTGTATTCTGTTTTCCAGAGTCTTAGGATTTTTGCAAGGAGATTGGCTTGTAGTTCTGGTTTTTGGTTGGATACTTCTCTGGTTTTGGTATCATGGTAATGCCTGCTTCTAGGAATGAATTTGGGAGTATTGCTTCCTTTTCAGTTTCATTAAAGAGGTTGAAGAATAGTGCATTAGATTTTCTCGTAGAATTCAGCAGTGAATTCATCAGGACCTGGGCTTTTCTTTGTTAGTAGTTTTTAAATTCCTTCTTCAATTTTATTGATGTATATAGGGTTATTTAGATTTCAGCTTTGATAATTTAAAAAAAATTTTCAGCTTTGATAATTCATGTGTATCTAAGAATCCGTTCATGTCTCCTGCATTTTCCATCTTATTAGAATGCAGGTTTCACAAAGTAGGTATTGATAATCTGGATTTTTATAGGGTTAATTGTGATTTTGCCCTTTTCTAATTGCACAGAGTTGAGTCTTTCCTTTTTAAAAATAAGGTTGGAAAGGTTTGTCTATTTTATTTAATCTTTCCAAGAACCAAATTTTCCATTCATTGATTCTTTGTATTGGTTTTCTTAGTTTCAATTGCATTACTCTCTGCTCTCATATTTATAGTTTTCTCCCTTGTATGTGCTTTGGGTTTAACTTGCTCTTCTTTTTCTAGAAAATTGAGGTTCAACATTAGGTTATTTATTTGAGCTCACTCTGTTTTCCTGATGGGGGAATTCACTGCTAGTTCTGGTATGTCATATTATCATTGTCATTTAATTGTAGAAACTAATTTCTTCTTTAATTTCATCTGTGACCCATTGGTTGTTCAGGAGCTTATTATTTAATTTCTGTGTGATTTCCCATTTTATTGGACTATGATTTGATAACAGGCATGGAATAGTTTCATTTCCTTTGTATTTACTCAAGTATGTTCTTTGAGCAGTATGTGGTCTGTTGTTTAACATATACAACCTTCCACAGTTTAGATGTTGGAAGACCTTAAAGTGATGGTATGAAGAGACTGGACCATTTGGGAAGTGATTAGGCTATTAAGGCTCTATTCTCATGGATGAGATTAGTGCCTTTATAAAAAAGCTTGCGGAAGTGAGTTCATTCCTTTTTGCTCTTCCACTCTGTTCTGTGAGGACATAGTAAGAAGGTTCCATCTTGGAAGCAGAGAGTGATCCCTTCTCAGACACTGAATCATCTGGCATTTTGACCTTGGACTTCTCAGCTTCCAGAATTATAAGAAATAAATTTCTACTATTTGTAGATTATCTAGTTTAAGATATTTTGTCACAGCAGAAGAATGGACTAGGATATTTACCTGGTGTCACTAAATCTTTATGCTGATCACCTTTTCACATTGTGATAAAATACCTGAGATAAGTAATTTAAGGGGAGGAGTGGTTTATTTTGGCTCGTGGTTTCAGAGGTTTTAGTCCATGGTCCCTTGGCCATGCTGCTTTGGGCCTATGACAGCACATTATATCATGGTGGGAGAAGGTGGCCAAGGAGGCTGATCACTTCATGTTGGTCAGAGAGTGAGAGAGAGAAAGGAAGGAACAAGGTCCCCACATCCCTTTCAAGGGCATGCCCCCAGTGGCTTAACTTCCTTCTACTAGGCCCCACTGCCAAATAGCACCACAGGCTGGGGACCAAGCCTTCCGCACATGGAGTTTTAGGGGGATGCTTAAGATTGAAATCATAGCACTGTGTTTCCTTAAAATAAGAATCCCACACATATTTATGAGGCTGACATGATGTTCATTAAAATAATGGGTGGAAAATGTGAATTGTTATTTTAAAGCATTTGCTTTAAATAAGATGTGATGATATAAATATCTACTACGTAACATCATTATTCTACCTTTTTTGTTTGTTTGTTTTTTCAGCCTAGAGCTTCTTAATCCCTAGGTTGGCTTTAATTAATTTTAGGCATATGATTAATATGTTAATGATGCTCTCATTCAGCCTGGGCATTTAATCGTCCTACAATGTCTCAAACACCAGTTGTGCTTTGCACTCTCAAGCTCAGCAGGGCCTTTGTGGAGATGGTCCAGCTTTATTGCATTTCAAAAATCCTCATTCCAACAAAAGATGAACTGAGAGACTGATCATTACTGCTGCAGATTGATTCCAGAAAACCTTTAAAGGGAAGCCCGGCCAGTGCATAGAGAATGGTTCAGATTACAAAAATCCAGTGAACATGTGACTTCCCAGGAACTCAACTATTGTTTAAAATTAAGAGAAACATAGTTTTAGTGTAAGATCATAAGGAATCTTAGGAATAATTAAGTGTAAACTAGTGACCTTTGCATGGGTAGGGAAACAGTGACCAGAGAACAAAGTGTAGTTTTTTTATAAACAGACAAATTTTAAATCGACTCATATAAGTGGGCTTATGTAGTCAGGGTCCACCCTTTCCCTTTACTCTGAATCACCTCTTCTGTCCACTCCAAGGTTGAGCGGATCTGCTGCATCTACCAGCTAAAGCCAATAAGGAAATATATAAAAATTGTTATTTCAAAAAGTTCTCCCAGAATGCATCCCCAAATGGCTGCTGTCTTCTTTGTTATTTTGCTCTGTAAGGATTTTTTCAGTCTCTGCATGTCTGGCTTGATGGATAACCTTTCCAATGTGGAGGAATACTTTAAACTGGAAAGAACAGTATCTTAGGCATTAGAGAAGCTTGAAGAATTCATTTTTCATACCTGCTGCAATGTGTTAATGACCAAAGGTTACACAAAATACAAAGTATTTGGATCTCTTGATATGGAAAGTTAGCAACAATGTTTCATGCCATTTTCCATAGCTGTTCCAAGATCACATCTGTTTGGAACTGAACCGTAGCATGTGTTCTGGGGAACCTGTATGAAATTAACTTTTATAGCTGACTTTACAAGCAGGATCTTTTATTGTCTACAACTTGGCTGGGATTCAGGAAGTTCCCAAAATGATTTATTGTCATATGTGCCTATTCTGTGGCGGCTGATGAAACTGATATATTATTGAACATATGCAGTCATTCTGGCTAGAGACAACAGATCATCTAAGCCTTTTATCCAAAAGGAGTGAAGAATTCACATTGTGGAATGGAAAAGAAAAGTTGAGTATTTTGTTTTAAGTGATAATTACTTGCAGGAACAAAACATTTGTTACCAATCCTCTAATTCTTTTCTCTTTGCCAATATAGCAAAACTTATTAGATTTTAGAATGTATTGTTTACATAAATATTTAAGGTAGTATTTCCCCAATAAATACTTGATTATATTTTTATAATATCTGGGATGGTTAGTTGAATTTATTTCATTATGATAATAAGAACAAAGACCATGAACTTAAATTCTTTGATGTTACTTAATGCGACTCTCTCTCCACAAAACTTCTTCCAGTTTAATAGAAGGACGCCTTTAATCCAGTATTCCACATGGTCCCAAAAGGAATTGGGTGAAATGGTGGGTAATACAATGGAGTTTCTCTCTAGTAGGAGAAAACCTCAACGACTTGTTCTTTTATTGCAAACAAGGAAAATTTCCTTGCATAGATGATAATATGTTTAGCAACAAAAACATAGCATTTTGTTGAATTAGAATACTGAAAATAAATAATTAAATATAATTCTAGAATCTGTACTTGTAGCATATAAAACATTTAATCTTCTGGCAATATCTGGAACTTTGGGATTCAATGTGTTCCTCTCTTCCAGACAGCTAATTGATACACCCATTTTTCAATTAAAAATGGGTAGTCAAAGGCCTAGTTGTTTCAGATAGATTTGAAAATGAAGCTATAAGACTTCAAAACTTGTAAGCCTGTGTTATATGATGAGAAGACTTGGATCTAATTTTCTACTTAAAATGTCAGTAGAAAACAAGCAAATCCCTAGATTTGAGTAAACATTGTCTAGTGGGTCATCTGTGAGACAAAGGCTAGGGTATTTACAGTACTTCAAGTGGAATTAAATCTATCTCTATCTGTCTATCTGTCCTGTTCGTCTGTCCATCCATCCATTGGTTTATTCTTTCTTTTCTCTTAATGAAGGTTTGCACTTTTTTGGAACAATTTGGAGCCTAATTTTGGGATCCTTCCTTGTCTACACTAATCTTTATTTCAGAGCATGTTTTCTTTAAAATGGAAGTACTTTATGTAGATACCACTTTACTCATTTTCATAGGGAGTTTAGGTGTCAACAGATATCATTAACATCCTACAAGTAGAAAAATTAAAACTTAATGGATTTAGCACAAACCTATTTAATTTATCCCTCAAATCCTGGCAATATGTTTTGGTGTTAAAGCCAAGCACAAGAAAAGATTGAGGCCTAGTTGTCCAGATCCCTTGGTTATGTAGAGATATTTGCCTTCTTTCACTTTAATCTGTTGGTTGATGATTTGACAGAGTTACATGTTAATATATTTCCCAGGCAGGTGAGTTAGCGTCATAGAGTAAAACAATCTTTCATAATAGTGGATATCACGACAGATAATCATGTCAGAACAGTATGATTCTGTACCCGGGTGGGCCAGGTAGAAATAGATGACTGTACATTCTGAACTCAAGGCTGGAAGCAAACAATTCAAATGCACGTACATCTTATAGTCAGACACATTGCCTTTTTGTGTGAAGAAGGATAGCACATTTTGAAAGGACTTTGAAACAGTTCAATATGGGTAATGTTAATTTGGTGTAAAACTTCAAGTGGCATATTGCTAATGTCAAAGAACAAAGCAGTTGAGGATCTGGTAACTAATTATTAACAGCACTGTCCTTATTTTATGTAAGTGTGAACAAGAATCATATGTTTCTTATAGTTCATTGTTGTTGATGTGCTTAGTCTTGCTGGTGAAAGTGTGATAATGAGCAGCTAGTTCCTAAGCGTGGCTGTAGTCCCCCTCTTGATAAGCAGTATTTTGTATTTATGCCCAAAGGCCCTGAGGGCGGTGGACAATCTTTACATAAATGAAACAATTTAGTAGTTGTTGTGATTTAAAAGCAGTATTACAGACTTGAGTTAGGACACCCTGTCATAACAATCTCAAGTTAATGACACTGTGACTTGATACTGCAGGAAATGGCTGAGACTAGCAGTTGGAGTTGTCTAGATTTCACATGCAGTGTGGCTCTGCCTTTCCTGAAAATCCATCTAGTATGTGGGTGTTGCTGTGGAAATAGAAAGAATAGATGTTGGTGAGTATGGGGAATTCCCTTTTATCAGGGATTTCAGGAAGAGATGCGATTTTGATACTGTATTTGTTCAAGAGCAAATCAGTAGCTGTGGATACCTGGCTTATCTTATTATAATTTTTTATAAAGATGCTTTATTCAAGAATCTTGAGAGGATGTACCTAAAATTCACGATAGGATAAAAAAGATTCCACTCTAAAAACTGGATGGTTATGGAGTAAAAATACTCCAGATCAAGGATTAATAGCTTGTGTGTTAAAATATAAAAAGAGATGTTGAAGATAAAGGAAGAACAATTTAGAGGAAAAAAAAATGACAGAATTACACAATCCTAAAATGTGGGGTTAGAATAGATCCCAAAGCAGTTGCCCCATTTGCCATTTAGCAGATGAGGCCCAAAGACATTAAGATCCTGTGGCTGGTTAGTAGGAGAAATAGAATTAACATTAGAATTAGGCTCCTACTTCCCAGTCCAGTGCTCTCTCCAGGATGTAAATACCTTAAGAAAACCTAGTTCCATTGCTAAACCAAGCCAGACCAAGGAAGCATCTGAGTGTAAATTGATCTTTGGGTAGATTACTGGTCTTGAGACATAGACATCTCACTCTTCACTGCAAATTAGTAAATTTATCGTCTGAGATAAATCAATTTCATGTGCCTCCAGGAACCCTCAGTCACTTCCTAGGGCCTTTGAACTGGGGATCCGAAAATCTGAGCTCTGGCCTTATTTCTGTCAAGTCACTTAATCTCTCAGGTCTGTTCTTTTATTTATAAAGTTAGAAGAATGATTGAATGATTTCTCATGGCCCTTTTAGTTCCAAATGGCTAAGATTCAATTGAAACACGTTTTAAGAGGAGATATGGGGGCTGTTTCTAGGATGGCTGGGTGGCTATCTTTTTAATATGCAAATGTACATTGTGAATTCTAAAAGGGATGGTGGGTATAAAGTGCTAGTGGAGGAATGTGGACCCAGGTCTTGACAACACCAGTGAACAAATTTGGGAATGATCAAAGAGATCAACGGAATGATATTTAGATAAAACGACGAGAAATGAGCTCAGTAAACACAGAATACAGGCCAAGCTCATTGAGAGTCCATCAGCTGAAAACATGGTAGAACTCAAATCTTTGAGTTTCTCAAGTCTAATCCAATAATGCCATAGGAAAAGGAAATGTTCTGTGATGACACACATTTTTATAAAATGGGTAAAATAAAGTTCAGGTGATGTTTTTAGGAAGATTTTCTCAGAGCCTTTAAAGTGATCAAATTGTTGGGGAAGATCCAAGGTGCAGAATTTCCCAGATGAATTGGTTCATGAAACACGTTGTTTTCTGATACATCTCGTGAGAAATGCTGTGCCAGAACAGACCTAGAAAGAATAGGGAGAAGAGTTCAGGGTGATTCTTTAGAACTGCTAAAGGATGTGGATGAAATGCTGGAAGATGAGAACCAAGTACCTAAACAGGTGTCCTTCTCTGGACACCAGGTCAAGAGATGACTGGGGCCTGATACAGGTTGGGAGTACTGTGATCTTGAAGTGCAGGCCTATGATACAGTACCTGCATTTGCAGTGGGGAAACAACAACTTACAGACTGTCTCATGCTTTCAATAGTGCCAAATGAGTTATGTTACTTAAATGGCTTCTAGTTATTTGCTGGGTTGTAAATAGTATGTGCAACAGTCTATCCTCATGTTGAAGCAAAGATTTTTATATGATTTTTTGGGCAAAAACTTTCAGTATGAACTGTGAGTTACGGGGATAGGTTAGAGCTCAGAATAAGGTAATGGATGAGTATGTATGGTGTGTCCATGCTGGTAGGGACCTGGAGTTCTTCCTTGAGCTCCACCAGTCTTCCTCAGAGGATCAATGGATTCATGTGCACAATTTTGTGCAATGTACTTATCTGCTGTTTCTTGGAAGAATGACTTTCACCAGATTTTTAAATGGGTCTGTAATCTCAAAAGCTTCAATAATACCTTACTATGGCTCATTGTAGAGGGTAAGAAACTAAAGCTCAGAGTGATGAAATAGTTTCCTAGATGTCAATGTAATTGTTTTAGCCTTTGGTTGCTAGCAGTGCAGATCACCCAAGAGCTGGTAAAGCAGCGGGTCTGGTGGAGAATCCACTTGGTGACCCTTGACCATCAATCTTAAAGTTGTCCTTGCCCTTCCTTGGAATTATTCTTTGCCAGGTGCATTATACTTCCTATTTTGCAGGTAGCACACAGGCAGGGCAAATCATTCAGTGACCCAAAACTTGAACATTTGCATTAGGAACTCCAAGGCTTGACTCTCACAAGAAACCACTCGTAATTAATGTGTTATACATTCCATATATAACAGGAAAACCTGGAAATGAGGTTTGGTTTTAAACAGATGATAATCAGGAAAGGTTTCTGCTGTGTTTAGGATCACACTGTAATTTTGTCTTGGATATCTCAAAGATTTTGAAATCAAAAGGGTTTTTATTTTACCTTTTAGGAACATGATATAATTTATCTGCTTGATTGCATTTTAATTAGCACTCCCATTGAACTATTTAAACATTCAAGGATATAAAACGAGCCAACCAAATAGGAAGACATATAGCCAAGGTGTTTGCTACTGGGATGTTATTGTGCATTGCTTTGGGGTAAAGCTTATACCAGACTCAAGTTTAATAGTTTGAAGTGGTTCAAAATAAACCCATTTGTATGCATAATATTTTACATAAGGGTTGAGCTACCTTAGCATTTGTTGAGAATTATGGATATTTGCACAGCTCTGAGGATTTCTGAACATTCTTTCGGAGTAAATCAGCCATTTCCACAATTAAAAATTGAAAATAGAAGAGTTTTGTAGGGGACAGTTTTATAGATGTCTTGGGTGGTTAGGTGATGATCTTGGGAACCCTGAAACCACAGCAGAGTGTTGCCATGTGATGGTATTGGGGGAAGAAAGGAAAAGGGAAGGATAAAAACCACAAGAACTACCTTAATTTAGGAGGGTGATTTTTAACTCTCTTTATGGTATGGCATGAATTGATAGCCCAGCATGGTATGTACCGGTCTTCTGGGAGCCTGCACTTTTCAATCCTGTATGAGGCTAGTAAGATTAAAAAAATAAAGGTGAGGTAAAGAGAATTTGCCCTTCTGGCCCCAACCTTGGAGCCCTAACTTCTAAAACCTTTTGAGGAAGGTGGGTTTAGCAGGTGGACTCTTGGCTGATCCCTTCAGTTTTTTGGTATTGACTGTAGGGGGTCAGATGAGTTATGTGTAGCTTTGGCTACTGGTCAGATTGTGTGATTATCCATTGTTGATCAGCTCACAAAGTTAAGTTGATAATTAATTTATATGATAGATTATGAATTTTAAAATAAAATATAATCATGAACTGCATAATGACATTTTAGTAGACAGCAGAACCCATGAGAACCTGTGACCAGGATCTCATAAGATTATGATGGGACTGAAAAATTCCTGTCACTGAGTGGTGTCCTAGCCTCTGTGACATCACAGCACAGTCCATTACTCAAATGTCTGTAGCGATGCCACTGTTGATAAATACACAATACTCCCAGTCATGTAAATGTGTAGCACATTCAACTATGCATAGTACCTAATATTTGACAATATAAAGGATGGCTCCTGGTTTGTGTTATTTAGCATGTACTCTTCCTTTTATAAAAAGAGGTGACTGTCACACAGTATACTGTGTTACATTGACAGCAGCCTCATCTGCCTTGTGCTTAGCATCTCTTGATTGCATCAAGAGGCCACGTGAAGTGACTAACTTAGACCATCTAGATTTGTGTAAGTACTGTAGGATGTTCGCACAACCATGAAATCACATAATATCTTTTCAGAACGTATCCTGTCAATATGTGACTCATGACTTTATCTACTATAAGAAGAAATGATAGAACTATTACACGGATTGCTCAACCAGCAGCTGGTCCACTTAGAATTCACTGCAATGAAATATATAAACCTTCCCCTAAGTCACACCATGACCAGAAATCTCTAAAGATTAAAAATAAATCATATACCTGTGTAGCTCTGAAAGAGAAGCTGAAGCAAATTTAGAGCTGGTGACACAACACAAATTGTTTAGCAGCCCTGCGGTTGTGACATCTCATTGAACTGAGCAATTCAGTGGACAAAATTATTATTTTTGGGTGCATTCAGAATTACAAATTTTTCAAAGGAGGGCATTTTCATATTTGTAATAACACATCACAATATAGTCCACTCAAAAATAATTTTGTAACAATTGAATTGGTCTCAACAAGAACTATCAGTTCCTCATGTGGGATGTCTGTAGTATTTTTGGGCCCAGATATGATGAACAGTCAGACACACTTGACCTCTGAACTCTTAATGCTTAAACAATGCACTGTCAACTCAATAACTGACATTGCTGATGGCAAGGGTCCCATCCGATGACTGACTTGTCTTCTCCCATCGACTTCCTCATAAAAAAGAGGGAAGGAGGACAACAAAAGGGAGGCAAGCCAGAATCTTTATCCATTCTGGGCTCTTTGCGTTGGAGCTGACAAGTGAGAGAGAAAGTGCACACTTCCTGCTCTTTCTCTGGGAGCCCATTAAGCCTTCTCTCTGGTAAACAGGCCTGCTGTTGCTTTTGTTGAGTTCTCCCTACCCCCATTTGTTTAAAGCATTGAAAGTCCTACAACTGCAGTGGCCATCATTCTCCCAGAAAACAACAAGCACAATGGCAGGATGACAATGGGAGAGGGAGGCTGGCTTCAGTCCCTTTGTATCTCAGGGTTTCCGGGGTTTGTTAGGTCAGTGCAGCTGCTATTTCCATGTAGGTCCTGGGGCTGACAGGTGGAACACGTTTTCTCGGGTTGATCCGCCACCTTTTTCGGTAACACGCTTTTGCCTTTTCCAGGTGTCATGGGGCATGAACAAGGAAGTTCTCCCCATTCTCGCTAGTTCTTAGATTTCTGACTAAGGGCCTGTCAGGGCCGGTGCTGTATGCTTATGTTACCAGCCTCTCACTTGGGATGAGATCTAGGACTTTGTGGGTGCTCAGAACCTGCCTCTGCCTCCTTTGCAACCCTACCCAATACAGTGGACCCTTGACTTAGAACTTGATTGGTTCCCAAGGGTGGATTGTAACTCAAGTTAACCAACTTGAGTCAATACAGCTGAGATCTGGATGTTTATCTGAGTACGTGCTAGATAACAAGAGGCAGATGAATCTTCCACTAAAAGAATTAGCCCAAGTTGTTTGTATGTCAGGCTGGTCATAGCTTGAGGGTGTACTGTACTTGGTGGTCTGTCTCAGGGTGTGGGGAGAAGAAAGATGATTACAAGAAGCTGAGATGAATGAGCCACTGATAACTTGTGCCTTGGCTCAAAAATCTTCGTAGTTCTTTATTTCCTATCCACAATGTTCCCTAAGGGAATATTCTTGGTTGAGTCACTGAAAATTTGTGTGACCTCACATAGTTCACTTATATTTTCTCAGTTTCAGCATCTTCACCGGTAAATTAGAGTAGATTGTGGTTCTCAAAGTATAATTCCTGGCCCAGGAACATGAGCAGGGTCAGGAGCTTTTTAGAAGTGCTAATTCTTAAACCCCAGCAGGGACCTAACGGACCAGACATGCTGGGTAGGGCCCAACTGCTGGTGTTGTCTCCACAAGCCCTCCAGGGGATGCTGATGCAGGCTGAAGTTGAAGACCCCTGAAAAAGAAGATCTGGTATATTCTTTCTAGGACTTGACTTTCTAACGACTCTTCTTTCAGCTCATCAAGCTGGTTAAGACCCAAAACCTTACACATACACAATAACATTTTCCAGAGGGAGGAAGTGGTGATCCAGGGTGGTCAGCTGTGAGCATCTGTGCTCACATGCAGATGAAGAATTAGGGCCATGTGATGAGAGGAAAACCAAAGACCTGTGACCTAGCTTGTCAGGCTAAAAGCCTCTCCTTACAAACTTCCATACCTCTCCCAAACCCTTTAGAAATGAGTTCATGGGGCAATGACATGTACTTGACACCTGTTGAATGGCTCTGGCTGCAGCTATGTGGATTTGCACATTTGCTTGCTCTGAAAAGAGAAAAGGTGTTTCTTCTTTTTTTCCTTTTCCTTTTGCTCAGGGATCAGTTCATTGTTTGTTAAAGATGGTTCGAGAACACAAATAATGCTGAGTGGCCTCATCTGTTAAAATAACTGCTGTTTGTATCTTAAGGATATAAAGACAGGTCCTTCTGTAATAGGTAGCAAAGTTATTATAAGGTGTGATGGAAAATATGTGAATCCTTAAATTAAACAAAATTTATTACAGTAAAAGATACAATGTCATTATCCCACCTCAAAATACTTCCCTGTGGGCCGGGGATTTAGCTCAGTGATTCTACCACCTGCCTGGTAAGCGCAAGGACCCAAGTTCAGTCCCTGGTACACCCCGCCCCCCAAATTACTCCCCCATGCTTTGAATACTCTTATCTCATTGTTCTTGCTACTTTCTGCAGTAGTTCTGGAGTCCTCTTTCATGTCTCTAGTTGCATTGTCATGGCTGCCTTGAGGTCTTGGATTGATCCATAATGTTTACCTTTCATGGTCACTTTGACTTTGGGGAAGGGGCAGGAGTTGTTTGGTACCAGATTTGGTAAAGAAGGTGAACGAGCACACACTGTAATGGTTTTACATGCCTTCCTTTCCATTGGATTAAAAGCATTCACCAAATTTTGATCACAACCTTGTAAAGACTTTTCTGAAAGAGGACTCTAAGAATTGCTCTAGAAAGTGGCAAAACAATGTAAGTGTGCTTGAAGAGAAGGGGAATATTTTGAGGGGACTAGTAGCAATGTGCCATTTGTTGTAATACAAATTTTAAGTTTAAACATTCACTGTGTATTTTGATCACACTTCATATGGTAAAGCTCTGATGAGGCTCACTGTATATGTGATTTCTCCTGCTTTTTATGCATCAGCCTCTCCTGCATCCATGGTTTTGTGACTTCTGCTTATCTTTTGGGACTTAGTACAGGCATCAGTCTCTCTTGGTGCTCTCTGTCCTTATCTGTATCACAGCCATCACATGGTGTATCCTGATTCCTCCTAGCGTCCTTTTCCTGACCTAGCACAGCTCTGTGAGGACAGCGGCTGCTTCTCCTTGCTCATCTCACCCTCAGGATCTTGCACAGTGCCAAGAACATGAGAAGGCATCAGTAATTACTTATTTACAGAGAATATCTTCATGTCTTGTCCACCCTCTATTAGATTAGTTGTTCATTTTTCCTACTCATTCGCTTATATATTGACCAAATATCCATTGTGGGAAGAGTAGACATTGCCTAATGATGCTGGGTACTGTCAGGGATTTGGGAAAGAGCCTATTGTACCCTCTCTGCAAGGATCTCATGGTTCAGGAGCTTCCTTTGCTTCTATTTTGTTTATGCACCTCAGATGTGGAGGCCAGTTCACAGTACACTGCAGTCCTTCATCTTTCCAAGCTCTGCTTTGACAGACTGCATGTCATCTTTTCACTCCTGTTTTTGTCCTTTCTGTAGGCAACCAGCTTAACATGCCTATGTGTATTCTTTTATTTGCCTATATTCTTATAAAATATGCCTTTTTTTGTTTTGTAAGCATGTGTTTTAGATTTACATACATGGCATATATAAAATGTCATTTTGCTTCTGTCTCTTTCTACTTGGTGTGTTATCAGGCCTCTGAGCTGTGTGTGCACTGAGTCAATGCCAGCTCACTGCTGTAGACTACTCCACCGTGGGCATCCACGTTTCCTCTTCTGTTCTCATGGTGACGAGTGCCTAGGCTGCCTCCTGCTCCCCCTGACCTCCAGTGCTGCCAGGAACACATTCATACGTGTAGAATCCTTTTGGAAATCTAAGAGAGAATTTCTAAGAATTACTGGCGCATATTGTGTGCCTTGTGTCTTGGAGGCTGCGTGGCTGAGTCAAAGCACAGGATGTCCTCATACTGGCTGAGCACTCCCGGACCCTCTGCTGAAGGACCCCAATCATGCAGGTTGTCAGGAATTTATATTTATAACATGAATGAAAGATTATAATCCTTTGTCTTTTTTAACCTTGAAATATCTTTTTCCAGTAGGTTGTTAGCTTTGTTCAGGGTTCCCTTTGCTCAAACCAACCAACCAACCAACCAACCAACCTTTTTTTCCCCAACTTCTCCAAAATGTCTAAGAGAATTTTGAATGATCTCTGGCCCTAAAGGTCTTTTGATTATGAGCAAAAGTGGGCAGCTTTTTACTGTAACATAAGATTTTCCTAGGTAGCATCCTCCATATGTGGCTCTTAGCATGATAAGTGAGTTGATTAACTGAGCCTAAATGCAGAGAAACTCTTAAGTATTAACCCCCAATCTCCCTAAATGTCAGTCTGTTTTGGAAATAGAACTACAGGTATTGTAAGGATGTGTTACAAAGAAGTCGTACATACTAGTCATAATGCCACAATCAAAACAAGAAAAAAGAAAGGAAAAATCCATAAGAGAGTACTTGTGACTTTGGACCTTAGGACCCAAGACTTGGAAAGGCTGCAGGACCTAATTGGTTTTCCTTTGGGTAAGCCTCTGGTTTCTTCCTCATGTGAATTCAGAACCAACCTTCTGAATGGTTCCTGTTGGTTCTATGTATTTTATCCTGGCCAGCAGGCAGTACATTAGAGTTAGCAAAACTTCAAGGAGCCAAATGTAGTTTTTTTAAAAATCCCAATTCCTTGGTATGTGTTAAGGGCCTTTTTGATCCAGCTCAGTGACAATCCCATGTGCTCTGCCCAGGACCTACCCTCTTCTGGGCCATGGGAAGCCACATCAATCCCATTCCACAGTTCCCCTTAGCATGTCACTGTGTGTGAAGCTGGCATCCCTGCTGGATTTTACCCATGCTTAAGACCCAGCCCAAGCTATATCCCTTCTGTTTAACTCCACAACCCTCTCTCACCCCACAAGCTGTGGCTGTATCAGCTCTAAACTCAGTTCATGTGAATATTGTAATATTGTACTTGCTATGTCTCTATCTGCCCCGGGCTTCACTTAATTTTGAGTTTCTTGAGAAAGGAATAGGGTCATGTTTATTATGTGTCACTAGTTGACTCTCAAATATACAGTGAAGACTCAGTAATTCTCTCTAACATGAGAGAAATCTTTTATGTTGCCCACTAAAGATTACCAGCTGATAGCCCAGATCCTCAAGCTTTAAAAACATCAGCAGACTTATCTGAATTCATGCTATTGTGTTACTAGTTAAATGTATAAAACCTTCCATATACTATTCATACCTTAAAAGGAAATTTCTGGAATTGGAGTACTCATAGTAACATAGAGGAGTGACCATAATAATGTAGTTAATAGGGAGCGACCTGGTGGCTGGAAGGGGAGGGGAGGGACGTTAGAGGGATGACAGTCCTTTCAGTGCCATTCAGATACCTCATCTCTGTAACTTATCAGTATTTCGGGATGTGTTGGGTATGTTCACACAGTAACTCCCACTGGGTTTTACATTTATAGGTTTCTCAATAATGTGGGTACATAAGTATGTAGTTCATGGAATCTGAGCATTATTTTGATATGAGTCAATTTTGTTGCTGTTGTTATTTTGTTTTTTTGAGACAGGATCTCACTATGTAGTTCAGGCTGGCCTTGGAACTCACTGTGTAGCCTAGGCTGGCCTTGAATTCCTGACGATCCTCCCGCCTCAGCCTCCTAAGTGTTGGGATTATAGATGTGCACCACTATGCCTGGCTGTTGGGTCAGATTTTATCATGAGCACAATGCACTGATACTTCTCTCCCAATAAGAGGTATTTGATGATTGATTTCATTGCCTAAAGTTCACAGCTAGATGAAGTAGAAATAATGTAGGAAGCATAAGAATGGTTCTCTTCAAGGTAAAGATTCCCTTCTTTGGTTCCTCAGGTAGGCACACCCCTGTCCTAACTTCTTCCTTGGCCCTGATTAGTAGTGGCTGTGCCCTTGCTCCATGAACACAGAAGTCAGCGGGATCAGTCAGACCTAGATGTTCACATGTGGGCCATTGACACTTGGCAGTGGTCTCTCTCCATCTCCTTTTTCTATCTTTGTGTGTGTGTGTGTGTGTGTGTGTGTGTGTGTGTGTGTGTGCTTGTTTTATTTTCCTTCCTTTGTTTGGCACAATGTTTTCATCTTTTTTTTTTTAAGGAGAAAAGGTTTGTTTTAGCTCAGTTTGTAGAGGTTTCAGTCCATAGTTAGCTGGCTCCATGGCAAGGTGGCATGGCAGAGAGGCTTGATGGAGGAGAAGCAGTCCACAGCAGGTCAGGCAGGAGCCAGTGAGGCAGCGAGGCAGTGATCAGTGAGCTTGCTTTCTTTTCCATCCAGGGTACAAGACTGTTGATGCCACCCACACCAAGGATGGGCCTTCCCATTATCCACAAGCAGAACTATGCTAAACCAGCCAGTAGACTAATTTAGTGACCACACACCCTTAATCTGTAATCACATACCCTAAATCCAGTCACTCATAGAAAGACCCAGCTATGAGTACATGAGGCTTTGGAGGGACATCTAGATACAAGTCATAACATCCATCAGTTCTGATCTGATCTTTAGTTTTAGGGCCTCTAGAGGCAATTTCCTGTCAAAATCTGAGGAGAGATCACCATCACCATTCATTTTAAGTACAAGAGACCAGGCATAATGAGAGTTTTAGGAAATAATCGTAGCAAGAGATAAAACAGCTTCTTTTAAAGAAAGACTGATAATCCTAGAAAACTGACAAAATCAATAGTCACAATTGAGGAACAATACTTCAGTAATTTTCCAATCACACTATCAACTTAAATCAGTAAAATTCCTCAGCACTGGTAATAGACATATAATAAGATAAGAACCTCTCGATAATTATTTCTAAAAATGTATCTAAGCACTAACAAATGAAGACCTTTGGAGAAAACTTCAAACCTTGGATACAAAAGGAAATAGAAAATGTTTCTAATAAACGCATTTGGAAATAAGGGACAAGAAAGAAAAGAAAGAATAGAAGGAAAAAATAGAAAGAAAGACTTTTAAAATAAGGAGAGGAAGAGGGGTGTGTGTGTGTTAAAAAGGCAGCAAGATATATCATGTACAGACACAAATTCCCTATGATGAATGCTATCATTATGTATATCTAAAGTATACCAATAAATGTTTTGCTTCAAAAAGTAAAAAATAAAAATAAAGGTATTTTATCCAAGTGTGGTGGCACACACTTGTACTTCCAGCATTCTGGAAGGCTGATGTAGGAGGATTGCAAGTTCAAGACCAGCCTAGGCAATCTAGCAACTTGGTGAAACTGTCTCAAAATAAAAAATAAAAAAGGGCTGGGGATATAGTTCAATTTGAAGGCTTTAGGTTCAATCTCCAATGCCACAAAATAAAATAAAAGGCATTAAGGATCATAAAATAAGTTTAAAAGGACTGAAATGTTACAAAGCATGTTCTCCAAATACAATGAAATTAAATTAGAAAACAATAGCAAAAGAAAATTTTAAAAACACAAGATTTTGGGGAGAGATTTTACAACTAAACCATAGAAGAATAATTTCAAGTTCTGAGTAATTAGAAAAAATATATACAAAGGGCTAGGGATATAGTTCAGTGGAGTGATGTACCTGGGTTCAATCTCCAAGACACACACACACACATACACACACACAAAAGTAAATTACTCTTAAAGCCACTGTGTATCTGTGAAAAAAAAGTTAAAATAATTTTGAGAAGAGAGAGTTTTAGAACCCAGGCTTGGTGGCAGATGTCTGTAATCCCAGCACTTGGTCCCAGCACTTGGGAGCCTGAGGCAGGAGGATCGTAGTGAGTTCAAGGCCAGCTTCGGCTACATAGTTAGTTCAAGTTCAGTCTGAATTACATAGCAAGACCGTCTTAAAAAACAAAAACAAAAAAAGAGAGAGAGAAAGAGTTTTAGCGTCTCAATGACCTTCTCAAGGGTCGGAGGACTTTCCTCATGAAGAACAGTATGGCTGATTGTATGATGCTGAATTATATTTGGAAAAAAACCTCTATTTTTATTTTATAATATTTGTATTGAAATATAAGTAACACTAGGCCAGGGATGTAGTTCAGTGGCACTTCACCTGCCTGGCAAGTGCAAGGTCCTGACTTCAGTCCCCAGTGCCAGAAAAGCAAAAACAAGCACACAAAAATACCCAACAGCAGCAACAACAACAAAATAAAACAAAGTTACACTGACCTACATATCTGAATTAAAAATGAAAGGAAAGAGTTATGTAGAAGAGTCAAGAAGATCTCTCTTCCAAATGATCTGACATTGATAATACTTTGCTCACAGCCCAAACTCTTCAGTGAAATGAAGTGGACACACGTTTACATACCACATCGTTTCTCTGGTGTGAGAAACAAGGTGGAATAAGGACCAAAATGTTTAATAGACATTGGGAGACAGGAAGGAAATGTTCAGATGGAAAGGGAAACAAGAGAGAGGAAAGGGTGAAAGGAAGGAAGAGACAAAAGAAAAAAAAGAATAGAAGGAACAAAATGGGAACCAAGCTTTTGTAAATAAGGAGGGGAAGGGGTTAAAGGAAGGGGAGAGGATGGGGAAAAAAAGAATCAAGATATATTATGTACAGATACAAATTCCCTCTGATGAATGTGATCATTATGTCTATCTAAAATGCACCAATAAAATTAGACACTTTTTTGTTTGTTTGTTTGTTTTTGTACCAGGGATCAAACCTTGGGTCCTTGGGCTTGTGAGGCAGGTAGCAGAAGCACTGAGCTAAATCTCTGGCCCTGCACCAATAAAATTAATTTAAAAACACTGGACAGAGAAACACAAAGTCTACCTAGTGAGGAGGCTCTGGAATGCCAGGCTGTTTCTGAGACTGCAGGCAGCAGAGCCTTGACTCATCATACTGGGCATGCAGATTTGCCCAGGAGCTGGACCAACAGCTGGAACATCAAAGATGCTGAGAGAGATACCTGTCCTTCAAGCTGGGACCTTGCAGGTGAAAGATACTGACACAGACAGCTGAAGGAGCAGCTAGAGACCTCCCACTCATCAGGAAAACTGTATAGTCCTATAATTTGGGTTATGTTGTAGGTGTCTGGCAATAGAGCAGGGACAGAGTCTTCAGTGGAGGATCTTGTACTTGGAAATCAATCTTGGGGCTCTCTGAAAAACAAAGTCCTCTGAACAGCCAGAAGGGCTTGTGGGCTGCCATGGAAGGGAGCTATTGAGATTTAAGACCACAGGAAGAAAAGAGTCAGTGTTGGTGGACGTTCTGAGTGAGGAGGGCACATTCTTCCCAGCTGGAAGGATCTGGCTGGACTGCTGTAGTGACTGCTCTTGATGCTTCTGTTGCTTCCTCAGTTTGAACCACCTCTTCCTGAACCAGACCTTTGTTGTTTTCTCCTGTAGGTTGAGTCTTGCAGCCAGCTCTTTTCAGTCTGGCTAAACAGAGCCTCCAGTTCTTTGTGCTGCTTGTTAGTGAATGAGGTGCATCCTTGATGTTTCTTCCAAATGGTGGGATTGGGTTGGACCTGTGGTGTCAAATACGTCCTGGAATAATCTGGGCTGATTAAAGTGTGTGGCTGGAGAGTCACAGGAAGCATTCTGTTCATCGGGGATACTGTGAGATGGCTTGGGTCCTGTGGTATCAAATTCCTGCCATCCTAATTCTGGTTTTGGAAAGAGTCTGGCTGAGGATTTTCCAGGGCTGTTCTGTTCAGGATTTTTGAAATCTGGAATGAAAGGCCTGTGGTGAGTTTCCTTGCAGTGCCCATTTTCAGTCCAACTTGGTGAGTCTCTTTTAAGAATGCAGTTTTCCACATGCCACAGTGGTTTCATCTTTTCCTAATGCATCTGGTGGAAAACACAGCCACACCCTAATACCTACCTTTTATTTTTTTTAAAAGGATATTATTTATTATAGTTCCACTGTGTTACAGCCTCTCCTCTTTTCTCATTCTAACATGCTCAAGTGAAATTATTATATTTCTATGTGTAAAGAAGCATATTACATCTTACAAAATAACATTCCCAACACTTCCATTTATGATCGTGTGCATTAATGATTTTATGTAAATTGTACATATTAGTTTTTACTCAGTAGACATTCAGCAAAGGTACAGCTGGATAAATAAAAATCAGTCATTCATGAAACTTAACAGAAGCCGTTTTGTGAGAGTAGAATGACAAAACCAGATCTTAGAGAACTTGTTACAGGGAGGAGCATTTTTTAATAGACAAACTCACTGGACAAATTAAGAATCCACATTGATTGATTGGTGTCTTGTTAGGGTAGTTAATTCATTTCTACAACTTTTCTATTGTAGTCTATTGTTTAGTAACCTAATTATTCACATGGTAAGCACTAGAGGCAGATGGTTTTAAAGACAGAAAATGAAAGACAATAAAATGCAGCCCCACTAAGGGCCAAACATGGTGGAACTCCAGGATCGAATCTGAAGCAGCCAAGATCAAACTGCCATTATACATGGGCTTAAATCTTGAATTTAAATTTATTACAATATTTCAACCTATCCTACTTTGGTTTTTAATTAAACTTTCCCAAGATCCTTTTTTTTGGTGGGTACTTATTCACAGATTCTTAGAAATAAGTCAGAAGTTTCAGGACAAAAAAAACTTTGCTTTATACCCCTGAATAAAAACCCATAGAATTTGCCCTAACTGCAAAAACTACTATAGGAGAAGATTTTTAGGTTAAGTAGGGGTTTTATTTTCCTTATAGATTGAAGGGTAAATCTCTAAAATTTCTGAAGCTAATGTCATAGAGGACAATCAGTTTTTTGCTCTTGATGTCATAAACTCCCAGTTTGGAACCAGAAAAATAAAATATTTTTCCATTAAGTTTACTGGTACATTTAAAGCAAACAATACAGTTACATTTATCATTGGAATCTCGTACCTTTACAGGATATGTCTTGGTTCTTCTTTTTTCCCCATATCCCTGCCCTCCCTTCACTGTCTTCACCCCTCCCTATTTACAAAGACAGTGTTTCCATTTTTCCCTTTTTTCACATTTTTTCTTTACCCTTATTTCCTTTCCCCCTCCCCTTCCCACTTCCCCTTTAGCCATTTTCTTCCTATTTCACCCTCTCAATTATATCATTGGAACTTTATGTACACTTTTAGTTTTTCACACCAGAGAAGCTATTTGGTATTTACTCAACTGTGTCCTATTTATTTTCACTTAGGAGAATAGTCTCAATGTGCACCCATTTAGCTATAAATGTTTCTAGTTTCTCATTCTTTATGACTCAGTAGTACTCCATTTTATAGAAAAACCACATCTTCTTTATCCAGTCTCCAGTTGATGGGCATTTGGTTTGTTTCCAAGTTTTAACTATTATGAACTGTGCCATTATAAACATGGGTGCACATATATCACTGTGGTATGATTCTTTTAATTTCATGGAAAGATACCCAGCACAGGGATGGCTGGGTCAAATGGAACCTCTAGTCCTAGTTCTTTGAGGTATCTCCATATTCATTTCCGAAGTGGTTGTACCACTCTGTACTCCCACCAACAATGGAGAAGGGTTCCTTTCTCCCCACCAGGATTTATTATTGGTTGATTTCTTGATAGCGCCATTCTTTCTGGTGTGAGGTGGAATCTCAGTGTTGTTTTCATCTGCATCTCTCGATGTACCAATAAACTCAATTAAAGCTGAAAAAAAAAAAGAACTCAAAAAATCAGACCACCCAAATACAAAGACCTGATTCAAAAATGGGCATCTGAAATGAAAAGACATTTCTCAGACAAAGAAATAAAAGCAGCAAATAAATATATGAAAAAAACCTACCTTTTAATTCTTACTCCAAAGTCTTAGGATCTAGAATTTGGGATTCTCACTGGTCTTGGATGGGTTTGGTGCTCACTCTCATCCAAGACAGTGTGGCCCAGGAAATATGACTGTGTTAGATGGACATGGCTACTGGGAGCTCTTGCCATCAAGGCAGGCATGGCAGGCTGTGTCTGCCTTCTAGCCTGCTTGTGCTATAACCACCATCTTCGTGTAAGAAAGTGTTTCCTAGGCACTAGCCTGATCAGTTTTGAGAACTATCCAATTCTTTTTCATTTTAATACTAAAGAAAAGAAGGGAGAAAGGAAGAAGAGGAGGAGGGATGGAGGAAGGAAGGAAGGAAAAAGGAAGAAAGGAAGGCAAGAAGGAAAGAGGGAGAGGGGAGGAAGGAGGGAAGAAAAGAAATAAGGAAAAGAAGAGAGACAGGGAGGAATACAACTTGGAGTGTTTTCTAATGAGTCTTTGTTCAGTTGTAACACATGCATTTCCACGTGAGATATGGGGTGCACATGTTCAGAAACGTGTAGCACCAGAGACTGTAGTGCAACATGTACTCTCCTGGGGAGCTAGCTTGTGGACTTTCCAGTGTGCACCCCACACAGAAATCTTCCAAGGAAAGCAAATAATTTCAGCTTTTAGGACAGAACAGAGGTTTGTTATGATTATAGCATTCAACAAGTGTAACATTCTGGGCTCAAAGCAAATATCTTGTGGGGGAAAAAATGCTAAAAAGGCTTGATTGGGGTTTTAATGAGAGATTTCTCCCCTCTGCTCCACCTTTCATTCCCCTGGCATTTTCTCCAGCAGGCTAGTCAAGGGCCCTGTGTTTGGGAGCACTGGGAGAATGTTAACAATTCAACTCTACCAATTAATTGCAGGGAGTTTCTTCATCCTGCTCAGCAGGGCCTTTCTTGCAGGCTGCTGAAAACATAACAATGCACCTCAGCATTGTGAATGCATAATGATATGTTCATCAGGGGGCTTAAAAATCCTCAGGACTACACTATCTGTTCCTTGGGCGCACATTATAGAGTCTGTAGCATGTCCTACATGACAGAAACTTTGAAACAGGAATGCCCCTTACATAGAGAACAGGCAAAACCCAGGTGATACGCAAATGTCCGTACACATTGACTTAAAGTACACATGTAAACACTCCCACTGCCTCTGATACCCTGCCATGAATGAAATGGCTTCCCAAAGAAACCAAATTTGAATTGTAGGCACCACACCCTAGATCTGCAAGGGAGCTTTCAAAATGGAGTTGGTTAGTTACTTCACACCAATATATACTGAGGGCTGGGGTGTAGCTCAGTAGTAGAACACTTGACTAGCATGTGTGAGGGCCCGGGTTCAATATCCCATACCACAGACACAGAAGCAAAACAAAATCCCAATGTCTATTGAGGACTACTCAGGCTGCAGTTTGTGTTGAGATGAGGAAGGCCCCATAGGTATCAGCTTTCCATATGCAGTGCTGTGCTATCTGATATTAGAGACAAAGTGCAGAGGTAAAGCATGAACAGATTTAAGGGAAACACAAGGCTGAGGATAATTAAATGCCATTGACAGTATCATTAGTGTTATGGTTTATATCTAGAGGTCCCCCAAGGGCCTCGTGGTTAGACAGGGCTTTTGGAAGAGGTTTGGACTGGGGGGATGCTATAGCTGATTTGCCTTTAGGAGGTAGGGTCTGGTCAGAAGAGGAAGATACTAGGGTTGTGACCTGGAAGGGTGTATCTCCCTCCCTGGCTTCTCTCTTCTTTTTCTACTTCCTAGCACTATGATATGAGCAGTTGTCCTTCACCCAGGCTCTTCTGCCATACATTTTCTGTGTTTAAGACTGCCAGACATGGACTGAAACTTTGAAAACATGAGCCAGAATAAACCTTTCTTCCCTTAAGCTGTAGGTATCAGATAGTGTGTCCCAGCAAACAGAAAGTGACTACTATTGATACCCAGGCGTGGTAGTGCACACCTGCAATCCCAGCATTCTTCAAGGCTAGGCAGGAGGACTACAAGTCTTCCAGGTTTTTGGCAAATTAGTGACTTAGCAAAACCTTGTCTCAAATAAAAACTAATAAAAGACGGGGATGTAGCTCAGTGCACAGGTGTTACATTCAATCCCTAGTAAGGATACAAAACAAACAAACACAATCCCCAAGTGTCATTAATCATAAGTGTTGCTTTTAGCCCCAGTATAAGGGAGCAAGGGAAGAAGAAAGAATTGGCTCTCCTTGAGACTCCTGTTTTTGCTAATAGGGCAAGATGAATGTGTCTGACACAGAGTGCCACATAGGGATTCAGGAGAGGAAGTGGTAAATTCTATTGTGAAAACAGGGACACATGTAAAGGGCCCCAAAGGAGTTGGTTTTTAAGATCCAGCTGCATTTCACTTGTAAACTTTACAGTTTGGTGCTGTATCTCTAAAATGTTGGTTTTCACTCAGGAGTGGTCTTTGACTATAGAAGGTTGGTGGAGGGAAGAGAAAAGGCAGGAAGAAAAGAAAGTCTGCAGAGAAGGATGCAGCAGATATGAATGAATGGAGATGATGTCTTATAGAAGTGAAGTGTTTTTCAGGTTTTGAGTGAGTGTGACTTATATTCAATGCCTAGGAATTTGGTAAGACTGCAAACAATCCACTTGCCTTGTAACTGGACCTTCTATTGATAACTGGGGCCATGGAAGCTTTTGTAGTCTCATCACTGCTCCCTTTCAGCGTGTAGAATTTTAATCTGTATGACAGGTAGTCTTTTCTAGGTTGGTCTTGGAATTGTAGGGAGACAGGAGGGCTTAGAATACGTAGTTTTGGTAGTGTTCCTAGGGTTAGGAAAGGGATTCTGGAAGGATACATTCTCCTTATGCCTTCATACTTATCATCCCTATTAGAGGACTTCTGTGCATCTAAATGAAACAATCCAGAAAAACTTAATCAGAGCTAGTGCTGTCCATTGGGGATGGCAGAAAGAGAGACATTTATAGCTATAGTGATGGTGGTTGCAATCTCTATCAGGTCTAAACAAGAGTAAAATGTTCTATTACACAAGTGTGCCACGGCTCATTATTTTGAAAGGGGCAAGATCAAAGTCATATAGACACTAGGGATGTCTTCTTCACAGGATATTACATTGCGATATCTCCAAGGAAAATTAATGCTTGACTTGGCAAGATATTCTTTGCAATTACTAAGAAACCAGTTGGGAGGTAGCCAGAGTGCTCTTTGATGGAGATTAAACTATTAACCAGAGTTAAGCACCCAGTTTTGTTCTCGTTCAAAGAACTAGAGCCCATCCCTGTTCCCACACGTACCTTGAGGTTCCACTCAGACCAGCTGAAGTTGGGGCATTTGCAAGAAGCAAGCCAAAATCCAAGGGGAGAACTCCCCCTCCTCTGGCTAAGGGGACGTGGAATGTGCAAAGGTCAACAGTGAGAGCTCCATGTTGGGAGGCTTGAAAAGGAGGGAAACTTTGGAAAAAGAAGGGAGGACTGAAGAAAGTGAGGACTATGGGAGGAAGAGCTTCTCATTTGTACATTATACTTGCTGTGTCCAGCTCAGAAGTCCTCTTTCCTTTCTTGGCAGAAAGGATTAATTAAGTTAGATAAAGTGACTTATCCTTTCAGTTTTCAGTCTGCTATCCTATTTTTCTTTTTTTGACATTGAAGTATAAGCTTTTTAAAAAAGATTCCCTCCAATGGTAATAGGAATACTATAACATTTAGAAATTGAGTTAATCAAGTTTACATCAAATTACTATGGAATAAAGCTTTAATAAGAGATATAGAAAGTAATATCAATAAATATGTTTTTTTTATGAAGAATTGAATATTGTAGAGATTGTGATTCTTTCAGTTGGATTTTCTTTTCAGGAACTCAGTACATTTTTGAAAGAATAGAAATTCAAAAACAGGTAAGTCAGTATTAAAAGAAAACAAAAATAAAAAAGAAACTTACCCAGATACTAAAATATATAACAAAGCCATAGTAACAGAAATTATATACAGCAACATACAGACCAGTATAACAGCTAGAAAACTCAAAGTAGGGCTGAGCATTTTAGGAACAATTATGAGGCACCAGAAATTACTAGGGCACAGATTAGTTGCTTAGAAGATGACTGAAAAAAAAAATGGCTCGTCCTATAGAAAAAATGAACACAAGATCCCCATCTTATTCCTCATATAAGAGTGGGCTCCAAGTTGATCATAGGTTTATGCTAGAGAATGGGTGAGAAGTAAGGCTGTAAACTTAGTAAAAGAAGCATCAGGAGAGTATCTTTATGAAAAAAGCAAGGAAAGACTTCTTTTTTTTTTCAGCTTTAATTGAGTTTATTGGTACATTTTAGGGATACAGTATAGTTATATTAATTGTTGGGATCTTGTACCTCTACATGACAAGTCTTGATTCTCATTTTTTCCCCTTACCTCTGCCCTCCCTTCACCCCCTCCTCCCCTCCCCATCTACAAACACTTTATTTTCATCTTTTCATTCTCTCACATTTTTTTCTTTTCCCTTTTTTCTCTTCCCCTACCCATCCCACCTTTCCTACACCTTTAGCTCCTTTCTTCCCATTTCTAAATGTCAGTAATCTTATTAAAATCTTATGCATTGTTGCAGATTATTCACACCAGGGAAACTATTTGGTATTTACACATATGTGACTTATTTATTTCACTTAGGAGTATATCTTCAATATGTATCCATTTTCCTATGAATGAATCTATTTTCTCATTCTTTATGGCTGAGTAATATTCCATTTTATAGAAAAACCACATCTTCTTTATCCAGTTTCCAATGGATGGACAAATAGGCTATTTCCAAGTTTTAGCTATTACAAACTGTGCTGCTATAAACATGGGTGTTCATACTTCTCTGTGATGTGATTCTTTTAGTTCTTTTGGAAAGATACCCAGCAGAGGGATGGCTGGATCAAATGGAACCTCCAGTCCAAGCTCTTTGAGGTATCTCCATATTAATTTCCATAGTGATTGCACCAGTCTGCACTCCCACCAACAATGGAGAAGGGTTGCTTTCTCCCCACAACCGTGCCAACATTTGTTATTGTGTGATTTCTTGATAGCAGCCATTCTTTGTGGGGTGAGGTGGAATCTCAGTGTTTTCATCTACATCTCTCGAATGATCAGTGATGTAGAACATTTTTTCATATATTTACTTGCTGCTTTTACTTCTTTGTCTGAGAAATGTCTGTTCATTTTGGATGCCCATTTTTGAATCGGGTCCTTATATTTGCGGGGGCTGATTGTTTTGAGTTCTTTATATATTCTTGATAATAGTCCTTTGTCTGAGGAACAGCTGGTAAAAATTTTTTCCCACATTGTAGATTGTTTCTTAGTTCTGCTGATGGTTTCTTTTGAAGTACAGAAGCTTTTTAGTAAGATGAGATCCCAGTTGTTGATTCTATGTGCTAGTTCCTGTGCTACTGAGGATTTGTTCATAAAGTCTTTTCCTATGCCATTGTCTTCCAGAGTTCTGCCTAACTTACCTTCCAGCAAGTTTAATGTTTCTGTTTTAATATTTAGATCTTTAATCCATTGAATTTTAATTTACAGCATGGTGAAAGATACGGGTCTAGTTTTAATCTGTGGCAGGTTAACATCCAGTTTTTCCAACACCATTTATTAAAGAGGCTATCTTTCCTCCACTGAGGATGGTCAGCTCCTATGTCAAAGATGTGGTAGCTGAGTACATCTGGGTTTGTTTTTGTGTCTTCCAGTCTGTTCCACTGATCATCAGGCCTATTTCTTTGCCAGTACCATGCTGTTTTTATCACAGTGGCTTTGTAGTATAGTTTCAAATTGGGAATTGTTATACCCAGTGCCATGTGTCTGTTGCCTAAGATGACTTTTGCTATTCTAGGTCTCTTACGGTTCCAAATGAATTTTTGGATTCTTTTTTCTAGTTCTGTGAAATATAGTGCTGAAATTTCAATTGGCATTACATTGAATGTATATAGCAGTTTCGGTAGTATGGCCATTTTCACTATGTTGATTCTTCCTACCCAGGAGCAGGGGAGATCTTTCCATTTTTTAATATCCTCTTCAATTTCTTTTTCAGAGTGCTTTAGTTTTCAGTGTAGAGATCTTTTGCTTCTTTTGTTAGATTGATTCCTAGATACTTCATTTTTTTGGATGCTATTGTAAAAGGAATTTTTTCCCTTATTTCTCTCTCAGTGAGTCTGTAATTTGTATATAAGAAAGCTATTGATTTTTGGGTGTTGACCTTGTATCCAGATACTCTACTGAATCTGTCAAGTAAGTCTAGAAGTCTTTTGGTGGAGTTTTTTGGATCTTCAATGTAGAGTATCATATCATCAGCAAATAATGACAGTTTAACTTCTTCCTTTCCTATCTTTATTGCTTTAATTTCTTTCTCTTGTCTAATTGCTGTGGCTAATGTTTCCAGAACTATATTGAAGAGGAGTGGTGATAATGGGCATCCTTGTCTTGTTCCTCATTTTAACATGAAGGTTTTCAGTTTTTGGCCATATAATATGATGTTGGCTGTTGGTTTTTCTTAGCCTTTATTAAGTTGAGGTATAGACCATCTATTCCAATTTTTTTGCAGGGTTTTTATCATGAATGGGTGTTGAATTTTATCAAATGCTTTTTCTGCATCTATTGAGAGGATCATATGGTTTTTGTCCTTGACTTTGTTAATATAATGTATTACATTTATTGACTTTCATATGTTGAACCACCCTTGCATCTCTGGGATAAATCCGACTTGGTCAGGATGGATGATCTTCTTAATAATCCTCTGTATTCTGTTTGCTAGTATCTTATTAAGGATTTTTGCATCTATATTCATTAAGGAGATTGATCTGTAGTTCTCCTTTATAGTTGCATCTTTCCCTGGTTTGGGAATCAAAGTGATACTTGCTTCCAGGAATTAATTTGGAAGTATAGCTTCCCTTTCGATTTCATTGAAAAGTTTGAAGAGTAATGGCAGTAGTTCTCTAAATGTCTTGTAAAATTCAGCAGTGAATCCATCAGGGCCTGGGCTTTTCTTTGTTGGTAAATTTTTAATTACATTTTCAATTTCACTGATTGTGATTGGGGTGTTTAAAATATTTTTATCTTCTTTGTTCAACTTTGGTAATTCGTAAGTATCTAAAAATCTGTCCATTTCTTCTGTGTTTTCCATTGTATTGGAGTTCAGGTTCTCAAAGTAGGTATTCATGATCCTCTGGATTTCTTTTGGATCTGTTGTGACTTCGCCTTTTTCATTCCTGATTGCATGGATCTGAGCCTTTTCTTTCCTTTTTTTGATAAGATTAGCTAAGGGTTTGTCGATTTTATTTATTCTTTCAAAAAACCAGCTCTTTGTTTCATTTATTTTTTTATATCATTTTCTTAGATTCTATTGCATTGATTTCTGCTCGGATCTTTATAATTTCCTCTCTTGTTCAAGCTTTGGGTTTTTCTTGCTCTTGTTTTTCTAGGAGTCTAAGAGTCATCATTAGGTTGTTTATTTGAGCCCACTCTGTTTTCCTAGTGTGGGCATTCAATGTTATGAATTTTCCCTGTAGAACTGCTTTCATTGTGTCCCATAGATTCCTGTATGTTGTATTGGCATTCTCATTTATTTGTAAAAACTGTCTAATTTCTTCTTTTATTTCCTCTGTAATCCATTGATTGTTTAGGAGAGTGTTGTTCAGTTTCCATGTGCTTGTGAAGTTCCTACAGTTTCTTGTGCTATTGATCTCCAGCTTGATTGCACTATGATCTGATAATATACAGGGGATGACTTCAGTTGTTTTGCATTTATTCAGATCTGTTCTGTGAGCCAATATGTGGTCTATATTGGAAAATGATCCATGTGCAGCCGAAAAGAATGTATAGTCTGATTTTGTGGGGTGGAATACTCTGTAAGCATCTATTAAGTCCATGCGTTCCAAAGCTTGGTTCAGTTCTATTATTTCATTGTTGATTTTCTGCCTAGATGATCTGTCAGTTTGTGATAGTGGGGTATTTAAATCCCCCACTACAATTGTATTAGTGCTTATTTGGTTTTTCATGTTACTTAATATTTGTTTTCTATAGTTGGGGGCATTTATATTTGGTGCATATATGTTTATGATTGTCAACTCTTCCTCTTGAATTGTTCCCTTTACAAGGATGTAGTGCCCTTCTTTGTCTCTCTTAATGAGTTTTGGTTTGAAATTTACTTTATCTGAGAATAAGATTGCTACCCCTGCTTTTTTCTGGGCTCCTGTCACATGGGGAATTGTTTTCCATCCTTTCACTTTCAGTCTATGGGCTTCCTTTTGCACTAGGTGTGTTTCTTGTATACAACATATTGTTGTATTTTGCTTCTTAATCCATTCTGCCAGTCTATTTCTCTTGATTGGTGAATTGAGGCCATTAACATTGATGATTATAACTGATATATTCTGAGTTATTATTGTCATGTTATTGTCCTTTTGTTGACTCCTTTTACTTTTTCTCCCATCTCCTTTTAGTTTCTTGCCTTGCCTATTTGATTTGGTCTGTTGGGCCTCATGTCATTGTGACCTTCATTATCCTTTTCTAGGATATTGTTTAGCATTCCTTGTAGTGCTGGTTTGGTGTTCATGAAATTTCTGAGTTGTTGTTTGTCGTGGAAGTATCTTATTTCCCCACCTATTTTGAAAGAGAGTTTTGCAGGATACCTTAGCCTAGGTTGGAGGTTCTTTTCTTTTAGGACTTGGAATACCTCACTCCCGGCTCTCCTTGACCTAAGGGTTTGTGTTGAAAAGTCTGCTGTGATTGTAATGGGCTTTCCTTTGCATGTGATTTGTTTGTTTTCTCTTACTCCTTGTAGTATTTTGTTTTTCTGTTGGATTTCTGGGATCTTGATTATTATATGTCTAGGTGTAGATTTTTTTTTGATCATGGCTATTTGGAGTTCTATATGCCTCACTTATCTGTATTTCTAATTCTTCCCTTCTGTTTGGGAAGTTTTCTGTCATTAATTCTGTGAAGAGCTTTTTTATGTCATTTGTGTTTTCTCCTGCTTTTTCATGAATTCCTATCAGTCTTATGTTATTTTTCTTTGCATCGTCTAGAAGTTGTTAGATTGATTTCAAATGATCCCTTACTATTTTTGAGAGACCTCTTTTTTCATGGTCACTGACTGCTATCCTATCTTGTATATCTGAAATTCTATCTTCGCAATCTTTTATTCTGTTGCGTACACTTTCAGTAGAGTTTTTAATCTCCTGGATATCTGTTTGAATCTGTTTTATGGATTCCATTTCTTTCCTCTGTTGGGCATTCATTGTTTCCATTTCTTTGTTATGCTGAGTCTTCATGGCTTCTATCATGGTCTTGAGCTTAACTATTTTTTTGTCAGTTTCTGTTCTAGAGTCTCGAATGATGACTTCCATTTTGCTCATCATCTCTATGGTTAACTGGGAAATTATTTCTGATTTGAATTTTTCCAGAGCCTGATTGATCTGCTTTGTTACCTCCTGTGCTATGGGTCTAGGGTCCTGCTGGTTCACTATCAGACTTTTCATCCTCATTTGTCCTACTGTTTGCTATTGGTGAACTGGAAATCTGTCTTTGTGTCTTGCTTAAGTGTTTTCTCATTTTTATTTTTGTTGTTGGGTTGTCCTTGGTTTAATTTCTGGGTATTACTTAAATCTTCCTGATATAGTTGCGTTTTAGATTTTAGTTTCTAATGACTCATAGACATCCTCATTTTCATAATATCAGAGAAAACAACTCATTAAATCAATCACAATCCTTTATCCCTATTGATACATTCAGCAGCCCAATAGGATCAAGCACAGCTTGCAAACTGAACACTTGTAGTAGCCATTAATCTATCACCTTTAAACCATGTGCATTAAATTAATATCAAGAAGCAGCCCAAAATATGTTTGCAGTGAATACTTTTCAGTATAGCATCTTTACCATTTAGGGTGGGGGGTTAGACTGAGTTAGGATGAGAGGAGTAGATAAGTGAAAGAACTGGAGCAGGTTTGAAGTGAAACCAGAGGATGTAGAATTACCTTACTATCTTTACAAAGGTATTAACTTCAGGGGGGATAGAGAGAGTGCAGGAATAAGGACAAGAATATATTCCCTTAACAGTAACAGGTGCTTGCCTTCCCTTGAAGCTATGGAACCCTGAGTGAGGTAAAATGACTGTAGAAAAGAACATAAAGAAAAAGAAAAAAAAAAGAAAGCAAAAAAAAAAACCAACAAAAACGGAAAAATAATAAAAGAAGTCTGAGTTAGGGCAGGAGCAGGAATAAAAAGGGAGATGAGGGATAATATGGTGGAGTAAGAGACTGAATTGGAAAGAGAGGACAGAAAAAAGAAAGAAATTTTAGGGTGGAATGAGGAAAAGAAAAAAAAAAGAATTTGAAGGGCCTCTTTCAGACTATGTCTCTGCTGTCATGTTATACCACATGTAAAGCCATATGTAGAATCGAATCTGCTCATCATGGCTAGCCAATGGCAGGTCCCCACGACTGAGACTGACCTCAGTCCATAAGGCCTAACTTGAGTTTCCCAACCCACAGGGTTGGACTCCACTTAGTTCTATTACAGGTTTCCCCTGCCCTTTCTTTAAAGATGTTCAAAGTTGGGAGCTCAGAAAACTACCCTTCATGAGCACCTATGCCTCTGCAGAGTGGGTCCAAGGACTGGCCCAATCAAGAAGTTTGAGAACGGCGGCAGGGAGAGGAGAGCAGGTCGTGGGGGTGTTTCAAGGGAGCCTGCGTGGCTACGTTCTTTACTGGATCTGGTGGTGCGCAGTCTGGGAGGTCGCGCACCTGCCGGGTGGGCCAGGGCAGGCAGCTGGAGAGACCTCCTCCGGGGTCCTTGGGTCCAGGAAGGACTTCTTAAGTAGAATTTCAGAATTATAAACCGTAAGGCAAAGAAAAATATTTGTTATATTATAATTAAGAATTTTAGTTGCTGGAAGGAAATTGTAGACAAAGTTGATAGATGGCAGAGTAAGAGAAGATACTGCAATGTCTAAAGCTGACAAAGTATTAATATGTAGGATATGCAAAGATGGCTTATAAATCAATTCCATTAGAAAAATGAGCAAAATGTATGAATAGGCATTTTAGAAAGGAGAAAACCCAAAAGGTAGTAACACATAAATTAATGTTCGTATGTATGAAGAACTAGAGAAATGAAAATGAGAATGAGATCTTGCTTTATACCAGTATAGGAGAGAAAATTTAGAAACTGGCCAATACCGGTCAATGGTGAGGAATAGGGTTTGGGTTATCCAGGGTCACTTGTGTACTGCAAGTAAGAGTCTAGATTGATATATAGCAATATTTGTGAGTAATCTGGCACAACTCAGGTAAATAAAGTATCTGCACACATTGTGACCTAGTTATTTTGCAATTAAGTGTATATCCCAAAGAAATTTTTACATAGCTCTATGTGAGGAAATAGGCTATTCACATTGATACATTGCCATTTATTGTGTTAATGGGGAGTTAGAAGCCATCTATCACTTGGAAATTGACTAGGTAAAATGTATGATGGATGTCATCTATGCAAACCCTACGCAGTTGTAAGAAGCAACAGGATACAATACAATAACAACTTGGATTCTCTTTAAAAAATGTAATACAGATCCAAAAAAGTAAGAGACAGGTTATATAACACAAATCATTTCTGCAAGTTAAAAATACACATACACCAAACAGCAAGAAACATTTTGTAAGAAAGCAAAACAAAACGAAAAAACAATGATGCTAAATATGTAAGAATAATTGCTTTGCAGGGGTGGGTGGTTAATAAATGGGCACAAGGGAGATAGGTAAAACAAGCAGGGACAGAAAGACAAGAAAGAGGCTCATATATCTGGACCAAGGTTGAAACTGTGCCAAGAGCTATCAAATTTGACCATATCCATCTTCTGAGATTAAGGAAAGGTTTTAACTGACCTTCCAGTAGGGCTTCCCTAAATGTCCATTAGAGTTGAGTGAAAATCAGTAAGTCAGCAGGTATCTGGGGATAAATGATCAACATGCCTGGTGTCTTTGGGATGAGTGGTGTGAGGAGCCATTGCTCACTGGGTGAAGCCACCACAGATTAGGACAACAGCAGAGAAAATCTCTGTCCCAGCACTAGAGGTCTAAAACTCAGATTCTTGACTGCTGTCCTTAGTTCTCCAAGAGTAGTCCTTGAGGCAGAAACAGGGGACCTTGCCGCTCTTGCACAGTAAAGTTAAAAATGTTACATGAGAAGGTGAAAAAAAAAAATCAGAATAGAGAGGAGAGGGCAGGCCTTGTGTTCTCTTGGTTTTGAGTGTAGGTGGTGGGTAAAGGGGACTAGGCAACCAGAAGAAGTCACAGAGATGAAAATGAAACCATGAAGGGAAGGGAAGTGAGAGGCTCCAGAGCTGTAGGGTTGGCTACCATGTTGCTGCAGGCCCAGAGCAACAGGGCATCATCTATGCTCTTGAATTCTCTGCCCTGCTTCCGTGTTTCTGTCCCATGATTTGACACCGTTCTCTGTTACCTCTGAGATGAGAAATGCTGCCTTTGGACACCTTGCTTGGACACTTAAGGCCTGTGCAGAGTGTAGGCCATGGCCTGTGGGGCCTCGCATCTCTGGGGTACTCTGGGGAGGAAAGCAGCAAAGTTCCTATGCATGTGGAATCACACCTTATTCCTCCACTACAGTGTACTTAGGAAACCTCTGATGTTCCAATCTACTTGGATTATTTAAAAAAAATTATTTTTTACCCCTGGCTTCCTATCTGTCCAGACAGCCTGCTCTTTTCTTGCCCTGGAGGGCACATGGGCTGGGCTACACCCACCTACTCCTCAGCACTTAACTGTTGTCCAGAGAGCCTCTTCCTTTCCCAGTCCACTCCCTCTTATCCTCAGGTATTCTACAGGAGTTGGTTTAATTATGTAACATTCTTCATTATGCTGTCATGATTTTCATGATTTACAATACTGTTCTTGATGTTTCTGACCTTGGGAAAGCTTGTGAAAAGCAAGGCTTATTCCTCGGTGCAGTCTATGGCTAAAATCTCTAGGCCCAATGACAGTGGGAAATACTGAGGGACAGGTAGTGGTGAATGTAGCAGCTCAGTTTGGGCCCTGTCCTTCTGTTACCTTTCCTGCCAATCCTTTCACATCAATTTCACCAAATGTCACTGCACTCTCAGGGCAGGAGTTTTGCACGTCTGGGTGTTCCCAGACTTGGTGTATTTTTTGTGTCTCCGTGCTTCAAAAACATTTCACTTCAGTAACAAAGAGGCTTGTTGTTGCTAGGAGGTTTCTAAAACACATCATTGATGGAGACAAGTGCCACTAGCGCTTTCTTGCTTTTGCTGATGTGAGTCAGGATGACCTTTTCACCCCTTCAGGAGGGTATTTCTAAGAACCAGACATGGCCCACATGCTGGACAGAGGCTGTTAGAGGAGACTGGGCACATATGGGAAGAGACAGATAGGGAACATAGTGGCAAAAATCTCCCTGGAGTTGTATTTTTCTAGTTGGTCTTTGGAAGAGAGGTGTTCCCTGGCCAGTGTGTTCATTCACACACATACACACACACACACACACACACACACACACACACACACACACTTTTATTTCTGAATCTTATCCCCAACTCTGAAAGTCAGAAGCTTAATCCCATGATTTTTACAAGGAAGGAAGGAAGGAAGTAAGTGAAGATCCATTGGACCTGGCCAAGGAGGGATTATTTTTAGGAGTGGGAGGAAGGTGACCTTGGGGACAAGCTTGTTTGCTTTGAGGGGAAGGACAAATTAGATGGGGTTCGTCCTGTGTCTTAGCTCAGGCCATAAAATCCCCCAACCTAGTATCCTACACAGCAGAACTGTATTTTTCAAGTCCTGGAGCTGGGTAGTCTGAGGTCAGAATGCTGCTACGGTTGGGTTCTGTTGAGGACCCTCTTCTTGGCTTGCAGATGGCCACCTTCTCACTGTGTGCTCACAGGGCCTTTCCTAGATGTGCATGCCTGGAGAGAGGGAGAGATTTCTGCCTTCTGCTTATAAATGCACTATCTCACTCTTTGCAGCTGCTGTAACAAAATGCTTCAGACTAGGTTTGATTGGTTGACTGATGACAGGGGCTTGCTGAGTCACTGAGTTGCCCAGACTGGGCTCAAACTTGCGGTCCTTCTGCCTTAGCTTCCTACCTAGAGTGCTGAGATTACAGGTATGTGCCACTGCACCTGGCTTAGGCTAGGTAACTTGAACAGCAAAAATGTAATGCTTATAATTATAGAGGCTAGGAAGTCCAAAGTCAAGGTGCCAGCTGATTCAATGTTGCCCCAGGGCTGACTCTGTGCTTCAAATATGTCACCTTCTTGTTGACGTGGGAGAAGGGAGGGAAGGTCATCCAGTCATCACCTCTTGAAGGTTCTACCTTCCGATATCAGCACCTTGGGGGTTAAGTTTCTACCTGTAAATTTAGCAGGGACACCAGCATCAGACCATAGTGGACACATGAGGGTGGAACCGTCATGATTTCATTTAAAGGTAATTATTTGATCCCCTGTCACCATCACCCAGGGGATTAGAGCTTCAACCTCTGAAGTGGAGGAGATGCAAACATCCCACTAGCTCGGAGGGTTTCAGAGCCCAGCCTGCTTGCAGCTGCTCCTGCCTGGACCAGCATGACTCCCCCAGTGCCCCACACTGCCCTGTGGGTGCTCTGTTCTGGTGTGGAGGGTGATAATTATGGGAACTGATGGAGAGGGAGGCAAATGTAGCTTCTAAGAAATCTAGCACAGTGTTTCTTCTGTCCCATAGAAATGCACTGGACTTTGGTTTTGAACCAGACAGTGGTACTGGAGCTTGCTGCTTAGACAAACACACACACACACACACACACACACACACACACACACACTGCACTTATAATTTAAAAAATTAATGAAGCTTTTTATAGTAATATAATATTTCATGTTGCATCCGATTATGATATAATCCAGTATGGGTTATGAATGGCAAAATGTTATCATTTTGATTAAAGCAATTTAATCTTTTTATTTCCTCAAGGTATTTCCCTTCACACCACCTGGAAGACTTACCTAACTTCTCTTTCTCTTTTGTATCCATTTTTCTTCCTCCTTTTTTTTTTTTCTGGTGGTAGAAAGCATTGTATAGAATTAGTTACACTTTCCCAAGGACCATTTTGTTGTAAGTGATTTTATTTTCAATTTTTCTTTAGCATTTTATTTGGAAGTAAAAAACTGGACTGTGCTCGTAGTGGGTGGTTTTCCTTGTACCGTTGAGTTCTGCAGAAGAGGAGGGAGAGGGATTTCTGTTACTGGGAAGGTAGCCAGGGAATCTGATATGGTGAAGATAGAGGCGATGTGGCTTGTATTCTGAGGCAGCCAGCACACCATTAACTTGATTACTCCTCTGTTCAGGGAGCTCACCCCTGAGGAGTAGAAGGTGAGGAGCAGGTATAGTTCATTTGTTCAGTGGCTGCTAAAAATGTCTCTGTGCTTTTGTTCTTTTCTCCACTTGACTTGGATTTGTATAAAAGTTTTCAGTTGTTGTGACCGATTGGCCACTGTCACTGTGTGTCTGGATTTGAGAAGCCAACTCTGACAGTTTCAAAGGCAAGATAGCCATGAAAGCCTGGCCTGTCCCCTTCCATGTAGGCAGGCAGCCCTAATGTCTCTTTTGCTTTAGGTAGATACATACAGGGATTTGCAGTTTTTGAAAACAACTTCAATTAAGACCTTTTTCTTGGGGGGGGGGCAACGGGTGTTTCTTTTTTGCCCTTCCAAAGTAATTCACTGTCAATTATAACAGATCCACAGATCCAGGCGATTAGGGGATGTTCCCATCACCCTGTGCTTCTCTGTGGTGAAATAAGTAGTCAAAGTAAGCCCTTTCCAGTCTACGTCTTCACAGTTACTGGAGGAAAGTGCCAAATTATCCTTTCGAATGTTGTAAGACCCGAGTTGACCCCAAATTGTGCTGTGAGAGGAAACAGATGGGGAAATAAAAGATATCTTTTTTAAAAGAAATCCTTTCTTATATCAAGAGGCTTCTATAGAGAACTGTCCCCCATCCCCAAGAACGAGGGGATTTAACGAAAGCCCCACACAGCTGATTGGCCTCAGCAATCTGCTGGAAGAACACATAGACTGCTCGATCACCGCATTGTAATTGGCTTTGAAAACACATTTGCAACCTGGCCAGGAGCCAAACACTCCCTCTCTGCTTCGCTTCCCATTCAAGAGGGCTTATTCCATATTTAAAGCCCCTTTCTTCTCTGTGTCCACCCAAGTTCTTCTGAAGAGGCAAAATATCCTGATTCTTTATGACCGAGTCCTGGCTTCCATCAGCCTGCACGTGATGAAGAGAAAACAGAGCTCAGGTTTGCTTATTTTTATAGCAGAATAGAACTGGCCAACAATTTCCTCGTATTGCTGGAGCTGGCTCAAATATGAAGCAGATTGGACTGTCCTCAGACTTTCGGTGCCATGGAGGTGGATTCAAAGTCTAATAAAAATAGAGAAAAATATCTTTTGAAGGCCGAGGAAGCATATGTGGGCCTGCGTGTGTACACGTGGGAGTTACTTTATGGTTGTATTGCAATAAGCGAGGTGGTAACTTGGTCTTACAGTCTGAATATTTCCAGTTCAGAAGCCAAGTTTAATGTCTTGTCTCTGAAGGGTGAGGAGGGTGTGAGGTGGGAATGAGGCTTGTGTTTGATCTTGATGGCTGAGATGGTGGTGCCTTGATGTTCAGTGAGTAATGACATAATGCGATTGTGATGGCCATCATATGTGGTGGTGGTGGGGTGGTGTGTGTATGAGTGTAGAAAGTCAAAAGCTGCAGAATTCAGATTCCCCAAGGTGAAATTTTGTTCTCTGTTTTATCTTTTGTGTTATGAAGTGTTGCATATAGCTATAAACATGAGCACAACTGGCAAAAATCTGCAGATTAAGTAAAACTCATGAAGGTTTTAAACATATCACACGTTATATCAGCTCATGGGATGCACATTCTGGAATTTGTCCCCCCTCCATTTTAAAAAAGCTAGCTTATTCTACATTTATGCATACTGTTCTACTCTCTCTCCTTTCAGAAATCTTATTTTGAGCAGCCTAGCTGGAGATTTGTAAGTAAGGGAACTCTCAAGATCATATCTGTTTAGATCAAAGGGCAGGGCTACTGCCTGATGTTGGCAAAAGGATTATTTCATAAGAAACCTTTGCAGTGTCAATGTGATTCCTGGGAGGACATGACACTTGGGAAAAGTAAGGGTATAAGTCAATATTCCCTTACCAGCTCCACAGTGGGATATCTTTTACATCAGGTAGTTTTTATTCCTTGACTATTACTCACTCATTGGACCTGACACCTGAAAATTTCTCCCTGCTAATATTTTTATTAGGATTTTGCCACCAGGCTGCTCATTAAAAATCTTGATTGTGAGGTCACCTTTGCAAGGAGGTGGTGGAAGTGTCCAGGTTTATCTACTCCATGCCATCTGCGTCTGTTCCCCTTTTCAGCAAGATATGGAAGTTTTGCAATTGGGCAAGTTCAAAATATTTGGGGCTGGGGAATTTAGCTCAGTTATTTCCCCTCACCTGACTCACAATTGCAAGGGCCCAAGTTCGATCTCTGGTATAAAAAAAGAAAAAAAAAAAAAAGAGAAAGAAAATTTGAGACCCTGTCTCAAAAAACAAAACAAAAAGCTGGAGATTGTGGTACATGCCTGTAATCCCACCACTTGGAAGGCTGAGGCAGGAGGATTGCTGCAAGATCCATGTCAACATGGGCTACGTAGTAAGCCCAAGGCCAGCCTGAATTACATAGTAAGACTTTACTTCAAAACAAACTAAAAAATTAAATCCTTCCTGCTCTTTATAATTTTTAAATTTAGGATTGGTGAGAATATTCTGATCTACATTCCTTTAGATTTTGTACAGCTGGACCTGTTAGAAGACTTCCTGTGAATATGTCACGGAGTATGTTGTCAATATGACAACCGGCCTGAAGAGGAGAGCCCAGACGGCAACTGCAGTGTGTGAGATGAACTGTTTAAAATGAATGCCTCTGCTCCTCAGGCACATCACAGGATGGATTTTTAGCATTTAAAAGACCGTGTAAATCTTACTCAATTTTTAAAACTCTCTGACCTGTCTTCCTCCCTGCCCTGGGAGAAAGTTTGTGACTAGAGGAGGCATACATATGAAGGAGTGTTTCAAACACTCTCCACATCACTGCTTCTCAGACTTCAGTGTGCCTTCAAGTCCTCTGAGCAGTCTGTTCAAATGTAGATTCTGGTCCCTGAGGTTTGGGGAGGGCAGGGTCCAATATTCTGCATTTTTTGAAAGTGCCAGATGATTCTCCCATTTTGTACTTGGAAGCATGAATGATCTGGTCTCGCTGCCTCTTTGGCAGTGGTGAGGGATGGGGTTGGGGTGCTGAAGATTCTGGAAAATTCCTTTTGTCTTTTCCTACCCCACCTCCATGCTTACTGCAAGCCCTCTTCAAAGGTATTTGGGATAAACTAATGCTATGCTCTCTCAGGAGCCAGCCCATGGGAGACAAAGTAGAGACAGATTTCAGGGCAGAATGAAAGGAGGCAGATACAGAGGCAGATAAACACAGACCGAGGCTGGCAGTCTCTCCTGTAATTTCTGTCGCTCTCTATCTCTTCCGTCCTTCTCTCTCTGTTTCAACTTCGTTTTTCTCCATCTTGTTTCTCTCATTACTTTGCTGTCTGTTGTAAAATAACAGAATAATTTCAGGAAAGCTGAGAGGCCATGGGGGCCTGGAGAGCAGCCTCTGAGTCCCAACTCTGCCACTGGGCCAGGCACTTGGGGTCTCTGGGCCTCGTTTCCTTTTCTGTTCCATGAGTGATTCTGCTTAGAGGATCTCTTTCTAGGCTCTTTTCAGTTTCATAGTGCTAAGATTTACAATCTTTATAACTGTGTTTATCTTTACTTGGGGCAAATCTGCTCAACTTTCAATGTAAATGAGTTAACTGTGATATCGTCAGGGTTACCGGAGTGCATAATTCCCATTTCTGCAGGGCTTGTATGCGTGAGCTCCCAAGCTCTGGACTGCAAATCAGACACCTCCCTGCCCAGTGCCACTGGGCCATCCTACGTGTGTGTGCCTGTCTGAACGAACCACCCTCCAGATTTCTCAGAATTAAAAATGTATTTTTCTTTAGGGCTTTCATAGCCTTTATCACTCTGGCAATTTTAAAAGATTGCCATTATTATTCTTGGTATCATTTGAGGGACAGATCCTTGTCTTCTATCCCCGGAGTCAGACTACTCTCTTGGAAGTCTTTCAAGCTTGTAACTAGGAAATATGTGTTATAAATAATGTCATGCCTCCTTCCTTCTTGAGGAAGAGGGCCTGCTGGTTTAAGAGTGATAGGATGTGGTAGAGGGAAGGGTGGATGATCCATTAGCTTTTGTTTTCCCTTTAAGTTGTTTGTTTTGCAAGTGCAGTAACCAACAAACCATAAAAGGGGCAGAGGGAAAACAAAGAAGCCTTGCAGAGAATAAGGCCTGTCCACCAGAGTGTAAAATCAAGAGTCTGTCACCACCAGGGAGAGCCTTCGCCAACTTCTGCTCTCCTCCTGGTGTCCTGAGTCTGTAGTGAAAACAAAACCAGTTGGGAGAGAACTTAAAGTTATTTTGGACCATTTGATAATGATGCAGAGAAATAAAGCAGCACCAAAGACAGTGTCAGAGAACAAAGCTATACTAATGTAGTGTGAAGATAGTAATTGGTTTGTGCTTCTGGAATCTGGAAACACTTTATTGCAGAAAGTAGAATAAATGTTTTAGTGGGCTGAACAGAAGAAGTTGGTTTTATAGACAGAAAAGCGCTGAAAAAAGAAGAAACAGAACAAGAGGTGATCAGTCATTTCAAAGTTTCTTTCCTTGTATGGTGGGAATAAGGAGACAGAACTATAGGAAATGGCTAACATCAGGTAACCTTTTTTTGTGTGTATAAGATTAAGGCAGCAATTTCTTATCATGCCAATTGAAACTGGGCTATTTGAGAAATTTGTCTGTTATCTCTCTAATCCCGATATCTTGGAAGGTCAGATAGCTACTTAGTTCTGGCTCAGTGCCATGGAACTTTAGCATAAGTGATTCCACTTTGACTTTTAGTCTGCTCTGTTGGATCCATCCATGCAGGAGTCCTGTCCCAACCAATGGCCTCCTATAATTTTTACTTAACAATATGTAGGGGTGTTTTGAGATAGCTTCTTAGGGATGGTGACTACCCTTAGAAGGTCCATTATTCAGACTCACAGGTCCCAGAGAACCTGAGGTCCCTTAACTTGTGAGTGGTTCCAAATCCTAAGCCTCACTTCACGGGGTGGCCTCATAGCAAAGGACCTGTGAGAGACCAAGCAGCCCAACCCTAAAGGCCTGAACACAGTTGCCTTTTGATGTGCTAGAAGACACCAGCTACCTCCTAAGGTCACAGAGCTGTCCTGTGGGAACGAGTGTCTCAATCCTCACTTGCCTCTGTTGGACTTTAGCCTTGACTCTTGTGCCTTGAATTACATTTGCAAATGAGCAGTCACCCAAGGTAAGCATATCAGTTGGGAAATCAGTTTCCCCACCTTGCTACTTTGGAGAATTTTGTATGCATTTGTGGAGTAGGAGACAAATACAGTGAAAGGAGGGGCAAAATCTGCCGTGCTTACTTGCGTGTGTGATAGTTTCCTCAGTAGTTTTGTTGTGATTTTCTCTTTATTTTTAGAGGAAATAAGAGGAGTTTTTGGTGAGTTCTTCTTAGCTGAAAATGCTTCTAAAGGACTCAAAATTGTCCTTCAAATGTAGTCTTATTTTCACTCAGGTGTTAACACTTTTTTTAGGGTAACGACTTGGAAATCTGTTGGTCAAAGGCCCTGTCCTCCTTCATTTTCTTCCCTGCCATCTACTTGCTGGGGTGTTAAGATACTGTCTCTTCATTACTGATGCCTTAAATTTAAAAATGGGTTGCAAATCAGTTTGAGCAAAGGGACAATCATTTCCATCCCTACCACCATCTCCTCCTTCTTAGCCTCCGTTCATCATCTCTGGCAGTGACATTACAGTACCCTTTTTCCTTCTTTTTCCCTCCAGTTCTGGGGATAGAACCCAGGGCCTCATGTCTACGGGACAAGCACTCTGGCCCTGAGCTATACCTTCTCGACAGGTATCCCTGCTTCAACACTCGCCCTGCTCTGAAGGAGTCTCCTCAACATGCTCAGAGATGAGTTTGAACTGCAAATCATGCCATGCTCCATTACGCATCACTCATCACTTTAATAACTTCTTGTGGCTATTTTTAATTTTTTTTTTGGTACTGGGGATTGAACTCGGGTCCTTGCGCTTGCGAGGCAGGCCATCGAACCGCTGAGCTAAATCCCTGGCCCGTATTTTTAATTTTTAATAAAATAAATTCCTAGGAATCTCTTGCCCACAGGAAGTGGAACACTAACAATAACATTCACCTATGGAAGAGTGTTGTCCCTATCCTATAATGCTGCCAACTTATACTTCTGAGCCTTGGATTTAATTATTCCTTTGCTTTATGGAAATATACTTTCCATAGATTTATAAATGCATATTGACAAATATATATTACATAATTATGCTTCTAAAAAATGTCCTGTTATCATGCTATATGTTATCTTCTGCAGCTTTCTTCTTTTTTCATTTCATAATCTGTTGCCAAGATTCATCCATACTGATCCACTTATTTGTAGTAGATTTGTTTTCACCACTTTTTAACATTCCAGTGTATGAATAAATCCTCATTTATTTTTCTGTTCTCCTGTGATCTTTTGGTGGTGTCTGGAGTTTTGCTAATGGAGCAGCACTGCTGACTTTGTACAGCTTTCCACTGTTCTCAGCAAAAGACAGAATCTTCAATATCTTCGCATGATCTGGTCCTACCTGACTCTCCACCTTCGCTCATTTCCTATTTTACCTCACTTGCTGCCCTTCACTCCATCCCAGCACAGTAAAGGGTGGAAGAAAGCAAGAAGGAAGTGGTCACCAGGTCACTTTTTGTCTCCCTCTTTCCATTGGTAATGTCAAAGTTTCCTACAAAACCCACATCAGTCATTAACCTCTACTTTGGCAGATCTTCCTTGATATTCCAGAGCAGGAGGTCAGGCACCTCTTCTGTGCTTTCACAGCCTCACACACCTCCTCTTTGGAGCCCTTGCCATGGTTAGTGTCTTTAACCACTGCATTTGCCCACATAGGTGCCTTGCACCTGCTCTCCTGAGGGAGTCTGAGCTTTGAGAGCAGGGATTGTCTGTACCTTTGATGGCTTTACCCCAGGCCCTAGCACGTTGCCTGGTTCAATATAGGTTTTTCTGTACTTCCAGAAGCAATCTATAAGAAGTTAGGAGAACAATGGAAAGTGCAGGGAGACCACACCACAAAATCCACCATGCTTCTTCCTCAAGCACTGGAGCAAGAGAGGTCAAACTTCTCTAAATCATCAGAGAGCCCACATTGAGACTTTGTAGACCATGTAATCTCTGACCAAAATGCTTAGCTTCACTGCTGTTCTTGAGAGTAGCCACAGATAAAATGTAAATGAATGAGCCTGGCCATATGCCAATGTAACTTTATTTTTAGACACTGAAACTTGAATTTCATATCATTTTAATTTTCATATGTGATGCAATGTGTTTCATATGTTATGAATTATGATGCTTTGGATTTTTTTCAACCATTTAAAATTGTGAAGGCCATTCTTAGCTCATGGGCTGTCCTAAAGCAGGCAGTGGCCGGAACTGGTCTGTGGGCTGTTGCTGGCCAGCTGTGCTCTAGCATAGTCTCTGCCTGTGCAGTGACCTTGCATCTCAGTCAGCTGTTCATCGCCATGGGCAGACTCACACCCAAAGAAGATGGTGTGGGAAGGTCCAGTGGTAATGAACTATTAAAAAAAAATTAAAGATAACCTTTTTGTTTTAAAAAAAGCAACTTTTCTAAAAAAGTTGCCAAATGCCTCTCCTATTACAAGATGTTGAAATTAAGACTCAGCCACCTAAAAGTGCATCTTGTGACAACCATATCATCGTCCCCAGTTGCATAATAAAAAACTGCCCACCCACTCACTTGCCGTTCCTCTCGTGGCTGATTCATTTGGCAGATCGAGCAGCTGACTGACAGGCAACAGATGCAATTTGCTGGCACTTTCACAGAGCCAGGTCTCAGCTGGGCTGTCAGCACCTGGTCCTGGTCTATCTACCTTTGCATGATGTAGGTGTAGGTTCAGCAACATTACCGATAGGCCGGGGAAGCAAGGCAAAACAAAACAAACAGAGGCTTTTGCTTTGCTATATTTGTTAATATAAAGCCTGTTGACAACTTTTTAGCCCATCAGCAGACAAACCCTGGAAGGTAGCCCACGCTGCTGGTGTATTAACTTGTTCTTATTCAGTGAGATGGAAATATTAATTCTTTGGATGGAATATCCATTGGTACAGTTCTGAAAGGAAGTGATAAGTGATAGTGGGCATCCTGGGTGTGTACATCATTGGCTGGAGAGAAGAAAGAGTGAGGATGAAGCATGGGTACCATCATCTTTTCAAGATGGCAGAGGCAGAGCCTTGTCTTGACCCAAAGAGTGGAAACTGTTAGTACTTTATATCCTTGTAGGTACACACCTTCAAAGCAAAGCAGAATAGCTCAGTGTCACAGCTGAGTGTTACAACTTAGTATCACAGCTCTGGGTCATGGCTATCAAAATTTGAAGACTTGAGAATCTTATGGTCACTTGAAGAGGTGTAGAAAAACCTTTATTACACTGTTCATATTCAGAGGAATTCATATTCAAAGTCTAAGTGCTCTACCAGAAAGGAGAGCTTCCTTATATAGGAATCTACAGAGTAGGTAAGCATGCTCACTGAAGCAGAGGGGCCAGAGTTACAGAACATATGCACAAGGGGGCAGGGCTTACCAGAACATTCTTGAAAGGGAGCAGAGTTTAACAGAACATTCTTTTTTTTTTTTTTTTTAATTGAGTTTATTGGTACATTTAGGGATACAGTACAGTTACATTCATTGTTGGGATCATGTACCTTTACATGGCAAGTCTTGATTCTCATTTTTTTCCCCTTACCTCCGCCCTCCCTTCACCCCCTCCTCCCCTCCCCATCTACAAACACTTTATTTTCATCTTTTCATTCTCTCACATTTTTTTCTTTTCCCTTTTTGTTCTTCCCCTACGTATCACACCTTCCCTACACCTTTAGCTCCTTTCCTCCCATTTCTAAATGTCAGTAATCTTATTAGAATCTTATGCATTGTTGCAGAATATTCACACCAGGGAAACTATTTGGTATTTACACATGTGGGACTTATTTATTTCACTTAGGAGTATATCTTCAATATGTATCCATTTTCCTATGAATGAATCTATTCTCTCGCTCTTTATGGCTGAGTAATATTCCATTTTATAGAAAAACCACAACTTCTTTATCCAGTTTCCAACGGATGGGCAAATAGGTTGTTTCCAAGATTTAGCTATTACAAACTGTGCCGCTATAAACATGGGTGCACATACTTCTCTGTGATATGATTCTTTTAGTTCTCTTGGAAAGATACCCAACAGAGGGATGGCTGGGTCAAATGGAACCTCCAGTCCAAGCTCTTTGAGGTATCTCCATATTGATTTCCATAGTGGTTGCACTAGTCTGCACTCCCACCAACAATGGAGGAGGGTTCCTTTCTCCCCACAACCCCGCCAACATTTGTTATTGTGTGATTTCTTGATAGCAGCCATTCTTTGTGGGGTGAGGTGGAATCTCAGTGTTGTTTTCATCTGCATCTCTCGAATGACCAGTGATGTGGAACATTTTTTCATATATTTTCTTGCTGCTTTCACTTCTTTGTATGAGAAATGTCTGTTCATTTCGGATGCCCATTTTTGGATCGGGTCTTTATATTTGGGGGGACTGATTGTTTTGAGTTCTTTATATATCCTTGATAATAGTCCTTTGTCTGAGGTACAGCTGGTAAAAATTTTTTCCCACATTGTAGATTGTCTCTTAGTTCTGCTAATGGTTTCTTTTGAAGTACAGAAGCTTTTTAGTAAGATGAGATCCCAGTTGTTGATTCTTTCTGCTAGTTCCCGTGCTACTGAGGATTTGTTCATAAAGTCTTTTCCTATACCAATGTCTTCCAGAGTTCTGCCTAACTTACTTTCCAGCAAGTTTAATGTTTCTGTTTTAATATTTAGATCTTTAATCCATTTGGATTTTAATTTAGTGCATGGCGAAAGATAAGGGTCTAATTTTAATCTGTGACAGGTTGATATCCAGTTTTTCCAACACCATTTATTAAAGAGGCTATCTTTCCTCCACTGAGGATGGTGAGCTCCTTTGTCGAAGATGAGGTAGCTGAGTACATCTGCATTTGTTTTTGTGTCTTCCAGTCTGTTCCATTGATCCTCAGGCCTATTTCTTTGCCAGTACCATGCTGATTTTATCACAGTGGCTTTGTAGTATAGTTTCAAATTGGGAATTGTTACACCTGGTGCCATGTGACTGTTGCCTATAATGGCTTTTGCTATTCTAGGTCTCTTGTGGTTCCAAATGAATTTTTGGATTCTTTTTTCTAGTTCTGTGAAATATAGTGTTGGAATTTCAATTGGCATTGCATTGAATGTATATAGCAGTTTCGGTAGTATGGCCATTTTCACTATGTTGATTCTTCCTACCCAGGAGCAGGGGATATCTTTCCATTTTTTTATATCCTCTTCGATTTCTTTTTTCAGAGTGCTGTAGTTTTCAGTGTAGAGATCTTTTGTTTCTTTTGTTAGATTGATTCCTAGATACTTCATTTTTTTGGATGCTATTGTAAAAGGAATTTTTTCCCTTATTTCTCTTTCTGTCTGTCTGTTATTTGTGTATAGAAAGGCTATTGATTTTTGGGTATTCACCTTGTATCCAGATACTTTACTGAATCTGTCAATTAAGTCTAGAAGTTTTTTGGTGGAGTTTTTTGGATCTTCAATGTAGAGTATCATATCATCAGCAAATAATGATAGTTTAACTTCTTCCTTTCCTATCTTTATTGCTTTAATTTCTTTCTCTTGTCTAATTGCTGTGGCTAATGTTTCCAGAACTATATTGAAGAGAAGTGGTGATAGTGGGCATCCTTGTCTTGTTCCTGATTTTAACATGAAGGTTTTCAGTTTTTGGCCATTCAATATGATGTTGGCTGATGGTTTTTCATAAATAGCCTTTATTAAATTGAGGTATAGACCATCTATTCCAATTTTTTGCAGGGTTTTTATCATGAATGGGTGTTGAATTTTATCAAATGCTTTTTCTGCATCTATTGAAAGGATCATATGATTTTTGTCCTTGACTTTGTTAATATAATGTATTACATTCACTGACTTTCGTATGTTGAACCACCCTTGCATCTCTGGAATAAATCCGACTTGGTCATGATGGATGATCTTCTTAATAATCCTCTGTATTCAAACAGAACATTCTTGTAAGGCTGCAAAACTTAACAGAACATTCCTGAGAGGTCACACAGTTCAAGCAGTCACAAAACATTTTGATACATTGGGCAGGAGTGCTGCCCAGCAGCACAAACTCTTACATTTCTGGAACAAAACATTTTATGGGACAAAACAAACAAACAAAAAAACAAAACATGGAGGCAAGGCATGGGACAGGCAAGGGCCTGTCTTATTGTGTATTATTGCTCTATCAGTGTCAGTCCATTTTTCATCACTGTGACAAAATAGTCAAGATCAACAATTTAAAGGAGGAAAGGTTTATTTTAGCTCATTTCAGAGGCTTTTGTCTATGGTCATCTGGCTACATTGTTTTTAGGCCTGTGTCAAGGTAGAAACATCATGGTAGAAGGGTGTGATGGAGGAAAGCTGCTTACCTCATGGTGGACAGGAAGGAGGAAGAGAGGGAGAAGGAAAGGGAGAGGAAGAGGGAAAGGGAGGGGGAGGAGAGAGAGAGAGAGAGAGAGAGAGAGAGAGAGAGAGAGAGAGGGAGAGAGAGAGATATCAAAGAAGAAGGGGCTAAGGATGATTAAAATCCCCAAGGACATGCCGCCATGACCTACTTCCTTAAAATAGGCCCTATCCTACATCATATGTTTCTATGACCTCCCAATACCATCGGGTTATTAACCCATCAGTGGATAGATCCACTGATGAAGTTAGAGTCCTCAGGACCTAATTACCTTGCAGAGCTCTATCTTTGAAGTTTGCTGTACTGAGGACCAATCTGTCAACATAGTGTACATTTTGAGGGGACATTCTTGATCCCAAGCATATCAGATAGGCACTTGGAAGATCACCTCATTCTGCCTCTCCACTTGAATGGTGATGGTCTTCAGATCCCCAGGGTCCCTCCTGGTGGACTGGTCTCAGTTTGCTTTCCCTTTCTATGGAGAGATTCTTCAGATTGTGTTGCCTATTTTCAGTTCTTTTAGATGCTCCCCCTGGCTATATGCTGTATCTGTCTGATCACAGTTATCAAGACCTCTTCTTCGCAGCCACTAAGACAGCAGGAAGGCATGCAGAAAACACCATCAACAAGCCACAAAATGCAGAGGATACTGGAAGCAATGAGAGAAGCCTGAGACATACTCTCCCTCACAGCTCTCAGAAGAAATTGGTCTGATTTAATGCCTTGATCCTGGACTTCTATCTCTGGACCTGTGTGTTAATACATTTTTGTTATTTAAGACACCCAATCTTTGGTACTTTATTACAGCAGCCCAGAAAATAGCACATCTGTTTACAATGCTCAGTGTGACCTGGGCCTGACTTCCTCACTGGCTTCCCACTTGGACTCTGCTCACCCGTGACCTTCTGTGGTTAAGTAATTTTTTTGACTAGGTAGGATTATAGGTGTCCAGATGTAGTGGCAAAAGTGTATGCAGGTGTATTTGGTAGTTAGAACTAGAGGCTCTATTGGTATTTAATGAATAAGGTGGCCAGGGATGCTAGAAATCTCCAAATGTGTGGAATAGTCTCACAGAATGTTGCCTACTGATGGCTACATTAGGATTACATCATGCACTGCTTTTCCTTCAATTCTGTGAACCTTTCCCTGTCCTATGTATGAGCCCTTCTTTCTACCTGGATCCCTGTCTGCTTGCCCCTCACAGGATTTGGAGCTTCACTGTGACTGCAAAATATTCACTTGTTTGCTTTCTTTCACATTAGTCTTTAAAAAGTGCTCCTCCCTTAGCCCCTTCCATAGGGAAAAGGTAATAAGGGAAAAGAAAAAAAAATAACATGAGAAAATGAAAAAATGGAAATAAAGTATTTGTAAATAGGAAAGGGAGGAGGGGGTGAAGAGGGGCAGGGATAAGGGGAAAAAATGAGAATCAAGACCTATCATGTAAAGGTACAAGATCCCAATGATGATGTAACTGTACTGTATACCTAAAATGTACCAATAAACTCAATGAGGGAAAAAAAAATTTTAGTAACCACATAGTCAAATATTTTGATGTTGGACTAAACTGTACTCATCAGAGTTACCATGTACCATTTATTCTTCTAAACAACTATACCATTTGTGCCTGACTTACCGTTGTTGGGAAGGGCATATTTAAACTGAAATTATCCAGATGAATGAAGAAATAGTCTAATGAATCACTGCAAATTCCTCTGGCAGTAAGATAAAAATTCATACCTGGCTCTGAAAAAAAAAAAAAGAACTCCAGTATAGAAAGCATTATCACTATTTCTTTTTTTATCCACTGGTTGATTTGTTTTGTCTCTTTCTGCTAAAGTACAGGCCTGGTGGGAGCAAAGACCATATGTAGTTGCCTAGGATCCAGAGCAGAGCCTGATATTCAGCATGTGGTCACTTGTAAATGTCAGTACATGAGTGTGTCAGAAACCCTGACCCTGATCTGGAAATCCTGGAGGGCCAAGGATCAGGGATGGAAGAAGAGAAGAAACATGAGAAGAGTCAGGCTTGGAATGAAGAAGGAGGTGGTGAGGCATGGTGGCAGACATGAGAAGGCACTGGCAAGGACTGAGAAGCCCAGGCAACAGGAGTGTGCAGAAATTTTGGTGGAGCACCATTTCTTCTTTTTCCTACATTGGGGCATAGCCTTGTGGAGTTCAAGATCTCCAGGGTAGTGGAGTCTAGGAAATCGGGCTGGCTTCTCCAATGAGGTAGGTGGATGCCAAGCTGCCTTTTATTGAGTTATTGAGGACATTTGGGAGCCAGGTGGGGAGTACTCGACTAGAAAGTCAATATTAAGAAAATCACACTCCCTTTCCACAGAATACCTTTTCTTCTTCTTATGAGAGCTGACATTGTGGTGGATAGGACATGGACTGCTCCAATGGGGCCAACTCTACTTTTTAGGGACCTACCTATTTTTTGAGAAGACATACAGCATACATTCAGTGAACTTCTACAAGGACCTTCAAATTGGTTCAACTCAAAGAATGCATGACAACCAAATTGAAGTTATATTTTTGAAGCCAGATGCATGCTTTTTTTTCCTTCACAAGCCCTCTATTTTACAGTTTTATTTACATAAAGTTTTATTTTCCATTCTGCTGCACACTCAGAACTTTGGAGGTGGGGGACTCAGCTCTCAGTTGGGTGAAAGATGGTCTGTGTTGTAATTCTACCTCTGCTGCTAATTTGCTGGGTGACCTGTAGTGTTTTACTTAACCTAAAAAGGGCCTCAATTATTCTATATAAAATTCAACAAGAATATGTTACACCACAGGGGACTGGTGATGGTGAAAGAAAGAAATAATACATGTGAAAGCACACTGAGGAACTTTCTGAATTGATTTTCTTTTTCTTTTGTTATTTCAACTCTCCCCAGGCCTTTCCTCTGGGAAGCCACTCACCTTTCTGGTTATCTTTCCCTCATCCAGTCATTCTTGTGCCAAATTTACAATCATCTGTGTTTATTTGAGTTTAATTACTTTATTCATTGTTCAATCTTTTCCTTAAGTTGACACACCTTTAAAACTTAAATTGATTTATTTAAAAAGGGAAAAGTTATATCAATGTATGTCACAATTAAATCATAAGTTTGTTAAATATATTTTTTCCTGTATACATTTGTGCTACTACATGATCATTAAAATTTAAAAAATAAAGCAAACATCTAATATAGCTGTTATGGAAAACAATATGCAGATTCCTCAAAAAAGTAAAAAAGGACTATGATTTGATCCAACAGTCCCACTCTGGGCATATATCCGAAGGAAATGAAAGGAAATGAAAGTATGTTAGAGAGGTATCTGCACTCCCATGTTCATTACAGCACTTTTTACAACAGCCAAGATCTAGAGTCAGCCTAAATGTCTCTCATTCAGACATTCAGGTAGCAAATTTGTGTGTGTGTGTGTGTGTGTGTGTGTGTGTGTGTGTGTGTGTGTGTGAGATCTTTTCATTTCTGTGACAAAATTCTTGGTGTTATGGTTTAGATTTAAATGTACCCCCAAAGTCTCATGTGTTTGGAGAGTTATTGGATCATGGGAGTGCTGTATGCATCAGTGGATTTTATCTGTTGATGAGTTCAGAAGCTGACTGTGCTATTAGGAGGTGAGGACTGGTTGGATATGGGTGCTGGTGTGACCTGGAAAGGTGTTTTCCTGTCCTGACTCTTCTTCCTCTGTGCTTCCTGCTTGCAGTGAGTTGAAGAAGTTTTCCCTGTCATGCCTTCTACCATGCTGTCTGCCTTGGAAATGGCCTGCAGTGGACTGAAACCATGAGCCTAAATAAACCTCTCCTCCTTTAAGTTGTGGGTGTTGAGTATTTTGTCCCAGTAACAAGAGAGTGACTAATACACATGGGGTCATCAATTTAAAGGAGGAAAGATTTATTTTGGCTCATGATTTTAGATGTTTCAGTTTGTGGTCAGCCAACTCCATTGCTTTTAGGCCTAAGTGAGGCAGAATATTATGGTAGAAGGTCATGGTGGAAGAAAGCTGCTCATCTCATAGCATCCAGGAAGAAGAGAGCGAGCCAGAGCCAGAGATGAAGGGATGAAGAACCAGATATAGTCCCCAAGCTAAAGCCTCCATGGTCCACTTCCTTTACCTAAGCTCCATTTTCTGTTTCCATCACCTTCCAATTATGCTATCAAATTGTGATCTTGTCAATGGATTATCCCATTGATGGTATTAGAGTCGCATGATCCAATCACTTCTCAGAAGCCCACCAGCTGATATTCAAGCCTTCAGTGAGCCTTTTGTGGGGGCATTTTAGACAACTATAAAAACACACAATAATATTTTACCCAGGCACACACAAAATGAAATTTTGTCATTTATGAAACCATGAATGAACCTTGAGGACGTTATATTAAATGAAGTAAGTCAAGCACAGAAAGACAATACTGTGCAACCTCTTTTATATTTGAAATCTAAAACAAAATTCAAAGAATCAGAAAGCAGGAGGTTGGTTACCAGAAGCTGGGGCAGTAAGGTGGTGGAGGTTGTGGAGTAGAGTTGGTCTAAGGGTATAAAGCATCAGTTAGACAGGAGGAGTAAGTTGTTGTTTTGTTTGTTGTTTGGTACCGGGGATTAAACTTGGGTCCTTGTGCTTGTGAGGAAGGTGGCGGAACCACTGAGCCAAATCCCCAGCCCCAGGAGTTAAGTTGAAGCTATCTATTGTACACAGTGGTGACTACAGTTAGTAACTATGTATTGTATACTTGAAAATTGCTAAGTGAGTAAAACTTCAATGTTCTCAGGACAAAAATGGTTAAATATGTGAGATAATGAATATATCCATTAGCTTGATTTAATAATTCCAATGTATACATAATTGAAAACATCCTTTTGCATGCCATAAAATTGTTATTTTTATTTGTTAATTAAAAGGAAAACCCAGTATCTTTAGAGTCCAGGTTTAAGTACCCTGTCCTCAATGTCAGCTCACCAAGCTATGTCAGTCCATCATATACCTGTGTGTACTCCTTTATGATACTGTTCACATCCCTGTATAGTTACCACTCCATATCTGCCACCCCCGCTGGAATATAAGCTTCAAGGGCAGGAGCAGGCTTGGATAGCCAGGGTCTAGAGAATACTTGGTACATAAAAGATGGTCAAAGAGTGTTCGTGGAATAAAATAAAAAGTCTGTTTATGTACTCACCTAAGACTTTTGAGACCACTATTGAAATACTGCAGTTCTATGATATTTTCTTCTCTTTGTTTTAGTCTTGTGCTTCCCTACTGGGGACAGTGTGGCACCTGTGAACAGTGAGGCAGGATTTAATTCATAGGAAGTAGTGAGACACATAGCCAGAAGTCTAGGCACTTCCTCTGGTGATCCAAATATTAAAGATTAAAATGTGCAGAGAGTAAAGAGCTTAATGCTCTCAAATTCTTAAAGCTATACATTCTTGGGATGTGTATGTAATGGATAATTGGCAACTTATTTTTCATCCCAAAAGACTTCTTCCCGTATAAAGCGTGTTCCCACAGGGAGTGTTTTACTGTTGTTGGTGTCTGGCCATTGCTTAAATCTCCATGAGGTCCCAAAAGGAGGCCCTAAACTTGATATGTACCTGTTGTTCCCCTGACCTCACACATCTGGCTCAATCAGAAGTCCCCACAAATTTCTGAACCTCTGAAAAACGGCAGTTATGCAAGCATGGTAGATGTCTTGACAGATGTCTGGTTCTGCATGGATACCAAGTCCTTGACAGTGGTTTTCTAGAAAAATGATGTGCTCCTTATCTGTTTGCTAATTCTTTCCACATATCACAAGACTTTTCTGTAAATTCCTATCAGTCTTGACAAAGTTATCTTGTAGGCTTATGTAGTGATTTTGATGGCTGCACATAGCTGTTTGTCTTGTTCAGAACTAAATTAATAACACCATGATGGCACCTACTTTAGCACCCAACTTCTTAAACTCTCCTAATATACTAATCAGCATGTCAGTGAAATATTTTTTTTTCTGGATAAAGACAAGCCTGGTGAAATGGATTAGACATTCACATGGCATTGCATAATTCAGCATGCCAGTACGATGCATATGATTTGCATTAATAGCTTGCACTGGAAGCTGCTCCTCATAGGTTTCTCTCATTAGGTCGAATATGGAATATTCCAGACTGTCAATCAATTACAGTAATTTCCTTTTCCATATTTATTCCATCACTATCATTGACAGCTACCATTAAGTGACATTAATACAATACAATATCATCTTGCATTTCTACAGAGCATCTCAGGGTGCCTAACAGTTCCTCTCCAGCCAAGAAATCATATATTACAAGGAAAAGGTGCCCTCATACTCTAAGTAGAAAATATATATCCAAGTCTCTTGGAAACCGTGGAGATGCCAGAATCTCTGGAGATGTTCTTGAATTCTGGACTTGGTATTAATTTTTTGTTTTTTTTCAAAATACCCAAGGTTGTGACTCTAAAGATTGTGGTGGCTTAGTGGGCATTGAAGATTTTCTAGGAGCATATTTAACCACACTGCCCACCTCCACTCACTTGTGATTTAGGACATACAAGGTATGGATAGTGGGAAACTTATGGGGCAGTTTATTTTCTTAGAATGGCAGCAAATGCTTCATGACACAAATTTTGTAATAATCTCTCCCTCCCTGTTCTTGCCTTGCACCATCACTTGAAATGCAATTAGTCACCTTAACTCAGTAGAATGGAGCAAAACTCTCTTTTGCCGCATAAGTGATTTATATATGCAAGCTGCCAGACTGGCTTGTTCTCTCTTCTTCTTCTCTACTTCCAGGAATCAAGGATTATTAGAAATCTGCTGCACAGAAATCAATTTTGGTATCTAGGTGTCAGTGGCTGGCCATATAGATTAATCCCTTGTTCAGTTTTAGGTGACAAACCCTAAGGTTTCCCTAAAACACAGAATGCCTACCCAATCTTGCAGATGTGCATGTGGGCAAAACCAGCACATATACCTACCAGACTACTGTGTGCCTGTGTAGTACCAAAAAACAAACAAACAAAAAACACCCCAAAAACAGTCTGGATTCATCTATTTGATAATAAAGATCTAATCTGCCTCTGTAATAGAATTTAATTACAAAATGATAGTCATAGATTTACTTTCATTTTCCACTTCCTACCATGGCCATCCCATTTGGGAGTGGAGATGAGATCACCTGGCAGTTTGGTAAAGGAGTGAGCCTCGATATCTTACAGAAAGAAGAGCTATAATCAGATGATACCCCACAGAAGGAAGCAGCAAAGAACAAAGGGAGTATATGCCATGTTTTTAAAGACATGGAGATTTATTTGTGAGGTAGTTGGTAAAGCTTTGGCAAAACCAGGAAGAAAAAAAAAGATGTTATGACTGCAAATCATCTTTATCCTTATAAATGCTTATAAGTATACTTATAAGTGCTTGAGGGCTTGGGAGCAATGGACATGAAGACACATCAGGCAGTCAGTGACTGAAGAATTGCAAGATTTAGTAAGAGAAGATGGTACTCATTCTCTTACCCATTTTTCCTTCTGTGTTTTGTTTTAGTTCTTCACAGCTTAAACAATTCATGGTCAGTGAAAGGTCACTCTGTCGTGACCATGTTTTTGCCTGTATGCCAGTCTTGAAGTAGGCTCTACACTTTGGTTTCCCTTAAAGAAAACTTGCTCCACAAGGAAGAACTTGCAGATTTTACTGAAGATTTCATAAGTAAGACCAAAGAGGAAATTTACATCTCATTATGCTCAGAGTCTCATTCTCCAAATTGCTATTAGATGTCCCTTCCTAATTTTATTCTTGGCTTGTCCTTTAGGTTTTTAAAACCCTTTATCAAATAGCTTCTCAAATTCTCCATTTTAGGGAATTCTTTTCCTCTACTCATAGTTCATTTGCAAAAATGTAGCTTTTTCCACCTTTTCGGTCCTTGGCACCTGCCAACCCACAGTGAAAGCCCAGCACTAATCTGGTTTATCAAAGCATTTCCCCTAAAAATGTACACCTTTCGTCATGAGGGATTTGTGTAACAACTGCTAAGAAAAATGAGATTTTCTTTGTTTTGTCATAGGAGCATAATTTATCAGAGAATAATACCTGACAAAGAGTATAATATGCTTTGGGTTTCCTAATATTTAGGTTATCTACTATTTTCTTTTTGGTACCAGGGATTGAACTTGGGTCCTTGGGCTTGTGAGGCAGGTGGCAGAACTGCTGAGCTAAATCCCTGGCCCATATCTATTATTTTCTTATCCAGAACTGGAGGTAGGGTTGGTGGCCATGGAAATAAGTGGAATCTTGTCCAACCACATTTTCAGGATAGCATCAATTCTTTCTCTGCTTTTAAGTGAATGTTTCCAGAGCATTTTGAGTTGATATTTACCCAGAAGCTGAAGCTAGGATTTTCTTTGTTTTAACTTCTCCATCTATGAGAAGTGGCTACTGATCTTCCTTCCCTTTATTTTGGGGCTGCTCTTCTTGGTATTTCACTGTATGATAATTCCTTTATGTCCACACTGCACCTAGATTCTAAGCTCTTAGAATTGCTACACTAATTTTTAGATTTTAACATCTTGTTCTTGGGAATATTGAAGCCTTGTGATGCTGGGCATGGTCCATAGCACTGGGGGATTCCAAGATGTTTACTCCAAAGTTGACTTATGTACCACCTCTTTCCTCCAGTGGCAGTTCAGACTCCAGCAGTTTTGTGTTATTTTTGCATGAATGATGCTCTTTAAGATCATATGTTTTTGCAGTAAAATATCAGGATTGATATGTTTGAAGCTAGGATATAGGAAAGAGTTTTCTGAAATAAATCTGGATAATCTAGTATATGTTATTATTGGTTCATAAGCCCACGTAGCGATAATTTTCCTGAAGGCCACTGTACTCTGCTTACCATTTTCTTGTCTCCCCAAACCTTTCTTTTTCTGTCACTTTCCAAATCTGAGTGAGCTCTTTTCTCCTTCTGACTCATTTACCTGTGAGGTTCTTTCATGACTTCATCATTATTTCAGCAGTAATTCTGCTCCTGCCCCCAAATTTTGCCTCTTCCTCCTGAACTTACTGGTGTTTGTAGTGTGTCACCCTTTTCTGTATTTTTTCCTAGGCCACCCTTCTTTCTTGTGCGTGATGCATGTTATAGCCTGAGCAACATCAGCTTCTGTATCCAGCCCTCCCCATTTCCCTCAGTCCCCACAGGATCTTCCTACAGCTCCTGCTGCCACATTTACTCCACATCTTCCTGCTCACTCTGCTTCGTTTCCACCCCTGTCATTCAGGGGTAACAGTTCAATGATCTTTCCCCTTCTCTGTCCACTGAGTTCATTTACAATTTACAATCCAAACAGTTTCTGGCTGTCAGCTTGCCTGACTGTGACCTCTAATATTTACTCTGCTGTCCCTTCCTCCAAATCTTCCCTGTCACCTTTCATCTCTGGAGTTGTCAGTATCTGTACACATTGTTTCTTTTTCTTTCTTTCTTTTACTTCCTCTTTCATCTTTCTCTCTCTCCCCTTTTCATTTTGAATGATTATAGATTTGCCAAATGTTGGAATGACAGCAAAAATAATTTGGAGTGATTTCATGTCCTTTTCCTCTGGTTTCTCCCACTGATCACATCTATCTTAATCATAGTCCTGCATCAAAACCAGGGAACTGATGTTTGTGCAATGCATATGTATAATTCTGTGCCATCTTATCGCACATGTAGATGTGTCAGAACACAGAGCTACTTCTTCTCCCCATAGATCTTTTCTTGAGATCTTTTATGGTTTGAGTAAGTGTCAAAGGGCTTATATACTAAAGGCTTGATTCCTGTGGGGCCTAAGTGGGAGGAAGTGAGGTAACTGGGGGTGTGTTCTTGAAAGGACGGTTGAGCCCACAGCACTTCCTCTCTGTTTCTTCTCTACTGTGAGGTGAACAGCTTTGTTTTATCATGATATTCTGCCTCCCCACAGATCAAAAAACAATAAAGCCAAGTGACCATGGACTGAAAACTCTGAAACTGTGAGCCAAATAAACCTTTCTTTCATATAAGTTGATCATCCGCTATGTGTTTTTCAACCTATAGTTTTGTCATTTGAGAATTCTGAGTGTTTTTGTATGGTACATGATCCTCCGAGAGTGGTTGCTTTCATTCAACACAATGCACTTGAAGTCCATCCAACCCATTGTGTGCATCAATTGTTTTCCCTTTTCATTGCTGAGTGGTATCCATGGTATGGAAACTAAGGACGTTTTGGTTGTTCTCAGTTTAGCACTTGCATGCAATCTTTGCTGTCCTTTTGTTATTCTCACACTGATTGCTGGTTTTTGTTAAGTATTTTTAAGAAAAGAAAGTCTAGGAGAAGACTTTATCCATTGGTTTTCTGCCTAATCAAAACTTCAATTTAACCTAGAATGACAATGTGGAGAGACTGTCCTTTTCTAAACCAGTTTTGCTATTTTGACTTCTACACTTAGCCCTCTTGTTCCACTCCTGCTTGTCAGTTAATGCCTTGTCTGGGGTGAATGCACTAGATTTCACCTCCACAGAGGTGTTCCAATATAAGTCTGGATCACAAACAGAAAAATCAAGCTTAGTTATTTTAAGTTGGAATGTTAATTTGAAATGGCTGTATTGTTACAAGAACCTTGGTGCCCATTCAGAAAAGAGTTCAAGTTATTGCTGGCAGAATGTATTGACACTAGCGGCCTTTAAAACTCAATGCTCAAGGGAAACTAGACCTACTTCAGCTGTTTGACTGCAAGTCTAGGTCACCAAGTTGCTTTTGCCAAAGAAAAAAAACAAAAAAAACAAAAAAAACAAAACAAAACACCACAGGCTCATTTGCCAAATGAATTTAAGGGTCAGTGTTTTGTTAGCCCTGCGTGTGTTTGAGAAGGAGCTCCTGTGCTCTGGCTGGGCTGGTTTTATCTTGGTTCTAGTAAATTATTGGGTTAGGCTGACTATTTGGCATGCAGTAATGAAGGTTGTCATGGGTTTTCCTTCAGTAAGTAATTTGGCTTAGTTTTATGTTTGAAGAGTTCATATATTTGCATAAAGCCCAAGTTGAGGTGATTATATGGCAAAGACATACAAATGTAAATATTTAAATGTTACAGGATAATTTACAGCTTTTCATGGTGAAAGGGGGATTTAATATGTGAAATAGAAGTTTGGATAGAAATATCAAGATTTTCTTTTTTTCTTTTTTAAAGTGTGCTAGAAATAGAAGATGTTTATAGTTAAAGTAGTAATCATAATCTTGTGTATGTTACAAAGATTCTAGGTCTTGTTTCATGGGGGGCTTTAGTTAACATCTTTGTGAATGTGAGACTCCTCCCTCCACCTCTTCTACCCACAGATCTGAATGCTCATTAACACAGGATGGGAAGTGACAGGAGATGATGGTGACTGTGTGTGCATGTCAGGAGGAACTGAAAATGCTTTGTACACTTTAATGAATCCCTGATTTTCTTCCAGGTTGGCATAGGTGAACTGCACATGGGCCCAGAGGATCTCTGCATGACAAGAACTGAGTCACAGAAGTGAGTCACCTGCAAGATAAAGAGAGAGCTTTTCACCCTGAGGCTGGCGTTCTCAGACTAGTGTTTTTAGCATTTGTTTTCACAACATCTCAAGCTCTCTTCAGGTACCTCATGAGTACTGGGATTATAGGCATGTGCCACCATACCTGGCTTAGGACGCATTTAGAACAGGCCACTTTACAGCTCTATTGTACCTCAGTAAAGTTTGAGACATATTCCATTTATGCAACCTACTTTTCCCTACCTCATCTTTGGATGGGCCAAATGTAGAACTAGTCCATTTAAGGAGAAGAAGAGGGGGCATCCAGAGATCTCTTTTTCAGGGGAAGTTGCTGGTTAGAGTTCTTAGCCTTCTTTAGTAATACCACAAGTCTGCTGCCATCTCATATTTTAGTAACCAATATTCTTTATTAATCAGCCTTCAGCATACCTGCAGTACACAGACTGATCCTGGAAAGGATGACTCATGTGAGACACCCTCAAGTGGCTCTGAATGATTGAGATCCAAAGTTTACTGTGCTTATGATGGCAGCATTTGTGTTGATGCTGCTTCTCCCTGTTGGAATTTCTTGAACAGTGAGCACCTCTGTGACTAGGCCAGGTAGCCATCTAATGCCCATTAATGTACTCATCAGTGCAACTCATTTCACTGATCCCAGTTGCTACACCTTCCAGGCAGTGAAACTTCTAACCCTTGAGCCAAATGAGGACTTCAGGGACCTGGCTGTTGGCACAGCAAGCATTTCCAGGCAGTGGGAGGGATCTGGGAGAGATAGTGTTCCAGCTGAGAAGTAAGGCAGCATTGACTCTTTGTGACCTGGCCTATGTGTTGGGCTATACCCTTTAATGCATGTAGTCTTATTTATCACTGAGAAATGACGTCTGATAAATAACAGGTAATTCACTAGGGCAGGTTTTGGATATGTGGTTTCAGAAGATACATTGGGTGCTTGCATTAACAATTAATAGAAAAGGTGAAATGGCCTAAGGGATAAGGTTGCTTCTTGGCCTGGAAGAGGTTGATCCAGGGGTTTAATGATGCTTGTAGGCACCTGAGTTATCTCTCTTTCTGCATGTTCAGGGTCACCTTGATCTTGGGGTGGCCATCTTTGTGGGCAAAGGATAATGACTAGTGCCACTGTGCTAGTGCCCCATCATCTGTGTCCAGGCAACAAGAGTGAGCAAGAAAGCTGGTTTCCACCACTTCAAAAAACCAACACATCTTGTTTTCCAGAAGCCCTTTACCCATTCTAATTCACTGATCAGAATTGGGTTATGAGACTACTACTTCTGCTCTAATGAGAAAGATGAAATTATCTTTATAGGTTTAGACTAGTAAGCATGTACTGAGGGAGCTAAGAATGGGGTCAACTAGGGGTATGGAAACAAGATATTGTCAAGTGGAAAAAGATGTAAAACAAGTTGACAAGGGAAGGCAACAGTTACCTGGAATGCTCACTCAGACTTCAATTCTATGCTCATACCTATTTGGTGACCTCAGACATTTATTATTCACAATTGTACCCATCATCTCTTTCTTCCACCTCATCACACACGCCCTTCCTACTGGGTTCTCTGGTTTGCCCACTGACACCACATTCATAGACATCTGAACAACATATTGAAATATTTTCTAGCAATCTCTTGTACCCTTTTATCTTAGACCATTTTCTGTTGCCCTAACAATATAAAAAAACTGGGTACTTTAAAAAGAAAAGAGATTTATTTGTTCACTGTTCTGGAAACTGGGAAGTCAAAGAACGTGGCCCTAGTATCTGCTCAGTCTCTTGTGCCTTCCTACTAGGTTGTACAGAGGCTGTCACATCATAAGACAAGAAAAAGCAAGACGAAAGCAGAGGAGGCCTAACTCACTTTATAACAACTTATTCCTACAGTAATTAGCCCATTCTCAAGAGAACTAATCCAGGTCCTAACAATCAAAGGTCCTAACACCTCTCAATACTGTTGCAATGGGGACCAAGCTTCCATATGAGTTTGGGTGGGGACCAGCTACACCCAAACCATAATATCCTACATTCCAGAGTATGTCTGAAGTTCCTCCCTGTAAAGAGATGAAGCTTAGTTGGCAAAGTCAAAGTTGATCTCAACATATTTGGAATCACCTTGAAGCATGCTTCAAACTTTCTACGACTATCTGTCATTCATGTAGATATTATTTCTTACGGACTACCTGGCCACATCAAGAACATGTGTCACCCAATAAACAAGCTTAATCATTGTGATTTTCTTATGGGGAAAATATTTGTGTGTAAGGGAGACGGCTGAGCAAATGCCTGGTTGAATACTGAACAGGCCAAGGGTTTTATTTCGTAATTTGACAAGATAGCTTTGGGTACAGGTGATGGTGAGGATTGATAAACCTTGATGGGTTTTCTGCAGTTTAGGTTGGGCTCATCTGGGTTTTCTGCACATACAGGGGTGCAAACATAGAATTTGAAAACGTTGCCACCTGGTTTGAGTCAACATAGTACATGTACTTTTTAAGCCAAATGCTATACAAGCTTATCAGATGGGTTTGGTATGGGGAGAAAAAAAGAATGAAGTTGAAGTTTGGCCTCATCTTATTCATAGCCCAGACCAGCAATGTTGAATGTTTTAGAGCTTTCAGTGATAACAAACAGCTGGCTGCAGCATGCATGCTGTAGACTCAGCACCTCTGGCCTAGACCGTAGGCTGTCAGAAATGGTTTTCTTTGGCTCCTTGTTGTACTTGTTTCCTAGGGCTCTAAGAACAAATTACCAAAAACTATGTAGCTTCAACAACAGAAGTGGATCATGTCATAATTCTAAAGGCTGGAAGTCTGAAAGCAAGGTGTTGACGGGGCCATTCTCCCTTAGAAGGTTCTAGTGAGATCCTTTCTGTCTTTTTTTAGCTTCTGGTGACTCCAGATGTTCCTGCATTTATGGCTGTTTAATTCTGGTCTTTGCTCCTATCTTCACATGATCTTCTTTGGGTATTGCATATCTTCTCATATGGATGCTAGTCATTGGATTTAGGGTTCACTTGAATAATGTAGGAAGATCTCATCTCAAGCTATTTAACTCAGTTATATCTGCAAAGACCATTTTTCTAAATGAGGTCACAGTCATAGGTTTTAAAATATGGACATACATTTTTTGGAGAGGCTACCATTCAACCATGGTGCTTCTCAAATGATGGATTTTTAGATATTTGATGAGTATGAAGCAACATTTAATAACTTCTTGGCCACTGAGTCCAAAGATTGGAACCACTACTAAAATGGATTGCTTGAAGGAAATGGTCTGAGACATCAGTGACAGGCTGAATCTCACATAATCATCTTGTTTTCTTATTGTTTAACTTGTTGCAAGTTGATCTGTCCATGTGTGAGAGAAAAAGGGGTAACAGTGGTAGCCATTAAGTTTTTTGAGTTGTATTTTCTGAATATTCTTTTAATTCATTGGACCCCTTCATTACTACCGCTGCTGCCTTATGATGTCTCAGGTCGTTTCTTGCCTAGATTAGGACATCTCTCCTACTTTCTCCTTAGCTCTTTTTCTCCATATTGCACCTGGTGAACTTCTTGAAATTCCAACCTGATGTTCCTGTCTAGTGCTAAGTAGCATTTACTTGTTCTTCCACCTTGTCCACTTGCCCTTCTCCACACTGCCTTCTTTCCTGCAAGCTCCTTTGCACTTTGCCTTCTGACTAGGTTTGGCCTTTGGGGAGCAAATTGGGATGCAGGAGCAACATGGAGGTCATTTATCTCCTTAATTCCTTCTGTGAAGTTCACCACAAGCTGGCTGCATCCCATGACTGAGCTGACAGCTCTCATGCAGGGGCCTTCCAGTGACTCTCTCCAGTTTCAGTAACAGTTTCTTTCCTTACCTTTCCATGCCCAAGTGTGGCAGTGGGGCCTCTTGTGATTTTACTACACTACCCACAACTTTGAACATAATCCCTTTATAAACTTCTTGAATTACCAGTTTCACTGTGCCATATGTTTCTTGCCATGACTAATTATCTATGCTCAAAGTGTGTCATTGTCTCCATTTTGCCCGGAGGACAAATGCAACAACCCATCTTGGGAAATAAGATTCCAGGTTTGCTGATATACACACCGCCCTCCCCAGAGCCCACAAACTTCCGGTTTATGGTTTATGCTGTGTCCTTTTACTTCTTGGAGATTATATAAGTGGTGCTTTCTTTTCTGATTTATTTGCCTGGGCATTATCTTTTTATCCTCAAATATCACCCATTGCTTTTTTTACTTGTTGCTGATTTCTCCCCACGGGGTTAGTTGCTGCCTTTCTTGTATTCCTATATCACATTATTACACAGGTCTGTTAGAGTGCTTGCCATCACTTTAATTATTTATATGTCTGTTTTACAGCTAATCTTTGAACCCCTCTACTGTGTGGACCATACAGTATTCTGTTTTTCTTTGATCTCTAAATGCCTGCTGTTGTTCTTGGTAGACTTAATACATATTTTTGAATAATTACATTTTATTTATGGATTATGTTATTTCTTGCTCTCTTCATACAAACAGGATTACTGCAATAAAATACCACCTTCATCTATGCAACTGTGCATATCATATTTTCTTTTAATGAGTATTATTTTGTTTTTTCCTCAGGATAAATCTGAGAGATGGTATATGGTAGGCAAATTCCTCCCTGTCACCTAGATTGCTAGTGGCAGAACTATTCCAAGAATCTAGACCTCTTGATACTGATTTGCTCTTCTTTTCATGAGTCCATTTTGCCTCCTGAGATGCCAGATTAAAAAAACAACAACAACAAAACCCAAGGGCAGCCTGAACTAATGAGCACCACCCCAAGGGCCACTTCACATGGGAAGCTTCAAACTGCCATAGAGATAACTCCATGTGATTATAAACACATGTCAGGAAGGATGTTTGGAAAATGTGTGTTGTCAGAAAGGTCCTAACAAACGGAACTGGTCACATTACCGGAACTTAACTTCCTGTTGCACGAGAATTATGTCTGATGTAGACTCTAGGGACTGTCGGCAGAACATAACACTTGGATTAAAATTAGGATATGAACATCAAAAAGAAGTATTCCACGACCCTAGGGAAGGGCTGGCAACCAATGGAGGAAGGAATAAATTGTTGCTGTAATTCAAACCATATCCCATGAGAAAGTAATTTATAGGCGGCAGCACAAATAAAGATAAATTCAAGAGAATTTAGGGCAATTGCTGTTATGTCAGTAGGAGGTTCAAAGGCTCTTCCTTTGGAGAAGGAGCATTACATTGAAAGTACTGCTAATAGTGCAGGTTATTGGTAAGAAACATTCCAAAAAATACCATCAGCATTTCAGGAGAAGTGATTTCAAGATCATCTGATACTAGACTTTAGACGTTTAGGTCTTTTCCAACAGGAAGGGAAAAAAAATGAAATCTGAATATTCCAGTTGGTTGAGGGACAGGGCAGACTAAGTTTCAGTTGTGGCAGATAAGCAGCCCCTGATTGATTTTGGCAGTATCATGGGTGACAGCATCGGGAGATGCTTGTGGGTCTGTGTCAAAACCTCAGAGGCCATCATGAAATATCCTTGGTTAACTGAAACACCCATCAGTTGTTTGGAGCTCTCCCTATAGTCCATTGAAGCCAATAAGGTCAATTAAACAAAAGGAAAGAAATTTAAAAATGCATTTCTATGCTCCAGCTTTATCTGTTAAACCTCTTACTTCACTGTTCGCAAACTTAAATTTGTGAAAGAAATGAAAAAGGCATCAGAATCAAAATGAGGTCACTTGGATGGATTTTAACAAGAACAAAAGTAAATAATACTGGGAATTATGATGAAAAGGTTCACACATGTGACACATGATTACATGACAGTAACTGTCACACAAGACTGTCAGAACCACAAGCTTATGTAGAGGCCACCACAGCCTCATACAAAAGCTATTTCTGCAAGGACATCTGCCCACAAACTGTTCAACCTTGGGCCAATAACACTTTTTTATTAATCACTGTGACCAAGGATTATTGTTTCAAAATATCTGATGTAATCCTCTTCATTTTTGTTTTTAAAAGTTTCTTCTTGCTGCAGTCTCTTTGGATATGTCCACAGTTTACTATGGTGCATGTATTCCTGTGGCAGTGTTCAGCTATTCCCAAATAAGTATCAGTATTCTTTGGAGAATCTCTCTTTTTTTTTTATTTAGGTTGATAAAATATTCCTATCTTTTGGCCTGATGATTCCCATGCTGGGAATTTATCTTAAGGACATAATAAAAATTATAAACAAAGATCTAGAAAGAAACCTAATTGTCTAATAACAAAGGAAACATTAATTAAATCTGATTATAGAATCTTCTGCTATTATTTAAATCATGTGTTTGAAAAACATTTACTGACCTGAAGATGCTTATGATAAAATCAGAGAAGCAACATACAAATCTGTACCTATGTAAATATCTTTGTCCGTTTTTTTGAAAATCCTTTCTCTGCCTAGATACCTAACTCCATAAATAGAAGAATATCAGAAAGAAAACCATCAAAACATTAATTATGGTTACCTGTGGGTAGTGGAATTATAGGCATATTTTATTTTCTCCTTTGTATTTTCTTATTTTTTCCAATTTTATGAGTATAAATCAGCAAATACTTTTTAAAAACATTGAAAATTCTTCATGCACTCTGGTCTCATTTTTAATATAAAATTCAGACTCGTTAGCCTGGGAAGTGGGAATCTTGATGGCCTGACTGCCCTCTTTTCTACCCAGCTTTCCCCACTACTCCCCTCTTGCCCTGCCTTCTACCCTTGCTGATCCTCATGTTCTCAAAAGGTCCTGGTCACTGTTTTTTTTTTTTTTTTTTTTTTTTTTCACCAGGCTCCT
>NW_022900922.1:26714827-26727552 GCF_012274545.1 Fukomys damarensis
TTTTTTTTTTTTTTTTTTTTTTTTTTCTTCAGCCCAGGCCACTTCTCTCTCCTTTTTGGTAACTGTATTTGTAAGCACCCATGGGTAGCTCCACCTCCTCACCTTTGGGAAAATCTTCCTAGTGAAGGCTGCAGTGTGTGCTGCACCTGTTCAGGCGTGAGGTGCTCATTCAGCACTGGGGTGTTGTCTATTACAGGCTCTCAGATAAGTCCCTGCTTGAGAATTGTCCTAGGCTCAAGGCTCAAAGTCCCCCTTTGAGGCACTTTGAATTTTCAACAAATGGTCTGTGCAGGATTCTAAGGCCTGGATTCCTTGTCTTAATGAGGGACAACTCTGAAAGGCCATCCTGTGTCACAGCTGGTTCCCTGCAGGATCAGCTAGTCTCTGGCAATGCACCCCTCATTCTCTTAAAATTGAGCATTCGCCAGGAAGCCTCTTGACTCAGCTCTGTCTATTTCTTGGGGAACCAAACCAAGGAACCTCTTTAGTCCCTGACTTTACTCCCTGAGGTAGAGCCCATCCTCTGTTCATTCATCTCCACATTAGCTAGATCTCACATTGTGCTGCCTGCAACCACAGTCCTCAGTTCTCCCCACTTCCTGGCATCACCTCAGGGCAGGGAGCAGTGGCTCCTTTCTTTTTGTGTCTGCAGCACCAAGCACAGCACCTGGCTCCTAGGATGTGATGAGTGAACAAGTGTGAAGTGGGCCGAGAGAACAGAGAGTATTGGGGGGTGGGGGAGTGAAATATGGAATTTAATGAATGCTGTTGACAAAATTGAAATGACACAGGATATAGAACATCTTTTCAGTTGAAGTTATATTTCCTAGTCAGCCTTTTATGTATCTATAATAAACAAAGTTCTGACTTTGAGGAGCTGTGAAGCTCCTCTGGCTTTAAGTATTTAGGGAATTTCCAATGAGAATGGAAAGTATCTGTTCTTTCCTCTTGTCCTGTATTTGCAGATACAACCAATCTTCATTCTCTTTTTCCTTAACCCTTCTCCCCACCCCACCATCTTTTTTAACTAGGTCTAAAACCAATTTGTTTCCCATGTGTGGAAATACAAAGAAGTCATGGCCAAGGGCATGTAAATCTTATTCTTCTTCAGGAAGCCATAGAGGAAATATCAGGTGTCTTTTCAACTCCTGGCATTTGCTGAATAACAACTCTAGGAGTAGGGTGTTCAAGTGTCTTGATCTTAAGAAATGATTCAGGTAATGCTTCCCTTAGGACAAAAGGGAATCTGTCTCTGGTTCCAGGGTTATCAGTGTAATTCATCACAGACTTGTTCTTAAGCCCCTGACTATGTGCTCTACCACACTGAGTCAGTAGCACCCAGCCCTTTAGCTACAGTTAGGGGAATCTGTCTGCCCCTCCCATCTGTTTAAGTTTTGTGGAATCCACTCTCAGATGAATACCTGGGTGCTGAAAAAGTTCTGTGTGGTAACAAGGCTGCTCCACATTTTCTACTTTTTAAGAAAAACATTGCTATTTTCTCTTAGTATGGAGTCGTCTCAGTGCTTCTAGTATGTGGACCTAAGCTATTCAGAGGTCTTTTTCTGTTTCTTTTCACATTTTATACACATGATGGGACAGGGGCTGTAATTTCCACTAACTGGGACAGAGTACCCAGAGGACAAGCGACCTCGAGTAAATACAGAGCTGCTTAATACCAGCACTGGGAAAGGAATTCAGGATTGTGGATGCATGGGTCTGTGCCTTCAGCACTAGCCCATACTGAGGGCGACCCCTCACTTGGTAGATTTTCTCCTTGAGTGGATTCATTCTCCTCAGACTGAAAAGTTTTTACAAATCTTAGAAATATAAAGCATGATCACAACATTGGTAGGTGTGTGTGTGTGTGTTTGTGTGTGTGTGTTCTTCAACCCTGCAGCATCTTAGCCTTGCCTTTTGTAGGAGTAAGTTGGGAGCATTTATTCCTCACTCTTGTTTCTGTTGGGGATGTGTTTGCATTTTGAGTAAATCTCTTGGGCTCTCACCATCTTCTCCTTTATTTCATTGCAGGAAAAGGAACTTCACTCAGTGGGGGAGAAGCATGTATACTGAACATGTATACCTCTTCTCTTTCTCTTTCACTTTCTCTTTCTCTTTTGGGGAGTAATCTGGAGAAATAAGCATTCCCTGCTCCTTTGAGCCTTATGTTTTAAGGGGCAGATCTTTATCTGGAAAAAACTTCTGTCTGCCAGCACTACCTGACACTGCTAGGATGACTTCAATGGCATTATATTAATACCTGAATTCATACTTTGCAACCAAGACCTTGCCCAATTAAATAATGGTGCTATTCTCCCTTTACCTGTCTGATTCCTGTGCCTCTTAATTGGTTCAGAACTTGGGCAGGAAAGAAGAGTCTTATTTATTGGATACCTTAAAACCTCAATCAGCCACGCCTCCTCTGTCTGGTCTTCTAGCAGTCACTTGGTGTTATGGCTTCTATCTAGTTATCCCTCCAAAGCCTCATCTGTTCATATGTGGGGCTTTTCAGATGTGGCAGGATCTAGAGTGTGTGATGCTGAAATCAGTGGTGTGTGATTACTAAATTAGTCCACTGATTGGTTTGGCATAGTTTCTGGTAGGATTAAGGGTGTTCCAAAGGGTGGGCAGCCTGGATACAATGTAAAGGGACAGAAAGAATCTGTTAAAAGAATTCTGTTTCTTGTTGCTTGTAGCTGGTTTCCTTCTGCCTTCTACTTGCCATGAACTCTTTCTTCTCTGCAGTTCCCCTCTGCTGTGCTACTCTGCCTTGGAGCCAGCCAATTATGAACTGAACCTCTATAAGCAATGAGCCAAATAAACCTTTCCTCCTGTATCTTTGGGTGTCAAGTATTTTGATTTTGTCTCAGCAATGAGAAAAGTAACTAAGACACTTGGCACTGATAAGCATCTACTTTTGGTGCATAGCCAAAAATTAGGAGTAGAGAAGTTGAAATGGGAATACTGGTGAGTTTAACTGAGGGCAAGAGCTAACTGGGCAAGTGTGTCCTTTGTATAGTTTGCTGGCTGTAGGAATGTCCTGACTCACTTTAGACTTATGAAAGTAAAGGGGAGGCTTTCCCAATAATCTACCCACTCTTCAGGTGATGGTCAAAATAGTCATGAAAGAAGAAGCTTTCTCACCAAAGTACCTTCTTGTTCCCACAAACTTACAAGTCTGAGTAACTGTGTGAGCAAGAGGATCCTGATAGTGACTATAGTAGTTCTCTTCTGTTTACTGAGATCCATTTCACATCTGACCTCCGTAGCCTAAAGTAATCCATCTGGTCCAAACTTCTACACTCATTGTCTAGAACTTGCATTGCAGACTTATTATTCCTGATTGGTTTTATAATTTGCTTAGAAATTGTGGTAGTTTTTCTTACTCTGTCTGCATTTTATCTCAAATTTCAAGAACTATCTATGTCTTATACCTCTTTATATTTTTCTCCTACATTCAAAGAGTGATACAGAATGTGCTTTGTTTGGTAGTATGGAAATAAATGAAAACCAACCAAGAAAGAACAAGCAAAATCTGTTTATTCAGAACCTGGCTACTATCACCTGGGTGTTGGCAGCAACTAAAAGGCAGGTAGAAGAGTGGGAAAAAGGGAAGGCTTCAAATGTGTGCTGATTGGAGGCTGGGGATGCCGGAGGTGCGTAAGTAGAAGTGTGGCAACCATTGGGATTGGTTAGGGTATGTATTTGGCTTTTCCTGGTTGGTCCTAAGTTGGAAACAGGACAAAAATTAGGGAAGCTGACAGTTATTAATCAAGTTCTGGCTCTTTTGGGCTAGTTCTTACCGGGGTTATTATTTGGCTTTCTGGATTGTTGATAGAGACAGTGGTCTGAATGTATGATTGTTGGCTGGCTTCCTGAGCGAGTTGCTGTCAGTAATGGGCCAGTTTCCTACGCTGTACATTGTAGGTCACAATTTGCTTTTATATGTAACATGGCCATTATCTATTTATTCAATCTCTCAGGAGCTACCAATAAATATTGGTTGAATTAATGTATTGTTCTTACTCTGGTTAGATGTAAATCTTTTGAATTCATGTTCTTTTTCTTTTTGCTACTTGCAGCCTGCTTATTTACCTAATATTTCCTACTTCATTTTTAGAAAAGGATCATAGGAATAGTACAAACCTAATATTTTCATTCCCTTTCTTAATCATTATCTTGGAGTCTAAAATACTGGTGAAATTGTGGTCATGGTTACAAGTGGTCATGGTTACGAGTATTTCCTATTAAAATTGCTTTAGTTCAAGTCCTTTATTTTATAAATGAAGAGATAGAGACCCAGAGACTTGCCCAAGGCCATGCTGTTTAGTAATAAGCCAAATGTGTCAGCAGGGCCATGCTCCCTCTGACATGTGTAGGAGAGAATCCTGCTTTGCTCTTCTAGCTTTTGGTGTTTTTCTGATAATCCTCAGATTGTAAATGCATCATCCTAATCTCTGCCTCTGTTGTCCATGGTGTTCTTTTCTGTGCATGTCTCTGTCTGTCTGAAACTTCTAGTCTTATTTGATTAAAGGCCTGTCCCACTCAAGTATGACCTCATCTTAAATGATTACATTTGAATGTTCTTATTTCTAAATAAGGTCACATTCTGAGGCATTTGGGGTTAGGACTTCAGCCTATCTTTTTGGGAACACAGTTCAGTCGTAACATGAGCCATTAAGCAGAGCTGCGTCCTCTATGTGGATCTCTGAAGTCATGAGTTCCTGGCCTTCAGTCACTTCCCAGTCGCTGCCAGCACATGGCTCATGACTCAACAGTGCTTCTCCAAAACTGGTGACTCGCAGTGCTGCAAACAGACTCTGTGGAGGGCTGATTAGTAAGAAATTGTCATTTAAAATAAAGCCACTGGGTTCCTTTGTAAATATGCGTCAAAGGGCATTTAGAATCGTCATACCATCCCACAGCTACACGTTGGTGGAACTATTAAGTAAATTACACATTCCTGTCTTTTTTAGGAACCTTTTATTCACAATTGTCTCTGAACATATTTGTCTGAGGGAGGGTGTTCACCCACTTTTGCCTCAGCATTTAACTTTGCCTGTTCCTGAAGTTCATGCTGTCCTGAAGTCTTCTGTATTCTCTCTGTCACCTCTGTTAGTCATCTTCTGCCACCTTTTTCTTTCTCACACTTACAGGAAATAATGTTTTTGCCCAAGTAGAAGTGTTATGGGGAGAATATTCTGCTTGATTAATGATTCATTTCTTTGCTTTTTGCCATTTCTAAATTTTAGGGGGAAAATACTTTTTGTTAAGTACATTAATAAATAGGCATGGTCAATGGGATGAGCGAGTGCTGTCGTTTGCACAGCACTTTCAACAGAACAGCAACAATCTTGTTTATCAGTCTTTCTGTTTTTCTGGAGAGTAGCATTGTGATTCTCACACCCACTGAAATCCAGAAGACTGACTCTTCTGATGAGACACTGCCTTCTTATGAGGAGATAATCCACTCTACTTCCTTCTTAACGCTCATGGGTGAGTAATGGCAAGATGGATGTCATCTGAGCATTACCCTCACTCTATTTCTGGATGTAGACCATGAATGGATCCATGAATGTGTTTCAATTGAGAAAGATCTGAGTTTATTCATTTAAATAATAGGCCCCCCAGAAGGGTTATGGATTAAATTATGTTCCTCTAAAATTTATATGTTGATGTCCTAACCCCCAGTACCTTCGACTGTGACTGTGTTTGGAGATAGTGTCTTTAAGAGGTCATTGATGTTGAAGGAGGCCGTATGGGTTGGCCTTACTCCAGGCTGGCTGATGTTCTTAGAAGAAGAAACTGGGACATGGACATACACAGAAAGAAGATGAAGTCAAGACACAAGGAGAAGATGGTCATCAATAAGCCAAGGAGAGAGATCACAGAAGAGATCAGCCCTGACAACTTCTTGATCTTGGAATTCTGGCTTCCAGACTTGACATAAAATTTTGATGTTAAGCCACTTAATTTGTGGCATTTGCTACAGCAGCCCCTACAGCAGAGGAAGACAGATTCAGATAAGTTGTGAGCCTTTCAAAAACATCACTTCTACCATTGCGGTTTCAGGGCCAGGTCTATAAGCTCCTCAGTACTGGACCAGTCTTTACTCTATGCTGTGACATTGTGTTTGTTATGAAAAAGATCATACTAGTCTACTTCATTTATGAATGTAATTTAATTGGCATCTCAACAGTGGTGTCAGTTCTTTTGCCATTTTCTGTAACACCAATGGACAATTTTCTAAGCTAGTATTTTTTTTAACTGCAAAGATGACAAATGTTATCAACAAAATCCAACCAGAGTATATTTTCATCCCTTTTCCTCTAGTCATGATAAGCCAGAAGTATTTGTTGCCAGAAATGGAAAACAGCTTGCTCATCAGCCAGATGATCACAGCATTCAAAGTTCTATGCATTTGCCATGTGTGAAAAGTTAAGAATTGAAAACAGACAGGCTTATTTGGCTTTTTAAACAGTGAGCTCCGTGAAGCAAGAGGAAGAGATATTTGTATGCTAAGAGGAGAGCTGAGGAGACAGTGTTGATGGCAGAGTGAACAGGGTCTTTCTGCAGTGCTCTAAGGTGGGACTTCTGGGTCTTTTTGATAGTGGATAACGCAGTTCATCAAGTGCGTGGAAGATGCACCTAGCTTTACCTACCACTGGAGGCTCCCTTTGTGTTTGGAACAAATTCCAGTGTTCAACACAAACATGGCTCTTGGACTTCTCTGATACCTGACGTGAAATTCATTAGTATTTCAGTCAATGTTAGTGCTTGTCTTGAAGGTGTCTCCGTTAGTTCTTAGCAGAAGGAAGAAGTATACAGTGGGCCTAGAAACTGTATGACTGCTCACAACATCTTGAATTATTTCGCTACTTTTCCATTCATGTAAGGAAATACATATTTATTACATTCTTGTGTGATTGTGTAATTACTTAGTTATCCCATTATTATATTGTAATGGTTTGGGTTTGCAGAATGATTTCTAATTATTTTTATTTGTCCCTCTTTGAAACTAGGGAAAGGACATTTTGACAATAGAGCCATTTTAAGAAGTGGAAATGCAGATTTACAGGGGTGAAATGATTAAGTCAAGATTCCACCTCCCTAAAAAAATAAAAAGAAGAAGAAAAATCAAAATTTGCATTCTGGGTTCTAATTACCAGGTATCTGGAAGCTCACAGAATCACATTGTTTTATTCACATTGCTAGCAATCATTTGCAGTTCAACACTTAGATTCACTCCTTTGTCCAACTCTCAAAGTCTTGTACGTTAACTTGACCTCAAAGATTTATCTACCTTAGGCAAAACTCTACTTTATCTGATTTGCCTTTGTTATAGTAAGCTCAAAATAAACAAATATTCATTGAAAGAGCTATATTGAGTCCACTTCCTATCTGTAAACCCAGGACTGCCAATTAGTCTAAAGGGTGGGTGTTTTATAGGCAGGGAATTCCAGCTGGATGAAGACCAGTGATTTAAGAAGGAGGAGGGAGAAGAAGGAGAGTGACAAACTTCCAGGGATGCCTTCTCCTTCCTCATGTGAGTGGCTCCATCTTCCCCATCTATGGGTGATCTATCTCCAGGTCTCGGGTTTTCAGTTGACAGAGTGCCCAGCAGTAGGCCGCAACTCTTCCTCAGATGAAAGGACAGAGCAGAAGGTACCTATTACATGTCTGTGAGCAGAGAAACAAAGGCCCGGCTGCTGACACCCTCCTACTAACTTGGGTTTTAATGGTAGGTTTAATTTCCTCGTGCTTGCTCAAAGAAAGAAGCAGGGAGAGCCAGGGTAGGAGTAGCAGTGGTGGTGGTGGGGAGAAATGACAGCTGTTGTATTCATGGTTAATCAGGTGTGTCTCTCTTTGTGTCGCATCTGTCTGCTACTGTTGCCAGGCCACATGTGAAAGGGAATGGAGGGGAAGGGCCATTCATGTTCAAAGCCTCTAGCACTGACCTCTGCTTCGTTCTCCTAGGGGTAGGAGAGCTTGTCTATTTAACTTTCTCTATTATAGGAAGCTGTAATTCTACTCTATTAGTCCACCCTAAGCATTTTGGTCTGACAAATGCAAGCTGCATCCAGAATGCCATAAATCTGGTGGAGAAGGAAGCTTCCTGCCTCCTTCCCTTGAGTTTTCTTTGGGATCCTATTTGATTTGTCAAATGAGAGAAACCAGAGAGAGACAAATGAGAACTCAGAGCATTCTGGTTTGCCCTATGTTTCAACAGGACCTGACATTATACATAGATTTCCCTCCTGAGTGGGGCTATGAGGCTTCCCTGGGCCATGCCTAGAAACCCCTTTTGTTTCCAAACCTGTTTGTCTCACGACTCCCATACAGGCATGGTGTTTGCATCAGACCTTAGTCATCTCTCTGGCACCATATCCTTCTTCTGCATCCTTCCATCCCTGCCTCCCTATGTGCCTCTTGTTCAGAGAGATCTTGGTGAAGGAGGAGGAGGAAGAGGAAGCAGCTTCTGCCCCTCCTGGAGCTGGGCCTGTGCTCTGCTTACTGTGCCTGAAGCCTGCCTGACATGACTCTTCTCAGACCCACGTACAAACAGCAGAAATGGAAACCGCCTCCTCTCTCTTTTCCCCAGGGTACCAGACTGCATTAAACTCAGTGTCCCAGTTCCAGTGTCTTTTCCAGCTGGAGGCTCAAACTGTCTTCTCCTGCAAGGTGCTTTGAGGGCTCCACCTCACCCCTTTGGGGGATGCTTTGCTTTCAGATCTTCTACTTTGGGCCCAGCACTTGTATTTCTTAGAGTAAATGACAATTGTTAGCATCTTCAAGATCGAGGATCTCTGGCTCCAACTGTGGCTGTCTTGGATCATGGGTCATCTTCATGGACTCAGTGCAGCTCATAGGAGCTTACCGTCTGCAAGCCTCAAAACTGGCACTTTCACCCCATCTTGTGCAGCTGGAGTTCAACTTTTGGGGTATGGTGTGTGCCTGCATGAACATGCATATGTATATATCTTTTTCAGTCAAAATGGTTAATTTCCCAGGGCAGAGGTTGTCATGAGCACCAGCTGAGTTTCCCCTGTCCATGGGCCCATGCTGTTTGCCATGGCTCACTGCTGACCTGTAGCTTTGGGGTCAGGAAGCCTTTGTTTCCCTAATGCCAAAGGACATTGAAAAACTATTCCATAGCACATGCTTTTCCCTCCTCCCTCTGATGCACCCTGCATCTCCAAATTTCAATGATGTCAATAGGCAGAGACTAAGCTCCTCATAGAGAGGCCTTTGAGAATTTGTCATCTTGTGAGAGGCTAAGGGTTGTCTGAATCAGACAAGCAATGACAAAGTAGGGCTGGACATGGCATCTAATTACATACAGAAAATACTAAGCATACAACTCAGTGAATTCCTTCTAAGTGAATATATTCATGAAACCATCACCCAGATTAAGAAACAGAATATTATAGCAGATGGGTGCTTTTAATTTTCTGTTTACATGGATACCCAACTATGTCTAAAGCTATTCTACAACAAAAATGGGACTGGGATTTGATTCTTAACTTTATGGCTGTGGAAGTTTAGAAGTAGAAAGGTTCCTATTGGCTGGAAGGGATTTGCCTGTGGCAGGATTTGAGTGTGACATGGGTTAGTCTTTGACAAAGTTCTCCTAGACTTCAGAGGCCCCAGGTGGGCTGGCTGCACAGTGCTCTTGGTTCTGGGAGAAGACATAGAAAATTCTAGTATCCATTCCCTTTTAAGAATTGGGATAAAGTATACAAAAAATAAAATTCACCTTCTTGGCCATCTTTAAGTGACTAGCTCAGTAGTGCTAAGTATATACAGATTGTCCTTCAACCAGTCTTCACAAATATTTTCATCCTGCAAATCTGGAACTACCTCCTTATCCATTAAATAACTCCCCATTATCCCTTATGCCAGCCCCTGACAACCAACACTCTTTTTTCTGTCTCTATGAATTTGATGACTATAGGTGCTTCATATAAGTGGAATTAGATAGTAATTATCTTTTTGTGCTTGGCTTCTTTCCTATAATATAATGACCTTAAAGTTTATCCATTCTGTTTCATGCATTCAAATCTCCTCTCTTTCAGAGGCTGAATAATACTCCTTTGGTTTGTATTTACCATATTTAGTTAATTTATTTATCCATTGATGGACTCTTGGGTTGTTCTCATTGACTATTGTCAATAGTGTTTTTATGAACGTGGATGTACAGACATCCCTTCAAGTTACTGCTCTCAGTCCCTTTGGGCATACACCCAGAAGCAGAATTGCTGGATCACATAGAAATTCTGTTTTTGTAGAATACCTGGTATTCTCTTCACTTGAATTCCCTCCTGACTCACTTCCTGGGTTACATCAAAGTAAGCCTGACATATGGATTGAGGTGGTTGTAGTGTTGTGGTGGGGACTTCATATTGGTCCATTCTAGGGAACTGAGAGGCTGATTGGACTATAGACAAGGTAATCCATGATGCATACGTGGGGAGTCCAGTAGGTAGTGTGGATATCACTGATTTTGCACTAAGATCAATGATTTCTCCTTAATTTGTGAGAGACTGGAGGATAAGTGATTTATTAATTACCAGGTAATCATAGGTGTAGCATTTGTTCATTTTATCATCTTCATTTATTTTTTTTCAGCTTTAATTGAGTTTATTGGTACATTTTAGGGATATAGTACAGTTACATGCATTGTTGGGATCTTGTACCTCTACATGACAAGTCTTGATTCTCATTTTTTCCCCTTACCTATGCCCTCCCTTCACCCCCTCCTGCCCTCCCCAATTTTATCATCTTCAGATTATCTTTAAAGCTGTAGGTCTAACCATTGCAATTTTTACAGAAAAAAAGGTGAAAATTTTAAACAGATTACCAAAAATGGGAAAAAAAAGACAAAGTGGCAGCCAGTGTACATCCAGTATAAGTCCAATACTGTACTTTTTACCTGATAAGGATAGCAAAGATAGGAGTGGTATTTGAATCATAAGGTCATCGTTGGTACAATTGGTGTGGTAATATATATTTAGTGATGCTTTCTAATACCAGAAGTGTAAACTAAACCCAAATCACCCTTGAATATTCAGTAAAGGTGTTCTGAATATTCAGGGACTACTTCAAACAATTTTAGGCATTTCTGTTTTCTAAATATTGCTGCTTTATTGCTAGAAATAAGCTACATTAATATCCACTTGAAGTAGGAATGATATGAATCACCAGGGCAAGGACATTTAGGACTGTAGATTGGACCACAGTATTTTAGTATTATGCTAAAAGAACATTCTCCTTCCAGATCCTTTTGTTTTGTCCTTCTCCCATTTCATCATGGAAAAAATCTTAGATACTAATTTTAAAAGTAATAGGGCCCCGGATTTAGTTTAGTGGTGCCACCAGCTGCCTCGCAAGCACAGGGTCCCAAGTTTGACCCCCTAGTACCACAAGAAAAAAAGAGTAATATATGGCTACCCTCTAAAGTGTATGAAAAATGCCCAACTCTAAAAAATAACTATTTAACATTTTGATTTATTTTCTTCCAAAAATGTTCTGTATACTTTAAATATATGCACACCCACACAAATCCCCCCCCACAGAAATTAGTTTGTACTCCTTACAACCCAAGCACTACCAATTACACAAAAATGTATGTGGGTCTTTACCAAAATAAATTGCTTTCAGATATTGTTGGACCTTATCAGAATTACAGTGGTTTCCCCTCATCTGCCATTTTGCTCTCCACAGTTTCAGCTACTTGCAGGTAACAGCAGTCTGAAGTTGTTAAGTGGAGAAATAAACAATTCCTAAGTATTAAATTGCATTCCATTGTGAGTAGCACGGTGAAATCTCATGCCACCCCACTCCACCCTGCCAGAGTATATATAAATACTCTGTGCCACCTGCACAGAAAAGCACAGCATATATAGAGTTTGGTACTATCTGAGGTTTTATACATCCATTCCAGGTCTTATATATTTTGCTCTCTAGGTTAAAGTCTAAAGTTGATCTTGTTCTCATTTAACAGAAAATAGACTGGAGTAATTCAGACTCTTTCCACATTTATGCCAGAGTTGAAAATGGACTTGGGATAAGAATTCAGATCTTTTTTTTTTTTGTATTTTTTTTATTGAGTTTATTGGTACAATCTAGGTATACAATACAGTTACATTCATCATTGGGATTCTGTACCTTTACATAATAGGTCTTGATTCTCATTTTTCCCCCTTGTCCCTGTCCTCCCTTCACCCCCTTCTCCCCTCCCCATTTACAAATACTTTATTTCCATTTTTTCAGTTTCTCATATTTTTTCCTCTCCCTTATTACCTTTACCCCATCCTTCCCACTTTCCCTACACCTTTAGCCCTTTACTTCCTATTTCACATTATTAATTATCTCATTAGGATCCTGTGTACTATTATAGTTTTTTGCACCAAAGAAACTATTCGGTAGTTAAATCTCTGTATGAACATTAAAAATAGGGAACCCTAAAATAAAACTAAAAAGGAAAGTAAGAGAAAAGGCAATGATGTAAGATTAAAATAATCCTTAATTCTGGAGATGAAAATGGTCCCCAAACATATTTAAATTGCTTCTTGCTCTTATAGTCTTATCTTATTCTTTTTTTCATTATTTAGAGAATACTTTATTAGTTTCTGTAATCAAACCCACGTAGATATGACCTTACATATTTAGTATGATGTGTTACCCCTGTACACATGGAAAAAAAAATAAACATTTCTAGACCAATA
>NW_022900922.1:26728054-26734196 GCF_012274545.1 Fukomys damarensis
ATATATATATACACATATATATATATTTAAGGAATTCAGATCTTTTCAGTGTACTCCATCTAGGTCCACCAATCTTTCTCCTCCACCACAGGATTGGTTCTGAACATTGGAGCCCAGAAAGTACCTTGCAGAAAGACTCAAAATCTACTAATTCACTGCCGTCATAATACTTACAAATCTTGATTTCAAAGAGCATATAAGAAAATGGAAAGACTTCCCTTGCTCCTGGGTAGGAAGAATGAACATAGTGAAGATGTCCCTACTTCCAAATCTGCTATACAGTTTCAGTGCAATCCTGAGTGGAATTTCAACAGTATATTTTACAGACTAGAGAAAACAATAAAAAAATTCATGTGAAACCAGAAGAGACTTAGAATAGTAAAAAAACATTCTAAGCAACAAAGACACAACAGGGGGTATCACAATCCCCAACTTGAAACTATACTACAAAGCCACTGTGATAAAAGCAGCATGGTACTGGCAAAGAAACAGACCTGAGGATCAGTGGAATAGATTAGAAGATACAGAAACAACTCCAGACATGCTCAGCTACCTCATCTTTGACAAAGGAGTCAAACACCCTCAGTGGGGGAAAGATAAACTCTTCAATAAATTGTGGTTTAAAAACTGGATTTCATCATGCCAAAGATTAAAACTAGACCTCTATCTTTCACCGTGCACTAAACTTAAATCGAAGTGGATTAAAGATCTAAATATTAAAACAGAGGGCTAGGGATTTAGCTCAGTGGTTCCGGCGCTTGCCTCCCAAGTGCAAGGACCCAAGGTGGATCCCTGGTACCCACCCCCAAATTAAAACAGAAACACTAAACTTGATGGAAGATAAGTTAGACAGAACTCTCGAAGACATTGACATAAGAAAAGACTTTATGAACAAATCCTCAATAGCACGGAAACTAGTACAAAAAAATCACAACTGGGATCTCATCTTATTAAAAAGCTTCTGCACTGCAAGAAAAACCACCACCAAGACTAAAAGAAAACCTACAATGTGGGAAAAAATGTTTTTACCAGCCGTTCCTCAGACAAAGATCTACTGTCTAGAATATATAAAGAACTAAAAAATATCAGACCCCCCCCAAATATAAAGACCTGATGCAAAAATGGGCATCTGAAATGAACAGATATTTCTCAGACAAACAAGTAAAAGCAGCAAATAAATATATGAAAAAATGTTCAACATCACTAGTCATTTGAGAGATACAAATGAAAACAACACTGAGATTCCACCTTACCCCAAAAACAATGGTTGCTATGAAGAAATCAATCATAACAAATGCTGGTGGAGTTGTGGGAAGAAAGGAACCCTTCTTCATTGTTGGTGGGAGTGCAGACTGGTGCAACCACTTTGGAAATCAATATAAAAAACTAGGATTAGAGGTCCCATTTGACCCAGCTATTCCTCTGCTGGGTAGCTTTCCAAAAGAATTAAAAGAATCATACTGCAGCAATATATGCCCACCCATGTTTATAGCAGCACAGTTTGTAGTAGCTAAAACTTGGAAACAGCCCAAATGCCCATCACCTGGAGACTGGATAAAGATGTGTGTGTGTGTGTGTGTGTGTGTGTGTGTGTGTGTGTGTGTGTAATAAAATGGAGTAGTACTCAGCCATAAAGAAGGAGAAACTAGAGCCATTTATAGGTAAATAGATGCATGTTGTATTGAGCCCCATTTTTAAGTGAAATATATAGGACACACATGTGTAAATACCGAATAGTTTCTCTGGTGTGAAAAACTAAGAGTGTAAAGAAGGTTCAAATTGTATAATTGATAATGTGAAATACAAAGACAAAGGCTAAAGGAGTAGGAAAAGTGGGAAGGGTAGGGGAAAGGAAAGAAGGGAAAAGAAAAAAATATGAGGAAAGGAAAAAGTGGAAACAAAGTCTTTGTAAATAGGGGAGGGTGGAGGAGGTGAAGGGAGGGCAGGGGTATAGTGAAAAAATAAGAACCAAGATACATCATGTAAAGGTACAAGATCCCAGTGATGAATGTAGCTGTATCGTTTACCTAAAAAGTACCGATAAACTTGATGAAAAATAAATAAATAAAAGAATCTTGATCTGTCCATGCTGTCAATTTGCAGACTGCTTTATCTTCTACTTGGATGCATCCTGAACTTATTTATGAGTAAAATAAAAATTGAGATTGTTGAAATAGCTGTGTGTTAGGTTTCCAGTGTTGTGACAAAATACCTAAGCAATTCACCTGAAAGGACAGCAACTTATTTTGACTCAAGGCTTCAGCCCATGCTGCTCAGTCGCTGTGGCCTGTGACAGGGTGAAGCATCATGGCGCAAGGTGGAGTGGAAGCTGCTCATGTCATGGCAGCCAGGAGGGAGGGAGGAAGAAGTAGAGTTCTGCCTTCTGCTTTTATTCTCTCCAGGACCATCGCTTCTTAGCCTTTGGCTAAGATCAAATGTATTCTTTCCAAGGGATGGTACTTCCCCACATTCAGGACAGGACAGGCCTCCCCCTCAGGTTGCTGTCACACATGCCACTTATATCTGGGAGCAACCTTACAAACCCAACCAGAAGTGTCCTTCACTGGTTTCCTAGGTGTTCCTGATTCACATCAAGTTAGCAATGAGGTTGGCCATCACAGCATAACTCCCATGAAGTCGTAGAAATTCCATAACAATTATTAGCCTAGAGAATATTTTCATTTTTCATGGGAATGTTGGTACCATTTTAGTTAGAAAATATTAATGATTGATGTGCCTTTACCTTCTATTTTAGGGACTTTCAAGAATTAAAATGGAGTAGTCTTGCTCAACTGAGGTGCAGATTCTCTTTTAGGGCACATGGCAAAGAAGTCTTCATTTGCTTCTTTGGTAGGCCAGGCATGGTGATGTATGCCTATAATCCCAGCACTTGGGGTTGAGGCAGAAGGATCACCATGAGTTCAAGGTCAGCCTGAGCTACACAGTGAGACCTTTTCTGAAAAAAAAAAAAAAAAAGCACAAATACATCTTTGGTAGAGAACAATAATTCTTTTTTTCTTGCTCAGTTTATATTCTCAAGTATGAAAGTTAATTAAGAGTGACTTGCCTAAAGATATATTATCTTCCTTATCAAGTAGAGACTGAGAACATGGCCACAGATTTTATGTAGTGACAGAAATGCTTCTTTGATTTTAGAGGTGAATTCTTTTAATTTTTTCATCTCACAGTAACTGTACAGGGAATTGTTGATGCTTCATATTTTATTTCTTTTTGTTGTAAAATGTTCATAGTTTGCAAAAATAAGAGTTATGAGATGTCTATACTTTATTTGCTACTCCCTATGAGAAATGTTACAATAGCTAAAGAATATTCCATGATGGCCATTGTTGGTGGAAGAGAATACTACTAGTAACTGAATTGGTGGGTAGGGAGGGAGAGAAAATATTATGCTGTAGTGGTTAAGATTAGAAAAAGAGAAAAATACTTCGCAATAGTGGCATGTAAAAGACAGAAGTTAGGTCATGTACTTGGGAAGCTCAAGGACCTGGGTTTGATCTCCAGTATAAAAAGATTAATTTATCCATCACATAAAAAAGTTCAGAGTTGGTAGTCCAGGGCTGGCACAGTTCGTTCATGAGGTTTTCAGATACTTGATTTCCTTCTTGTTTATTCATGTGCTATTCTGAGGTTGTCAGTTTGGTCTTTATGGTCCATGATGTCTTCTACTAGGTCTCTACCTCATTTTAAAGAGGAGGAACATCTTAGAAATTTCACATGATATTTATGGTTATTATGTCTTATTTTATGTGAGATGAAGTGTACTTTCTATGTTGAGTCTTAAGTAAGCTAAATCCTTATTTACTACTTATTATTGGCATGGCAAAATCACATAGCATCTTTGAGTTCATATTATTTAATTTTTTTGAGTTTTCTTTCTTGGGGGGGCAGGGTCTCACTTTGCAGTTCAGGCTGACCTTGAACTCACTATGTAGCTCAGGCTGGCCTTGAATTTACAGTGATCCTTTGGCTTTAGCTTCTCAAGTGCTGGGATTATGGGCTTGCACCACCACACCTGGTTTATATTATTTAATTTTTCAGTAACTTCTGTTTTACAGGTGAAGAAACTGAGGTTCAAAGGATCTAGTAACTTGCCCAAGGTCATGCTGTTGGTAAATGGCAGTGCCAGGATTTGAATTCAGGTCTGGGACTGCATTGTTAATTTCATTCATGTGATGATAAAAACGTTACTGTGAAGACTTAGCCATACAAGCAGAAATGGGAGATTAGCAGAAGGTGAGGTGGAAAAAGGTTAAGCTTTTTTGAAGTTCCCCTGCCTGGCTAAGAAAATGTTACTGCATTTATCAGGTAATTGAAGTGTCAACATGACACTGTCAGAAAGGCTGGATGAGTTTGTTCCTGTTGGCCTATGTGTGGATGCTAAGTGAGCCGCACAATTGTACTTCGCAGGTTAAGAAAACTCTCTGGCAATCATAGGGGTTCCTCTTTAGAAACAACTCCATGAACATGCAAAATCAGTGTCACTGAGGTTTTTGCTTATGTTACTGCCTTTGACACTGTTTGATCCTTACATGAAAGAGACATTTGTCTTTTGACAGAACTAAGACTGGGAGAAGTGGTGGAGGTGTTCCCCAGAGGTGTTGCACAAATGCTTGCAAACTCTGCTTGCCTGAGTTCCCTTATTATGTTTTCATTGCAAAATCTGGGTCACTGAGCGCCACCCCTTGCCCTATGACTTAGGTGAATTACCAGCCCCACCCTGCTATGTTAGAGGAACATAACTTTAACAATGAGGGAGAATGCTGGATTCCCTTGTCTTTGCTTTAATCCATCTCCTCGTTTCCTCTCACCTAATTCTTGTTCTTCCTGCAACTATTAGTTCCATGTAATTGCTTCTCCCCTTTCCTGTTACTCTATGTCCTCTATCCTGGAGGTCAACCTCAAATCTCTGCCTTCTAGAACTGGAGATGTGTGAATTTCATGGATGTGTCACCCAATGGTCCTCTGGATATTCAGATCAGCATTTTAACCCCTTATTTTGACTCAGCTGCTGCCCAGATCATAGGAAATAAATAGCCAAGTCCAGAAATGGAGACACTCTTATTTTCTCAGTGAACAAATAGGTTTTGCTCTTTATTGGCTGCACACCCTTAATCGATTCTCATTTCCAATTCTGGGCCTGTTCCCCCCAGCCCTGAGGGACCATTGTCTTTTGCTTCTAAGAGCTTAGCTGATAGATGGCTTGAACAGATCCTAGTGGTCATGTGTTAGGTTACAGGCACTCAGGAAAAGGTGTGTTTTGTGTGGCTGAGGTGGGAGTTTGTTATAATATCTGTCACTTCATTCAGTAAAAAAGTGATTGTGATTGATGTTTTTACATAGGAGGTCTTTTAAAAATGCCTCTTTTCCTTGTGGGCAGAGATACATTCTTGCACAGTTCTCAAAGTGAGTGAAAATCTTCCAGAACCCCTGCAAATCATGGGACTTTCTACTCTTGGTACTGAGAATATTTCATATTTTAATATAACATTTTAAACAGTATGCTATTTAAAAAGGTATGGGTGCCAATTTTTAGTGAAGTAGAAATTATATAAAACTATAAGAATAAAAATAAAAATCATAACGCTGATAAGGATTATCATGTTCTGTCTTTGCTTAGCAAGTAACAGCCCTTTTTGGGTAGTTATATACATGTTGTCACTGAAAGTTGTTGGATTTTGGTAAGCATATTCTGAGAAAGTCAAAGTTGTTTTGATTCTTTGTAATGTTCTGAGATCTTCTTTGAGTCCATTGACACTGCTTTTCTCAGTTATCAGATGTCCACAATTTGACTGGTTGGCTTTCTAGGTTGTGTGTCAGAAGTCAGTGGTCTCAACCAGGGCATCCATTCTGGATATGCAAAGGAGTTTTTTAACTAATGAAAGTTGAAGTATCAAAGTTCTGAATAGTTTACTTCGTTGATGAATTATAATACATTCTTGAGTGAGCCTGTGAAACATTCTTACCCTTAGACTCCTGGGTTCCGGTATGTCTTCATGAGTGGAAGAGGATGGGATAGATAAATATCTGAAACGCAGTCATGCCATGGGGCCATATTGATACGAATGTCATCTAGGTGGTTTTCTGGGTCAGATCAGATATAGAGATTTTTTTTTTTTTTTTT
>NW_022900922.1:26734709-26762064 GCF_012274545.1 Fukomys damarensis
GATTTTTTTTTTTTTTTTTTTGTGAGAGGCCACTGCACCACTGCTCAGGACTCCCAAGGATATTGTTGTTTTCCGTTGGTGCATGGGCTACTGGGTAACTCGTTAATGGTAAATAGGGGAAAATGTGGAAGGACTGTGGTAATCTGGGTTCCTCTACAATAATTTGGGTTTCTGAAACAGAGACTAAATTGAGATTATCATGTATATAATTGTCACATGCAATTAAAAATAGGTTATATTCAGATATTAGATATCATTCGAGTCAGCAATTTTTAGCCAGAAAAGACAGAAGAGCTTTCTGCAGAGGAAATGGCCAAATGCTGTCCTTTAGATACATTTGTGACAGGAGGCAAAGGCCAGTCTGGTTCTTTTGATATCAGCCACATTGAATGGATAAAGGTCATCTTGCTGCTTGCTGGAGCTTTCTTTTCCTTGTTCCTTGGCTTTCATTTATTCATTTTCTCCTTAAATTTTATAGAATAAACTCTCCTATAGTTGGATTTTTTGTTTGTTATTTGTCTGTTGTTCTTGTTGTTGTCTTTTTGCCAATGGCAATGGTAGAACTAGAAAACTTCCTAAAACTGTGCAATTTGCACTTGACCTGAGGACTTTCAAGCCTGACCATTTTATATTTTGTTGGAACACAAGAGAACAGAAAATCCCCCAACTGCATTTCACTGTTGCAAAGGTGGAATGGCCATGTGGGCATGGGAAGAGGAAATCACAGCTTTGTTGTTACTGCAAGTTCTTCTTTGACTTTCTTCTCATGGGACCAGGCAGCTCTTCTTCTGGTCTCCAACATCCAACGTGAGTTTGTCATCCTTGAGTGCTATGGAAGGTCTTGTATTTGGGCATCTGTTCTTCCATAGTGTCTGTTTTTGTTGGATAATATATGAGGAAATGCAAGCAATTAGGCTGAAGGCACAGGCCTAATGTAGAGGGCTAGGCTGGAGGCAAGTCATACTCTTAAGTGTTGAGTATCAGAAGGTGTGAACATGGAAGGAGGGGTCTCAGCGATTCAGATCTCTGTCCCAAAGGGCAGGAGGAGGAGGGGGAAATGGAGATAGCTCTGGTATAGGCATGTGGTATTTACACTGAGCTGGGCCCTGATCCTACTGCTTGAGATTGCAAGGAACTGAGAAAGCCTTGGGAACCTGGAGAAAAAGGCATTAATTGCATTCATATCCAGGGAGAATTGGTAAGTTGGACCTGCATCACCCTGTCTGCAGCTGGGTAACCAAAGCCCAGTGGGAAGTGGGATCTCCTTCATTCTGAATCACCTCCAGTGGTCTCTGCCCTGATTCTGCTCGCACTTCCTACCTCATAACTTTTGTTTCCTTGTGACTCCTGGGTTTTGTGGCCTCTTATGATGTCTCTTGGCTTGCTTGCTTTGATCCACTCCCCCCTTCTTCACCTGCTGCTGCTGGCTGAGACAGAGTCTCTCAATCCATTTCCTGGAGGGAGGCCCAACTGGACCTGATTGGCTACTATGCTGTTGAGGTCCCTTTGCAGGCAGATTGTTCATGCCTCGTCTTGTCAGAGGTCACTGGCCAGCTCTTGGTCCTCAGCTGCAACTCCTCCTAGCAAATGATCTGATGGGAGCAGGATCCTAACATGATGATTTATTTTTTAGTACTGGGGATTGAACCCAGGGCCATGTGCATGCCAGGCAAGCTCTCCAGTGCTGAGCCATACCCTATACTATACATTTACTTTTTGAGACAGAGTCTCATTAAGTTACCCCAGTTGGCCTCAAACTGGAGTTCCTCTCTCCTCAGCTTCCTGAGTACTTGGGATTACAGGTGTGCACTACCTTGCCTACCTTCCATGCTGACTTTGAATGAGAAATTGCCTGAGATGAGCCCATTCCTCAGGGGAAGGCTGTGGACCTCAGTGACCGGAAGACCTTTGCCTGTGTTAGGCAGTTGTGGTTGCAAGTTAGAGCTGAACTCAGCTGCATAATGAACGGAAGAAGACTCATTTTGCTGGAGGAAATTGTGGTAAAGCATGGATGCTGTGATGGATTCTTTATTTGTACAGGCTGTACACCTTCTTGCTTCCCTTGCTATAGTGCTTATTACTTACTTTGTGGGTATGGTATGGAGTACAGGAGGCGTCAGTATGACATAATCCAGGGACAGTATGTGAATGTGTGGGAGAGAAATTCTTAATATGGCTGAAATTACAGGGGAATACTGCATGCTCAAAGATTTGGAATCAGGTGTTTATGTAATGGCTGCCCAAATCTCCAAAGGACAGAGGAAGAGAGAGAGAATGGGACAAATGGCTGTTCAGTCCAAACATCTGGGTAACCTGTACAATCTGGAAGACAGAGCTGAAGAGGGCTGGATGGTGCCTCCACTGTGGACAGAGGATAGAACCCAGAGGGCCCCAGGGCTGCTGGATGTGCAGTCAGGGTGACCTTGTGTTATGGCTCGTGTCTAGATGTCCCCCTAAATCCTCATGTGGTCGTAGGGCTTTTTCAGAGGTGGCTGAATCTAGAGTGTGTGATGCTGGGATTAAGGGCGTATGATTACTAAATCGGAGCACTGATTGATTTGGCACTACCCTAATCTCAGTACTCTCGATAAGATAAAGTGGGCAGAAAGACACTGTTAAGGTCCTTTGTTGCTTTTGCTACCACGTGGGTGCCATGAACTCTTTCTCCTCTATGACATCCCTCTGCCATGTGCCACTCTGCCTTGGAGCCAGCTGATTATAGACTGAAACCTCTACAAACATTGAGCTAAATAAACCATTTTCCCTTTGACTTGGAGTGTTGGGTGTCTTTTCTCAGCAATTTAGAAAAGTAACTAAGACACATCGTCAGTGACTGGAAGCAGTACTGAGGGACATTATGCAGATGGGAAAGGCAAAGCAGGAATGGTGGAGAGTTGGATACTTCACAAAGATCTCTCCCTAGTGGAACCTGCTGGTAGATGTGATAAAATGCCAAAGAAAAATACTCTGCTCATCTCTTCCTTTCTTTCTTTTAGTTTATTGTCTCCACTTCCCTGTTCCCTTGGGTCCTCAGTGAAAGGTAGACCAGTCCTTAGGGAGGGCTTTGTGAAAGCCCAGCTTTGATTCATGCCCTGAAAACAAATGAATGAACAGGAGGGAGGAAGCTAGAGTAGGGTTTTGAGATCATATTGGTGTTGGTCACCTGCTTCCTTTTGCCTATAATAGGAGTCATGCAGCTTAAAAACCCAGACTGCTGATTTGAAAATTTACCTCACGCAGCGATTGATAATAGAAGCTTTCAGGAATGAATAAGAAAAAGGGGGAGGGGATGGCAAGCAAGTGCTGGAGTAACACGTGAATAAGGATGTCTTCCGATGTTGAAAATGAGGATGATTAAAACTCTGTGCACTCATCTCCTCACCTAGAGGGCATTCAGATGTCCACACTCACTGTGTGTATGTGACAGGTTGGAAAACAGAGGCACAAGGAAGAAAAGGGAGGCTTGCCACCTTCAGGTCCATCTTGGTATCATTTTCTAAATGGGTATAGCAACCAGATCACCTCTGGTGGTTTATTTCAAAACAACCATTGGCAGAAATGTGTTGCCTGGCCATTCATATGAGGTGTGTCTCCTGTGATTGTTGTAATGCTTGACCCTTCCTGGGAAGGTGTGGCTGTGGACAGTGGGCCACAGTCAGGATTAAAATAAAATCAGAACAAAATAAAACAACAACAACAGCAACAAAAAAACCCCAAACATATCTCCTCCCATAAGACACTCTGTATAACGTGGGAATTCTTCACAGAGGGCAGGTGTTCCCTTGTCTTTTCTTCAACAGTTTTCGCAAATAAGGACTTTTTCCTCACTTGGAATCTTGTCAGTTTTTCCAGGTTCCTGGCTCCATTGGAGATGTTCTTAGGGGCCATGCAGTGGTTCTGATTTTAATGGAAGTATGTAAAGGACACATAGCTTCACTTATGCAGTGATACGATCTGTCCTGTTCTTTGATGTCAGGGAGGAAGGCCGGAAGGAAGGAAGGAGGGAAGGAGGGAAGGAATTTAGAGAGCAACTCTCATGTATTTGCCTTCTTAGAAAAACAGTCTTTCACATCAGCCATAGCTTTAGCATCCTGGAGAGAAGTAAAAATCTAGAATGGGGAGCTTTAAAATGTAACTACATGATCAAAAACACGTGAAGAACTTTAGAACAAAAATACTGATGCTGGGCCCATTCCCAGCAATCAGATTCAGCTGAGCTGGAGAGGAGACTGGGTGCTGGTGGTGAAAGGCCACTTGGAGATCGCTGTGTGTAAACAGGGTTGAGAATCCTGAGAATCTCTGTTCTAGATGGAGCCCTGCTCACATCCAGGAGCAGTTGTTTGGAAGAGAATCCTTGGGCTGCAGAGTTTCTCATATTGTGAAAGTGTTGGACACTTGTGTGGGAAACAGGTGACCGTGGAGGGGTTTTGTCAGAAGAATCTTCTGACAGAAGATCTTTGCTAGCAGGATCTTTGTCAGAAGGATCTGTTCTGGAGAGAAGGGGCTTTAATTTACACTGAGGGTTCAGAAAGCATTGTGCTCTCTACACTTGAGGAAATGGTCTCAGAAGACACCCAGCCCCTTCCACTCCAAGCCTGGATATTCTGAGCTTTGTAATCCATGCTTTGGTTTCCTGAACTGATCTATCCCCGAGGAAGGGAGCTCTTCATGCAGGCAGCTGGCTTGCTTCCTGGGCCAGGGATATCGTAGAACCTTACACAACCGTGCACTTGAGCTCTTGGCAAGCCAGGCCTGTCACACTGAAAATGCTTAATGATGGGGGAACCATTGATGGGGCCTGTGGCTTGGCTCCCAGGCCAACTTCAGCAAGTGATGCCTGGTGCTTGGAGACCTGGAGTCATCACTGCTGTGCTCGTCCCTGACTCATCTGCAGCTCACCTGGGCATACTCATGGCAACAGCACAGATGTCCCGGTGGTGCACCCTGAGGCAAGGACACTGTTTTTATCTTGGGCTTGCCCTGTAAACTCATTTTTATATGTTACAAATTTGCTGATGATGCTCTCTCAGAATCCTTTTATGGGTTGGTCTTTTCGTTCTGTTTGTAGTTTTTGAGACAGGGTCCCGCTATGGTTTTGAACTTACTGTGTAGCCCAGGCTGGCCTCAAGCTCAGCCTCCCTAGTGCTGGGACCACAGACCTGTGACACTTTGCTTGCTTATCTTTTCTTTTTTTGTTTATGCTGACTGCCTGGTGTGTCCTCTTACTTCCTGGTTATTCACAAATAAGAGAGACATTTCTCCAATCTGCAGCTTTCAGTATGATGGCAGAAGGCTCTCAGATCCCCTCTCAGCTTCCCTTTCAACTTGCCTTGTCCTCAGTTTTCTCCTTGAAGAGGGCAAACTTGACTTCTCCCTGTTTTCCAGCCTGAGAGCTAAGGGCAGGCTTGTTGCAGGTGGAATCTAGAGAGTTGGCACACTAAAAACCACTTCAAGACTTATATAAATGTGTTAATAAAGGGAAATCCACTTTGGTTCAAAGCCATGGTTTATAAAGCTATTTCATAAAAGATGCCAGAGTATATTTACTCCTACAATGAATAAGTTGTTGTTTTAGCATTATTTAGTTCTCTTTGCTTTTGGGTCTTTACAAGCCTGAGTTTAGGTTTCTGGACTCTGGTTATCTTTGATTAGTAATAATAGTAATATGCAAATGTTTTCTTTCTTCCTTTCTCTCCTTCCTTCCTTTCTTCCTCCCTCCGTCCCTTCCTTATTTATTTTTTTCTTTATTTCTTGGCTTCTTGCTGGGGACCAAATCCAGGGCCTTATTCATGTGAGGCACATGCTCTATCACTGAGCTACATCCCCAACTCTAGTTAAAGAACCATTTTTAAAGAACACTTGTTAGGTTCTGGTGTAAGGGCTTTTCTTACCAGTTTGTATTTATCCTTACATATAATTTGTATAGTTGGTATTATTATTTTCCTATATTACAAATGAGAGAATCCAGGCTTAGAATGGGGAGGCACTGCATTGTACAATTGGGATTCAAATATACATCATTCTGACTCCATATCTTATTCCTAGCCATTGTGCTACTGATCCAAGTAACACAGCACTGGTGACCTCATCCAATCATGTGACTTTAAAATCCATCTGCCTGGTGGCTGGGTTTCCAATGTCCATCTCCAACCCAGACCCTTCTCAGGCTTGGGTATCCAACTGCCTGCCAGCATCATCACCTGACTTGCTAGCAAGTCCCTCAAACTTAACCCCAACTGGTCAGTGCCCCAAATCACTCTTTTCCTTACTGTGTGTATTCGTCTCTCAGGTCCCCTCTCAGTCAGGTGTCTCTATTCAGTTACTCAGGCCAAAATGTGGAAATCATCCCTGACTCCTCTCTTCCTTTCACAGCTTGAATGCAAGTTATCCACAAGTCCAACGGGACTCTTACATCTAGAATTGAGCCCCCTCTTACTGCTCTCCTCAAAGCCACCAGAGGAAGTCAGCCTTTGTCATTCACTTGTTTGAAATCCTTTGGAGACTTCTTTTCTCATGCAAATGGTGCTATTATAAAGATACTGCATTTCCACTCCAAACCCATCCTTCCATACTGTGTTTTATGTTTCTGGGGCTGGGCCCCTGGAAAACCCCATTTCTCCTTGGTCCTGTTGGGCTTTACCAATAGAGGGTGCTGGAGTAAGACTGTGCTACTGGAGGACAGAGGAGGTCTTGTTCCTTCCTACTTTATTTCCTGTTGGCCTGCAGTTCCTGTAAGCAGCAGCCAGCCCCACTACCTCCCTCTGCCTGGCAGGGACATATCCTCTGTGAAGCAGCAGTTCAGTTCACTTTGCAATTTTTCCCACACTAGAACCAGCCTTTTTATGCCTCTTCAGGAACACTGGACCAGCTACCATTGCCCCCTCTTAGAAGTCTGGGATGTAGCCGTATAGGAGCCTCTGCTGAGCTTCTAAATTCAAACATTGTCTCCTTGTTTCCCCAGCCCTGAGGGCAGAGGCAACATGCTATGTTTGAGACATTTTAGAATTCTCTTTTTATATTCTTAGGTCCTGGTTGGGGACTTTATTGCTAAGTAATAATTATTTGTATTAAATTAGCACTGTTGAAATAACTGGTGTGGTTTTTCTCTCTTGACTGGGCCATGTCTGATGGGCTGAGTCAAAATCAACGTCCTTGAGGCCATACATGACCTAGCTTCCCATCACTCATCGTGTTTGAGTCCATTCATTCTTCTTCTTGCCCAGTCTTTTCTGGCCCTTGCTATTCTGCAGACACACCAACCCCTTTCCTGACATGGGCCTTCACCCCTTCTGAGTCCTTTGCCTATAAAACTCTTCCACAGTTGTGCAGGATTCCATTTGGGTTCCTCTCCTTTTTGTCTCCCTGCAACCTTCTCTAAGACGTTCCCTGAACACCCTACACAATCTATACCTTCCCCCATCTCCCAGCAGTTCCTTTCCTTCATAGTCTGCTTTATTTTCCATAGAACCTATCATCATTTTAGTTAAGTTTCAGTTACTATAATAAAATACCTGAGATAATCACCTTATAAAGAGTAAAGGCTTATTTTGACTCATAGTTTTAGCAGTTTCAGTCCATGGTTGCTTGTTCTTGTTACTTTTGGACCTGTGGAGTGGTAGGTAACAAGGGCAAGACTGTATGACAAACGAAGCTGTTTACTTTCTATCAAATGGGAAGCAAAGGGAGAGGAAGAGGAAGTGCCTAATATCTCCTTTAAGAGCATACCCATTCACCTAACTTCCTTCTACTACCAGCCCCCATGTCCTAAGTGCTACCTACCAGTAGTACCACACACTGGTTTTTGAAGAACATTCAAGACATCCAAATTTAAGCACAATCTGAAGTCTATTTGTTTGTTTATTTGTTAATTGGTTCTCTCCTCTCACAATATAAACTCCCAGAGTGGATACTTTTCCTGTTTTTGTGATTTTGTGATCATTATATCCTAGACTTTATAATGGCACATAGTAAATATTTGTTGAATGAATGAACAAACTGAAGTTCTGAACTCTCAGGCATATGCTTGCCCCAGACCAAGGTCTGATGCTGTATGGAGGACTGTAAAAAGTGAATAAAGGCGCTTTATACACCATTGTATGAGAGGGATCAGGATTGGCAGTATCTTTGCCCATATTTTTGAAGAATGAATAATGTCGTTCTCCAAAATGTTAGACCTGAAAACACCTGTCACATACTTTAGACACCGATGAATCTGTGGCATCTGAACTTTATCTTCAGTTTCTACTATGATGGACTTTGAACTGACAAACTGGTCTTACTAGAATACTACCCTGAGAACGACATAGAATACCCTAAGATGTTTCCTGTTCCTGTGAGCTTGGTTCAGAATGGCAGAGCTTGGCGGGGACAGTTGTTGGCTTCTTTTGTTTACCTGTGTGGAGATTGTGTCTGCAAGGGTGCGTCTGCTGTGTGGGTTCTCGAACCTCACTTTTAAAATGAGGCCTAGCTTTCTTATCCAGGAAAACTAATGTAATGTTCAGACCAGGAAAGGGCAAGAGAATATTTCTTATGTTAGCAGTGGCTGGAGACCTAACTTCATAGGGTTGAAGGCTGAATTGACTCTAAATCCAGCTATTATAGGTTACACCTTGCCCTGATGGATTGAGGATGAACTCCCTGGATTGCAATGGTAGCTGCTGGGTTCTCCTTGCTGTGATTCATCTATTTCGCCTTGTTTGCCCTGGATTTCAGCCACGTGGGTTTCAGAAGGTGCTGAGCTGGCTGATGTTCTTGGCCCCAGAACACAAGTGTGATTGGTGCCATGTTAAATGCTAGTGGTAATTATGGCTGCTGACTTGAAAGGAAGCTGAACATACTGGCTTTCATCAGGTCAGCTTTGCTTGGCCACATGCAACTTTCCACTTAGGAAAATGAGGGCTGAATTCTTGGTCCAGGCAGGCTCTTTGAAGGTGTTATGTTTCTGTTCTCAATGAAACAAGACAACCCCATGAAGTTGAGGGATGTCTGCATTTTCATTGAGCTTGGTACCTTAAGAGCATAAAAGGAGATTCTTAAGAACATAAAACCTGTGCTCCAAAGGGTTAACTGTTGCTTACTTTTGGCTCTAAAATTTGCCTCATTTAGAGATACTGTGACCTTAGTCTACTGCACTGTTTTTGAAACTAAAAATCTGAATTATGCTTTAACTCTTAAAATGTAGAATGCATGTAGATAGCAGGTAACAAGAAAGCACCCTCAGAATACCTAGCACTCAACTAGGGGAATACAACACTGAAGATTTTGCCATTGCCCTCTGGAAGCTCCCACTGTATTTAGAGAAATAGGAGTACACACACTCTGAAGCACATGCATATACATGAGCATCAAACTGTTTGTATAGATTTTAGTGCTATAGAAATTTTCCTGTCTATACACGAATGAAGACATAATTGTTGACCTATGTGTTCTTTAGAAGACCTCATTTGATTTGAGGTAGCCTTGGCAAAAGAGTGGCATTTGGATCAATAAGGAGGAAGGGAAAGAACTGTAAGGCCACTGGCTCCTAAAAGGGTTTTGTAGCAAGACTAAACATAGCACACACAGTGTTATGCAATGGATGAAATCGCTCCAAAGGAGTCATTAGAAAGCGAGATGAGCAGATGGGAAAGGACAGAGTCTTGGAGGACACCCAATCTGGTTGAGTAGACTGGATATATGCATAAAAAGAGATAAGCCAGACTGTTGTTTGTGCAATTTAAAATACTGAAAAAGATTCCAAAGAAAATGGATAGAGACTACCTGGCAATGGACCTTAAAAGCCAAATAAAAGATACAAATGAGTTTTTCAGGGCTTCAGAGGAAGAAGGAAATGCCAGGGCTGGCTTTGGGAATGAGTTCTGGGAGCAAATAATTCTTAGGATGGATATGAACAAGGGGGAGAGGCAAAAAGAGGGGATATATGGTAGGTGAAGGGGACCTTGAGGTTAAGCTTACTCTAGAAAATCTCCAGCTTCTTGCTGAAAAAGGATATGGTTAAGCCAGCTCTGGTCCTAAAGATAAGATGAGAAGATCTGTAACTGTCATGCTGGGGAAGGGACTCAGGGAAAGGTCAAGGAACAAATACCAGGGTCCTGAGTACTTTCTAGGGCTAACTTGTACTTGGATGGTATGAGCCTGTGGTAGGCCAGGTCTGAGGGATGCAGATCCTTTCTTCCTTGTTTATGTTTTGGGATTCAAGAGGTCAGGATTGGAAATAGATGGAGCTGACTGGAGAGGAGGGCCACAGAGGATGAAGTCTGGTTGCTGCTGAAAGCAGGGTTTGTATAACTGAATATAGGATTGGGGAAGAGAGGATGGGAAGAGTGGCTCCTGGTTAGGAAATCATTGTTGGGGACAAAGCCCATGTTGTAGTGAAGAAATCCTGGGGAGAACTTGTTGGCCAACATATGAGCAAAAATAAGGAAAGCTAGGGAGAAAACATAGCCTTAGTGCTTACTTTGATACCTCTCTACATTGTGGCAGATAACATTGTCAACAGTAACATGGATAACAGGATGATGATAACAAACTCAGAATATTTTAGAACAAAATATTCCCCAGAATTCTTTGGATTCTCATTGTTCTCTGTCCAGCCTTACTGACCACTCTTTGGTTAATATTTGGATAGATTTTATACAACAGATTTCTTTCAAACACTTAGGTTTGGAGCCCAAGCTCTATCATTTTCTAACTGTGAGATCTGGGGCAAATTGGCTAACCATTCACCCTTAATTTTTTCACCTGTAAAATGGGAATAACAACACTTCCTGGTGGAGCTATTGTGAAGCTGAGTATTAGGTTCCCACGAACAGTGACTGCTGTTATTTTAAATTAGAATTTCAGAAGAGTTTGTGTGTCTCAGTGTGAGGTATTGCCCAGTGCCCAGCCTTGTTCCCTTTTCCTTTACATACCTTCCCTCTCTTGCCTATCCTTCACTTATGTAGTAAATATGTTGGTTTAGATTTGTTCTTAGGAGTGTGGAGTGTTGAATTCTGTTAGACTGCAGTGAGCTGGTATTTTCCATAAGTTCTAATTACGCTACTTTTAAACCCAGTAACAGAAGGAATTAGCCCCATGAGTTGGGTCCAGCTGCCTTTTAATGCCAATTGGGATTATTCTTGCCTAGATTCTCACTAGCCTTGATGATAGTCTCCTCCCATGTGGACTGAGTCAGGGGTGGCTGTGTGATGACAACCTTGGCCTTTGACTGGGAGAGGAGTGGGAGTGCTAATCAGGGCCCTGTGAGTGGATAATGGTTGATGCTGTAGAAAACTGAGGAGCCCCGTGAATCCCAGGTATGGGCCAAAGCCATGTGTTCCCTGAGTTTTGTTTCTAAGCCAACTCACATAGGTGAAATCTCTCAGGGAAACTTAAATAAGTCCAGGAAGGAAATAAGTTCAGATATATTTAGAAGACATATATTAAAGAAAGGAAAGAAAAATTATCCAAAAGGTTCCATCTCACCTTTCATTTTTTATATAAAACAATTTTGCTTCTCTGATTCCATCTTTACTTGAGGTATATTAGTAACACTTTGCTCCTTTGACAACTGTGATATTTACTCCTCAATATTATATAGAATGAAGCTCAAGTTCCTAGCTTCTTGACAACTTCTAGTTCCTTGGCATAGGGCATCATGGTTTGGCCAGGACTTTGTTTTCTCTAATTTAATTTGTCTAAAGCACAAGTGAAGACATGGTAGGCTGAAGCCAAGAGCTCATGCTTTATATTTGCCTGACACTTCTTGCCTGCACATCTCAGATCCTCACCTCATTGACAGAGTAGTTGGGAGGACACAAATTAACATTAAAAATTGATCCTAAGTTAAGCATTTCCACTGTATAAATTTGACAAGGGAAGCTATTTTTTTAAAAAATAGTATTTTTAGATAATTGACATATTGATAAAGTGAGTAGTCTTATTGCGATCCATTTTAAAAATATTTATTTCAACAGTTTGGGGGATCGAATCCATGTTCTCATGCATGTCAGGCAAGTATCCTTCCACTAGGATACACCCCCAACAAGGAAGCTGCCTTAATCTGTGTTATCTTCAATTTCTTTACTTCTTTGAAGAGTCCTTGAAATTTCTTACTTTACAGCAACCAAAATGACAAGCTGGGTGTGGTGGTTCACACCTGTAACCCCAGCAATCAAGGATGCATGAGTTTGAGGCCAGCCTGGGCTACATAGTGAGTTCAAGTTCAGCCTGAAATATGTAGGGAGACCCTGTCCAACAAACAAAAAAACCAGCCACCAAAATGAGTGTAACGTTTTGTCTTAGAGAAGCCCTGTATTGCCACATATTGACTTTGTAAAATCGTCCATGGAGGCGGGGTATCATTTTGGTGCTTATATGCAGAAAAGAGAAAGCATTGTTTATTAGAGGTTAAATGTAGGCATCTCTTGCTGTTTGGCTCTTTTGATCTTCTTCACAGAATGTGAGAGCCAAATTGATTCAAATAAATCTGTTACTCTCTGAAATCTCTATTCTTCTTTGCTGAAAGTCTAGAACCTCATAGATCTCTTTCTCTCCAAACCTACTGTCTAAACACTATCAGAATTTTGGAATCAAAGAAGTTTAGAGAATGAAGGATACTTTCCCCTTCTTCCTGCTTATTAGAATTTATTCATTTATGTAGAAAATTAGGAAAGTTTAGAAAAGAATAGAGGTAACAAAAAATGACTCAGAGTCAGAGGTATAATTCTGAATGTTGATTTTCTAGTAATGGTTTGTGTCAGGTAGTGGAGAACACCCTTTGTCTCTGCCTTTTACTCGTCTTCCTCCTCCCTTAGAAACCTTCAGAATTAAACAGGAAAAAAAAGGTGGTTATTAGCTCTAAATGTTGGTTTGGGTGCCTATTTGTGTCTGGCCAGCATGTTTTGTGTGCATTGAGATTCTCTCATTGGTTTTCTGCTCTTGACTCTGGATGGGTCACATAGCCTTCTCTTGATAGCCAGCTTCCCGTTGATCTTCTCCAGCACTAGCGGATAGTCTATTAGCATGGTTTTTCAAGGTGACATTTGTAGCCTGAGGATCCGTGAAAGTGTGTGATCAATCACTGACAGTAACTTGTGTCCCTACTTACTGATAGATGGGGATGAAAACATATAGTTGAAATTCAGTTTGAAGTTTAGGCATAAAGAAAGTCAGAAATGAAAATGATGCTGAACTGATGGCACACATTGATTTAAAAATATATTTTCCCCCAAGTGCTCAAAAAATAACCACCACTGCTGTCTGGTGTCCAACTGAGTGTGTGAGCGAAACAAAGCCAGATGCTTTCGATTAAATCCAAGGCTTCCTTATGCATCAGTGCCATGGCCGGTTTCCCTACTGCACTTATTTTCTATAAATGAGCTTCTTTGGTTTCATCTGTACTCAGTCTCAGGATTGCGGCTACCAATGAAAGAGCAGGAAGTGGAGAATCTGGTCCAATACTAGATAAAGTAGCGGTGGTACAAAGGCAGCCCACAATCCAGTTTGCCTGCCTGTTTCCAGCTGCCTGACCACAAATGCTCATCCAGGCTATGACTTCCTCCAAAGTAGCTGTGCCAGATGTTTCCCTGCAAAATGGCATCAGCTCTGATAGTTGTTCCATTCCTGGTTAGGAATCAGACAACTACTGGGAATCTATTAAGGGCATTAGAAAACAGCTTCTGCTCTGAGCTCATGAACCTTCTGATCAGCAAGACAGGTAGCACCCTTGCGTGAAGAAGAGGCAACTTCCTTCAGTGGGTGCAGCCAATTCAAGGCAGAAAGAGAACCTGGCTTCGGCTTCTTCTTGTGACCCTTTATAGTTTATGGACTACAGTCATACAGGGTGGCCCAATCAGTACCTGATGACTTGTTAGAAGATACTACGGGTGACTTTCAGACCATGCGCAGACACCTGTCTCACATGGAGCTCTGAGTGCCTGGATACACTCTCTCTGTTCCTGTGGGCTCAGGGTCACAGGATGGCTTCATAGACATGCAAACAGGTGTCAACTGGGAGAAGTTACTGACCAAGAGTACCAGAGAAGCCAGGGATCCTGCTGAGACAGAATCTTCATCTTTTAACTAGTTCTATAAATTTTCCAGTAATTCTTGATTGAAATTTAATTTAGTTTTTAAGTCTTGGCAAACTGGATGCAGAGTGTTTTTGTAGACTTCAGCCATTTAAAAGGTTCTTGGAATTTAGATCTTGTATGTAATTTGCTACATTAGCTTTGGGCAGTAATATTTGCTTTTTGGTCCTTTGTGGTTTAAGTTCTTCTCAGCACTGACCTGGCATGTTAGAGAGAGCCGTCGAGCTGTGGAATGCCACAGGGGTGGGGAGTTTAGGAAAGAGTCCATGCAATAAAACTTGTTACTGATGGCAACTTTTCAGATGGGAGGAGCTCAGACATAATTTTCCTCGTTTATTTGGCTGGTTTTTTATGTATTTTGGGTGTATTATATAGTTGAGATTAGAAAACTGAAGATGATCTGATGAAGCTTTTTAATTTCAATTAATGTCGGAAAAATGTTTTCTTGATACATTGAATTTGATTAGTCTATCACTTTGATTTTGTTGTTGTTGTTGTTCAAAGTGACATTAACACTTTTGTACTTGTCCCAATACCTCAAAGTTGGCCATCTTTGAGGTAACAGACCCAGTATGGTTATTGCAACCAACAATTTGGCTGTCTTCTTGCATTCTGTAGAGAATTCAGCCTTGAAGAATTGATTACTCAGTAATTGGGACCAATCTCTGTATATTCTTTGTGAAAGGAAGAAAGAGGCATATATCATGCTCCTACTTCCTGAGAGGGATAGCACAGCTAAGAAAGTACAGTGGTTTCCCTTATCTGTGGTTTCAGTTACCCATAGCCAATTAAGGTCAGAAAACATTAAATGGAAATTGTAGAAATAAACATTTCCAAAGTTATAACTTCTAATTGTTTTAAGCAGTGTGATAAAATCTTGAGCCATTCTGCTGCATCCTGCTTGGAGATGAGCTATGTCTTTTTCCAGCATCTCTGTACTGTATATGTACTTGGCCCTTCATTCCTTTAGTAGCTGTCTGAATGATCAGATCACAGTGTTGCCTTTAATGAGACCTTGTTTTACTTAATAACAGTCTTCTGGCAATGTGGATACACCAAGAAGAAATTGAAAGTGTTTCCATTAAGTGGAAAGCTGAAAGTACAGAGACATATTTTGAGAAAGAGCAAAATCGTAGTCACATAACTTTTGTTACTGTATATTGGGATAAGGTATTTTATTATTGTTATTGGTCTCTGATTATACCTAACTTATAAGTAAAACCTTACTATAGGTGGGTATATATAAAGAAAGACAGTATATGTAGGGTTTGGTACTATTCACAGATTTAGACATCCACTGGGGTCTTGAAACCTATCCCTGGAGGATAAGGGGGGACAACTGTGATTGCTGTAGTCTTGTGGTGAACCCCAAAGCAGTACCTGGGTATTCTGAGGTTATTCAGGAGGATAAATAGCTTATGGGGTAGATCCTGAATCATAGTCATGTTTAACTGTGTTCTCTCTCATTTCAGTGAAATGTGAAAATTCTTTTTTTCCTGTTTCTGTAGCGTTGCCAACCTCAGTTGAATTAATCTTCAGTCCTAGTGTAGATGTGGTGGAATGAAGCCATATGGGAGGATTTTGTTCTAATGTCAACACAGAAGGTGAGAATCTATTATATTTTAAAATTTTACCCTTGAAGAGTCTTAATTTGTCCATTTCACACAGCACACATGGTTTACATAGTGTGCAGTTATTGGTATGCACAATAATATACATGTAGCTAAAAAGACCACGTAAGCAATATTTAATTTAACAGTGCCATTATCTTTTAACATTAGCATCTTTCCAAGAGCCTCAAAGAAATAATAAGAATGAGGGTTGATTCAGAGCAGAGTGGATTCATCCCTTCCATCTCCTGCTCACTCCAGGCAGGCCATTTGCTTGCTGAGAGAAATGGTTGGTAGAATTGCCCACATAAATGGAAAATTTCCCTTCTTTTCTTTTTTAGCTCCTTACCCACACTCTGTGTGCCCTCTTTTCCCTCTTTTTCTCTCTTTCCCCCTGGTGAATACAATTGAATGTAAGTTTAATATGCTTGTGGCATCATATTACTGTATGTTTTACCCATGAGGGTTGCGGGTCCATGAATGTCACTGTGAAATATACAAAAGGAAAAAGGAAAGGAAGAGGGCTGTTTACTGCTTTTCAGTGCTCATTAGCAGGAAAACACACTGATGGGCTTCATGCATTTGTTGGAAAGATCAAACTATCATTGGAATATGGGTTGAGTTTTAATGCTGAATTAATGCTTTACAGTGAGGTGCTAAATTGTTTAATCCAGTGAGATCAATCTTCTTTTGGAAAAACAAGGCTTATTAGTGCTCAGTCTGAGATGCACTGCACCAGGACAGCATTAGTTATATTAAGCAAGTATAACACATGTTAAAAGCATCTAAAGAAGAATTCTCAAACCTCCACAACGGCGTATTATATAACAGGGTCTTTCCTTCTCACCCCATTTTATAAGACCAGATTTCCCCTTAGTTACCCCAAAGCATCAATACTTTATAGCAGTGGTGGCGAACCTATGGCACATGTGCTTCAGTAGGCTGTTTGTATCATTGAAATCTCTAAAAGCTTAGCCATCACTGCTTTATAGCAACTGCAGTTAGGAACTTCAAAGAAAATCACACATCAGGAGAAAGCCCACTTGGGAAGAAATCATCTCAGAATCTTGCTCCAAGACCATCTGGTTGGTTAGTTGCTTATTTGCTCCCAGATCCATTTCTCATTTTCCCTGCTTCATTTCATATTGCATGGCATGGAACCCAATAGACTACATTCCCGGATGATCATGCCAAGTGTTTTATAGCTACGTTTGGCCAATGAGAGTCATCAGATGTAGGGAAAAGGAAAAGGCCAAAGGTACTTCTCCCTCCAGTTTTCTGCTTGGGACAGTGTATTTGAAAGTAGTTAAGGGGTGGTGGCTTCCTGCCATTTCTAATCTCTGGATTAGCTTGCAATGCCATTTAAGTTTGTACAACTAAAAATTGTATAAATTTATGGACTACAACCTGATGTTTTGATATATGTCCTGTGAAACACTAAATCAAGCTAATTAACATATGCATGACCTCATGTCTTTATCAATTTTTTTTTTTTGCTCTTTTGATACCTTTGTGGCAGGATACCCATATTCAGTTATCTCAGTTGAACTACCTGATGTGGACTGTGTTTGTTGTTGTTCTTATTTATTTGTTTTCACCACACCCTGGCTAATGCTTATTCATGTTTTAGCCTGTATTTTGGGACTCTTGTCCTTTGGTCCTTCCTTCTATATATTAGGTTGAAGAACTCAACATTTACAGAAAATTAAATCCTATTTTCATTAAAATGTTCCTGCTCAGAATCCTTACAGTAGATAGTTCTGACATTTAAACTGGAATCTATTCTTTTCTTCATTTTGTTGACCAAAGTAATACTGGGAAACATTCTATCCAGGCTTGCCTGATTCTTTGTAGACTGTTAATCACTAAGCCAAAGCCAAACCCTTTCATGTGTTATAAATAACATATGCTATTAAAAACAATAATTAGGAAAAATGAAAAGACCTAGATATCTAAAAAAAATTATTACTACCACATCCTCACTAAAGCAGAAATCTAGAAATTTTTTGATCTAACATTTCCACTAATGCAATTTTTAGCATCTCTCAATATAAGGAAGTAAAGATAAAATTAAAATATTTTAGAAACACAATACTATATTTATTTATTAACAATTAAGATACCATTTTTTGTTTTCCCCAAATAGAGGCTTTTAAATATTTATTGTTGAGTTTAGTAACAATTTGTCAGTCTGGAATTGGCTACCTCTATATGGCTTTAACATAGAAACACAGTAGATAGTTACATTCAAGTTCTTTTTTTTTTTTTTGATATTGGAGATTGAACTCCAGTCCTTGGGCATGAAAGGCAGGTGGCAGAACCACTGAGCTAAATCCCCGGCCCAGTTACATTCAAGTTCTGTGGGCTTGTCTTTTGAATTCTTCCTAATCAAGATGGTTTTGTGCCATTACTAGTCAATATCTCAGGCCACAATAGGTACTTAATTGTCATTTCTTCATTATTTACTTGGGTTTTAATATTTTGCACTATTTTTAACATGTGGCTTCTTTCTGTAAATCTTTCAGCATTTTTTTCAATGATTTGAGGATTGATTTAGTCAAGATTACATATTGTAATGCATACAGCTATTTAACTAGCACAAGGAAATAGCAAAGTGCTCTAAAATGCAGAAAGTAAAATGCAGGGCGGAGGACAGATACTGCTCTTAGCCTCTCTGTGTTGTGAAATGCTCCAGTGTCACTTAGGAAACCTTACTTAAGTATTGTGGATTGGATGAATGTTCTGGGTTAATCTCGATTTAAAACACTGGTTAATTAATCAATTAATTAATTAAACATAAAACCACATCATAATAGCCCAATGGTTTAAATTTCTGCAGGCTTCTATTATGTTGAATCATCCAAACTGAATGCCTTGCCTATTTAAAAAATATAATTAAGATCTGGGAGAAAACTATAGAGAAAGGAAGCACAAAAATATGCAGATAATGTTATTTCCTCTAAAAAAATCTAAGATATGACTCATAATCCCTGAAAAAAATTTCCTGAAGTCCCTTTGGGTATGACTGACTAAATGCTGTTCTAAGAGGAAGATGCATTTCATATGTATAAATATTCATCATTTCTGTATATTAGGTTGAGGAACTCAAACATTTACAGGAAATTAAATCCTGTTTTCATTAAAACTCCCCTACTTAAAAACCTTACAGTAGATAGCCCTGACATTTAAATTGGAATCCACTCTTTTCTTCATTTTGTTGATCAAAGTAATACTGGGAAAGTCTGGGAATTATCTGTTTACTAAAGCAATACCTATCTATATCCAAGTATGTTAAACCAAACTCTCAAGCCTTGTGGATGAAATATCTCCTTCCCGTTAAGGCCACCAGGTTCAATTCCTGCTGGGATGGTAGTTTTTTCAATTAAATTTCCATTAACTTTTTGCCTCGTGTCATTAGACACTAATTCTTATGTGCTGCCAAGATGAAAGAGTAAAAGGAAATATCTGATTCATGCATCATGTTGCTGACAAGTGAAATGTGACGATGACAACTTTTTAATGTGGGAGATAGAGAAGCCAGCAAGGGGACAGGTCTTTTAGACCTGACATTGACCATGGCTGAGGAGGAGTGGCATTTGCAGCAGAAAATGCAATTTAGAAGATAGCAATCATGCAAAGCATTCAGGATTCTACATGGTATGGTGCAGCAAAAGCACTGGGCAGACAGAACAGAAACCCAAAAACCCGGAGAAGTGGGTGCCCAAATGGTATATATTGATTGGGAGGGGAAAAAGAGAGGTGTTGGCTGTTTAAATAGAAAAACATGGGAAGAAGAGATAGCCCATTTGGCCAATGCATTATTTTTAGATGAGCTGAAGCGCAAGCAACTGGTATGTAAGATATTTAGAAGAGCAAGTAGGTAAGAGATACAAATGAGCAGTTCGATGAATATTGTGAGAAAGACAAAGCTATGTGATAGTTAGCTTTTTATTAGTGTAACAAGATACCTGAGATAACACACGTAAAAAGAAGAAAGATGTATTTTATCTTACCATGTTGCAGGTTTCAGGCCATGGTTGCTTGACCTGTTGCTCTTGGGCCTGTGGTAAGGCAGCTTATTATGGCAAAACTGCATGGAGGAGGAAGCCCAGTCACTTCATTACTGGGAACCAAAGAAAAGAGGGAAGAGGAAAAGGCTGGGTCTCATAGTCCTATGTGAGGCCATACCTCCAATGACCTAAGACCTCCCATAGGACCCACCACTTAAAGGTTCTACCCCTTCCAGCAGTACCACCGGCTGAGGACCAAGCCTTTAACACATGGTCCTGTGTAGGACATTTTAATATCCAAATGATAACAGTTCAACAATTTTGCAAGTCAAGAAAACATAAAGACAAAAACCAACCAAACAAAACCCCAAACATATGTTTCCTAATTGATTGTGCAGGAAAGCATTAATTATGGATGTACAGGAAGGCTAGGTTGAAAACAATTTGAAAGAAATGCCCATATCCTTTCAAGTTTTCATGAAAATAAGAGTAGATGACTTTCAGAGTTTCATTACACAAATCTTAACCAAGTGAGCTTTGACACAGATTTTTTTTTTTTTTTTAATAATAGAGACAAGAGAAGTTAAGGGCATCTTATCCTCTAGGGGCTTGCCTCAGTTTACATTTGGGACATCCAAAGGACTGGGTAATGAAATTTAAAAATCATTCCATGTTATGAGAATACAAATCAAACACAAATGTTTGTACATATGTTTCCCTATGTACATATACCTACATGCATAATTTATTTGTATTATATATAAAAAGTAGAGCTGACTTTTAATTACCTGTAATAATGTGTAATATTTATTGAGTACTTAGTATTTCCTGTTTTAAACTCTGCACATCTTACTCATTTATTATGACTACGCAATTATGGAGCTAGCCATCTGTTATTCCCTATTTTATAGGTGATAGAACTAAGGTACAGAAATTCACTTCCGGGTCAGTAAGTGGCCCAGCTAGGAGTGGGAATGAGGTATTCCTGTGCCAGAACCTGTGTTTATGAACATAACTCCATGGAATAGCAGCTAATAATTTAGAAATTACATCTGGAATAGGTTTGATATTCATATTTGAGTATAGCTTTGCTTGTTGTTCTGAGAATATATGCTTTAAAATAAAACAGTGGAGCCCAAGTTGAAATGAAATTTTAGAAAGGCTAACTTGATTCAGGAGGAACTATTCCTATTTTCTTGATGGAAAGAAACCACATCACTTGTTAGAAGGATGCAAAACATCAGATTAAAATAAATTAGTCTTAGCTCTGCAAGATTTCTTGATCTTTGCTAGTGCCCAACTCTGTGCACGGTCTGTGTCTGCCTTCTGCGGTCAGCTTTGCTGTGAGCTTCCTCACTCCCTCTCACCCCCGTGCACTCGTTCACTTGACAGTTTGAAAGCACCTGCTACCTTCTGTCTAGACACGGTTTTGCTTGAGCTTTTCCTATGTGGGTGCTGACATCATGGAGGAACCTGGCCCCGCTAAGCCCTTGTGTTCTTTTGTAATGCATTTGGCCCCAAGCAACAGAAAATCCAGCTCATGGTAGCTTAAACAAATAAGGTTTATTTTTCTCCTGTAGCTATAAGTCTGGAGCGAGGCAGCTGCAGATATTGGTTTAGCTGCTGGTGTTATTGGCGGTAGAGGCTCCGCAGTGCCTTGGCCAGTCCCTCGTGTCTCTAGTGTGACACTGCAGCTCCAAATGTGCAGGAAGACAACACCAGCCAAGCCTGTTTCCATATCATAAAAGTGGATCTTCTCAAGAAACCCAGTGCACTGCCCTGCCCCTTCCTATCTTGGGGGACTTGGCCTGGACTTGGTCACACTGGCTACAGAATAGGCTGGGAATGTATTTGGGTTGTAAGGGAGAAGGAAGCTGGATGCGTTTCCATCGACCTTGCAATTCAAGGAACATCCTGAATTACAGAATTGTGTTAACCAACCAACTTTTGAACTGATGCTACGAGCTGTATTGGGCTATGTAGATTATTTTTCTTTTTTAGCTCTCTTACAGCATTCAGCTTCATTTCTTACACATTTGGCTCTAAAATCTTATTTAAAATATTTTAATTGTCATGAAGAAATGACTTTTTAAGCAAGGATAAACTTCAGTGTAGATCCTGTCCAATTGATCTCAACTTCCAAAATGTTGTGCTCTAAATGAGCACAGTTTTACTGCATTCCAAGTGTTTGACTAATATTTACTTTTGTGTGTATGTTCACTTGGATGAGATTTACACAGTAGAATGCAAATAAAATTACTTTTTTCATGGACCTTTAAAAAGTTAGCATTAACTATTAATTTATGTTTTGTTTTTACTCACCAGTATACATTTTCGGAAATACAAAATGCATTTTAAACAAAATTATGCAGTCTGATTTCCAGTAGGAAATTTAACACATATGGGAGTTAGGTTCTACAAAAATTTGAACTGTAAAGTGAGAGGGAACATTAAAATAAGTTGTGAAAATAAGCAAATAACACTTTTAAAGGATAACTAGTATCTAAAAGGGACACTACACATATTGACCTGTGGTGGATTCCCTTTTAGAGGTGGATTATAGAACAAGGGGCTACATATTTATCATCTACACAAGGGCAGTTTGAGAGAAAAAGGGAGTTATTAATAACTATCCCAGAATGAGAGGCATAAACCAGCACAAAGGAGGCAAAGTAGGATGGATAGGCACCTAATTGGTCTTGGGTTTGAATCCATACTCAAAAATTAGAGAATTTGATAATTATGACTTTCATGATTTGCATAATTTTTTCTGAAATGTTTGAGTTTGTCCAATCTTCTAATTTGAAAAAAGTCAATAAATATTTAAAAAGTATGGACATGAGACTTGCATTTAAAAATGTTAAGAAACTAAAAACCATTTTGTTTTTTATTAATGCTACACACTCATGCAGCAAACAGCCAGTTGATGGTAATTGGAGCTTACTTTTAGTCATTCATTCAGTTTGAGTAATATTTTTTTTAATTGAATTTATTGGTACATTCTAGGTATACAGTACAGTTACATTCATTACTGGGATCTTGTACCTTTACATGCCAGGTCTTGGTTCTCATTTTTTCCCCTTGTCTCCACCCTCCCTTCACCCTCCCCTCCCCTCCTCCCCTTCAAACACTTTAATTCCATTTTTACATTTTCTCATATTTTTTTCCTTTTCCCTTGTTCCCCCTTCCCTATCCTTCTCACTGTCCCTACACCTTTGGTCCTTTTCTTCCTATTTTCTAAGTGTCCCATGAGGATCTTGAATACTATTTTAGTTTTTCACACCAGAGATACTATTCGGTATTTGCATATGTGTGCCTTATTTATTTCACTAAGAAATATATCCTCAAAATGTACCCATTTAATTATGAATGAATCTACTTTCTCATTCTTTATGGCTGAGTAGTATTCCATTTTGTAGAAAAACCACATCTTTTTTATCCAGTTTCCAATTGATGGGCAGATGGGCTGTTTCCAAGTTTTAGCTATTACAAACTGTGCCGCTATAAACATGGGTGCGCATATATCACTGTGGTATGATTCTTTCACTTCTTTTGGAAAGATACCCAACAGAGGGATGCCTGGGTCAAATGGAACCTCTAATCCTAGTTCTTTGAGATATCTCCATATTGACTTCCATAGTGGTTGCACCAGTCTGCACTCCCACCAACAATGGAGAAGGGTTCCTTTCTCCCCACAACTGCGCCAACATTTGTTGTTGTGTCATTTCTTGATAGCAGGCATTCTTTGTGGGGTGAGGAGAAATCTCAGTGTTGTTTTCAGCTGCATCTCTCGAATGACCAGTGATGTGGAGCATTTTTTCATATATTTACTTGCTGCTTTTATTTCTTTGTCTGAGAAATGTCTGTTCATTTCAGGTGCCCACTTTAGAATTGGGTCTTTACATTTGGGGGGGCTGGTTGTTTTGAGTTCTTTATATATTTTAGATAATAGTCCTTTGTCTGAGGAGCACCTGGTAAAAAGTTTTTCCCACATTGTAGGTTGTCTCTCAGTTATGCTGATGATTTCTTTTGCAGTGCAGAAGCTTTTTAATAAGATGAGATCCCAGTTGTTGATTCTTTCTGCTAGTTCCCATGCTACTGAGGATTTGTTCATAAAGTCTTTTCCTATGCCAATGTCTTCCAGAGTTCTGCCTAACTTATCTTCCAGCAACTTTAGTGTTTTTGTTTTTATGTTTAGATCTTTAATCCACTTGGATTTTAATTTAGTGCATGGTGACAGATAAGGGTCTAATTTTAATCTTTTGCAGGCTGAGATCCAGTTTTTCCAACACCATTTATTAAAGAGGCTATCCTTCCTCAAGTGAGGACTGGCAGCTCCTTTGTCAAAGATGAGGTAGCTGAGTGCATCTGGAGTTGTTTTTGTGTCTTCCAATCTGTTCCACTGATCCTCAGGTCTGCTTCTTTGCCAGTACCATGCTGTTTTTATCACAGTGGCTTTGTAGTATGGTTTCAAATTGGGAATTGTTATACCCGCTGCCATGTGTCTGTTGCCTGGTATTACTTTTGCTATTCTAGGTCTCTTATGGTTCCAAATGAATTTTTGGGTTCTTCTTTCTAGTTCTGTGAAGTATAGTGTTGGGATTTCAATTGGTATTGTGCTGAATCTGTATAGCAGTTTTGGTAGTATGGCCATTTTCACTATGTTGATTCTTCCTACCCAGGAGCAGGGGAGATCTTTCCATTTTCTTGTATCCTCTTTGATCTCTTCTTTCAGAGTGCTGTAGTTTTCAGTGTAGAGGTCTTTTGCTTCTTTTGTTAGGTTGATTCCCAGACACTTCTATTTTTTGGGTGCTATTGTGAAAGGAATTGTTTCCCTAATGTCTTTTTCAGTGAGTCTGTTATTTGTGTACAAGAAGGCTATTGATTTTGGGGTGTTGACCTTATATCCAGCTACTCTGCCAAAAGTGTCAGTTAAGTCTAGAATCTTTTGATGGAGTTTTTGGGTCTTCAATGTAGATTATCATATCATCAGCAAATAATGACAATTTAACTTCTTCCTTTCCTATCTTTATTGCTTTAATTTCTTTCTCTTGTCTAATTGCTGTGGCTAATGTTTCCAGAACTATGTTGAAGAGGAGTGGTGATAGTGGGCATCCTTGTCTTGTTCCTGATTTTAACATGTAGGTTTTCAGTTTTTGACCATTTAATATGATGTTGGCTGTTGGTTTTTCATAGATAGCCTTTATTAGGTTGAGACATAGACCATCTATTCCAATTTTTTGCAGGGTTTTTATCATGAATGGGTGTTGAATTTTATCAAATGCTTTTTCTGCATCTATTGAGAGGATCATATGGTTTTTGTCCTTGACTTTGTTAATATAATGTATTACATTTATTGACTTTCATATGTTGAACCACCCTTGCATCTCTGGAATAAATCCGACTTGGTCAGGATGGATGATCTTCTTGATGATCCTCTGTATTCTGTTTGCTAGTATCTTATTGAGGATTTTTGCATCTATATTCACTAAGGAGATTGGTCTGTAGTTCTCTTTTTTTGTTGCATCTTTCCCAGGTTTGGGAATCAAAGTGATATTTGCTTCCAGGAATGAATTTGGAAGTATTGCTTCTCTTTCAATTTCATTGAAAAGTCTGAAGAGTAATGGCAATAGATCTTCTCTAAATGTTTTGTAAAATTCAGCAGTGAATCCATCAGAGGACCTGGGCTTTTCTTTGTTGGTAAGTTTTTAATTACATTTTCAATTTCACTGATTGTGATTGGGGTGTTTAAAATATTTTTATCTTCTTTGTTCGACTTTGATAATTCATAGGTATCTAGAAATCTGTCCATTTCTTCTGTGTTTTCCATTTTATTAGAGTACAGGTTCTCACAGTATGTATCGATGATCCTCTGGATTTCTGTGGGATCTGTTGTGACTTCACCTTTTTCATTCCTGATTGCATGGATCTGAGCCTTTCCTTCCTTTTTTTGTAAGGTTTGCTAAGGGTTTATCAATTTTATTTAGTCTTTCAAAAAACCAACTTTTCAAATCATTTATTTTTTGTATAGTTTTCTTAGTTTCCATTGCATTGATTTCTGCTCTAATCTTTATAATTTTCTCTCTTGTTCAAGCTTTGGGTTTTTCTTGCTCTTGTTTTTCTAGGAGTCTAAGAGTCATCGTTAGGATGTTTATTTGAGCTTGCTCTGTTTTCCTAATGTGGGCATTCAGTGCTATGAATTTTCCACGTAGAGCTGCTTTCATTGTGTCCCATAGATTCCTGTATATTGTATTGGCATTTTCATTTATTTGTAAAACTGTCTGATTTCTTCTTTGATTTCCTCTGTGATCAATTCATTGTTCAGGAGAGTGTTGTTCAATTTCCATGTGTTTGTGAAGTTCCTACAGTGTCTTATGCTATTGATGTCCAGCTTTATTGTACTGTGATCTGATAATATACAGGGAATAACTTCAATTCTTTTGCATTTCTTCAAACCTGTTTTGTGAGCTAGTATGTGATCTGTCTTGGAGAATGACCCATGTGCATCCGAAAAGAATGTATATTCTGATTTTGTGTGGTGGAATACTCTGTAAACATCTATGTGTTCCAAAGCTTGGTTCAGTTCTAGTATTTCATTGTTGATTTTTTGCCTAGATGATCTGTCTGTTTTTGATAGTGGGATATTCAGATCCCCCACTACAATTGTATTAGTGGTTATTTGGTTTTTCATGTTACTTAATATTATATAGTTGGGGGCATTTATATTTGGTGCCTATATGTTTATAATTGTCATCTGTTCCTCTTGAATTGTTCCCTTTACAGGGATGTAGTGGCCCTTCTTTGTCTCTCTTAATCAATTTTGATTTGAAATTTGCTTTGTCTGAGAATAAGATTGCTACCCCTGCTTTTTTCTGGGCTCCTGTCGCGTGGAGAATTATTTTCCATCCTTTCACTTTCAGTCTATGGGCTTCTTTTGGCACTAGGTGTGTTTCTTGTATACAACCTATTGTTGTATTTTGCTTCTTAATCCATTCTGCCAGTTTATTTCTCTTGATTGGTGAATTGAGGCCATTGACATTGATAGTTATAACTGATATGTACTGACTTATTATTGTCATGTTATTGTCCTTTTGTTGACTCTTTATTTTTTGTCCTCTCTTTTTAGTTTCTAGCCTTGGCTATTTGATTTGCTCTGTTGGACCTCCTGGTGTTGTGATCTTCATTGTCTTTTTCTAGGATATTGTTTAAAATTCTTAGTAGTTGTGGTTTAGTATTCTTGAAGTTTCTCAAGTGTTCTTTGTCGTGGAAGTATCATATTTCTCCATCCATTTTGAAAGAGAGTTTTGCAGTATACATCAGTCTTGGTTGTAGGTTGTTTTCTTTTAGGACTTGAAATACCTCACTCCAGGCTCTCCTTGACCTGAGGGTTTGTGTTGAAAAGTCTGCTGTGATTCTGATGGGCTTTCCTTTGCATGTGATTTGTTTCTTTTCTCTTACTCCTTGTAGTATTTTGTTCTTCTGTTGGGTTTCTGGGATCTTGATTATTATATGTCTAGGTGTAGTTTTTTTTTTTTATCATTTCTAGTTGGTGTCCTATATGCCTCGCTTATCTGTATTTCTAATTCTTCCCCTGTGTTTGGGAAGTTTTCAGTCATTAATTCTTTGAACAGCTTTTTTAAGTCATTTGCATTTTCTCCTGGTATTT
>NW_022900922.1:26762187-26763594 GCF_012274545.1 Fukomys damarensis
CTTCTATATCTGAGATTCTATCCTTGCAATCTTTTATTCTGTTATGTATGCTTTCAATAGAGTTTTTAATCTCCTGGATATCTGTTTGAAATCTGTTTAATGGATTCCATTTATTTCCTATGTTGGGTATTCATTGTTTCCATTTCTTTCTTATTCTGGGCCTTCATGGTTTCTATTATGTTCCCAAGCTCATCTGTTTTTTTGTCAGTTCCTGTTCTGGATTCTCGAATCATGTCTTTCATTTTGTTCACCATCTCTATGGTTACCTGGGAAATAATTTCTGTTTTGAATTTTTCTAGAGCTTGATTAATCAGTTTTTTTTAACTTCGTGTGCTGTGAGTTCTGAGTGTCCTGGAGGTTCACTATCTGATTTTTCATCCTTCTTTGCCCTACTGTTTGCCATTGGTGGACTGGAAGTCTGTCTTTGTGGCTTGCTTAAGTGTTTTCTCATCTTTATTTTTGCTGTTGGGTTGACCTTGATTCAATCTCTGGGTCATTAAATCTTCCTGATATCGTTGCGTCCCAGCCTTTTGATTCTCTAATGACTTATAGACATTCTCATTTTCATAATTGAGCAAACAACTCATCAAATCAATCCCTATCCTTTATCCCTGTTGCTACAATCAGAAACATAATAGGATCAATCAACACCCTTTATATCCCGCCACATCTCTGCAGAGTGCGTCCTAGGACTGGCTCAGTCAGGGGATCTAATAGCAGGGGGTGGGGGTGGGGGGGAGGTGACAGTGCTCAGCAGTGGCGCGGCTACCCTCCTGCCACTTTATCTGAGCCAATCCGTGGTGCCCGCTGGAAACGGCGCGGCTCCAGAGGAGGCCGTGCAGGAGAGAAGGCTCTGAGTCCAAGCTGGGGTGATGACGTCAAACTCACCTGCCTGGCATGCGTTGTAGCCAATCACTCAGTGCTCGCTGGAAATGGCACGGCTGCAGAGGAGCAGTTTGAGTAATATTTATTAAACCTGTATCATAAATCAGATAGTGTATTATTGTGCCTTTTTTGGGTGTGAGAGATTGAACCCAGGACCTTTGTACTGAGCTATCTCCCCCACCCCCTTTTTAAAATTTTGAGACAGGGTATTGTTAGCTTGCAGAGGCTGGGCTCAAACTTGTGATCCTCCTGCTTCAGCTTCCTGGAGTGCTGAGATTATAGGTATTTGCCTCCATTCCCTTTTTACTGTGTCCTTTAATCTATCTAATGATACTCTACAGTCTAATACCTTCTACCCATCGAATACCTTCTCCTTTCTTGTATAGTTACTTTGAATGTTATTATTTATCAAACAGCATCTTTACTTTTTGAAATATGTGCTTAAAACATGTGCGGCATTCTTAAGTGTGTTTTAGAATTGCATTTCAGGGCCGAATTTCTTTCTTTCTTTTTTTTTTTTTT
>NW_022900922.1:26767189-26807785 GCF_012274545.1 Fukomys damarensis
AATTGTATTAGTGCTTATTTGGTTTTTCATGTTACTTAATATTTGTTTTGTATAGTTGGGGGCATTTGTATTTGTTGCATATATGTTTATGATTGTCATAAACATATCTTGTCTTGAATTGTTCCCTTTACAAGGATGTAGTGTCCTTCTTTGTCTCTCTTAATGAGTTTTGGTTTGAAATTTACTTTATCTGAGAATAAGATTGCTACCCCTGCTTTTTTCTGGACTCCTGACGCATGGAGAGTTGTTTTCCATCCTTTCACTTTCAGTCTATGGACTTCCTTTTGCACTAGGTGTGTTTCTTGTATACAACATATTGTTGGATTTTGCTTCTTAATCCATTCTGCCAATCTGTTTCTCTTGATTGGTGAATTGAGGCCATTAACATTGATGGTTACAATTGATATATTTTGACTTATTCTTGTCATGTTGTTGTCCATTTGTTGACTCTTTTTACTTTTTCTCCCATCTCCTTTTAGTTTCTTGCCTTGCCTATTTGATTTGGTCTGTTGGGCCTCATGTTATTGTGAATTTCGTTGTCCTTTTCTAGGATATTGTTTAGAATTCCTTGCAGTGCTGGTTTGGTGTTCATGAAATTTCTCAGGTGCTCTTTGTCGTGGAAGTATTTTATTTCCCCATCTATTTTGAAAGAGAGTTTTGCAGGATACAACAGTCTAGGTTGGAGATTCTTTTCTTTTAGGACTTGGAATACCTCACTCCAGGCTCTCCTTGACCTAAGGGTTTGTGTTGAAAAGTCTGCTGTGATTCTAATGGGCTTCCCTTTGCATGTGATTTGTTTCTTTTCTCTTACTGCTTGTAGTATTTTGTTTTTCTGTTGGATTTCTGGAATCTTGATTATTATATGTCTAGGTGTAGATTTTTTTTGATCGTGGCTAGTTGGGGTTGTATATGCCTCACTTATCTGTATGTGTAATTCTTCCCTTCTGTTTGGGAAGTTTTCTGTCATTAATTCTGTGAAGAGCTTTTTTATGTCATTTGTGTTTTCTCCTGTTTTTTCATGAATTCCTATTAGTCTTATGTTATTTTTCTTTGTATCGTCTAGGAGTTGTTGGATTGATTTCTCATGATCTCTTAGTGTTTCCGAATTTATTTCTGTAGGAATGTGCCTCTAATTTTATAATGGTATCTTTGGGAAAATAAAAGAGGCTGTATGGAATTTTGCTTTACTGCCAACTTTGTGGGAGAGGTGCAAGAATTATAAGCCTAGGATTTGAAGACAGAAAAAAGTTAGCAATGCCAAAGCACTACTGTTATCAATATGACTAGCAAGGCACCTTTATTTCTAACAGAATCTCCAAGAACCCTAAAATTTGACACAATACAGTTCATTGTACAGTAGATGTGATGTAAGACAGGAAACATTCTATGCGTGCGTATAGGAGGAGTTTAGTGCATTACTCAAATTCCAGAAATACTATTATAAATGACCCAGCTCATATAGTCTGAAACTTTATTATGAGAATCTCGAGTGATTTTTTTGTATATTTATATGTGAAATAAGTTTTAAAAATTCTGAGTCAGTTTATCCTATACCAAAATAAAGATGCCAGAAGTAAATAACAGCTGTTTAACCACAGAGAGTAATACTGCACAACAGTTCAGGATGCCAGGCAAAGATGAATTATGTTGATAGGCTATGAAGTGGCTACATTATTTGTGCTTTTGCTTTTTGCCATCAGTCTTGCCTTTTCTATTACCCACTCTTTTTAAATGATTTTTCTGAAAAATGCAAAATAGCCCTGTGCATTCGTTTTCTTTATGTTCCCTTAAAAATAAAATACCAGAGCTGTAATTTGCTAATCATATTTCATCACTCATGACAATCACCATGTCAAGTTATGGTTAGTGAACTCACTAAGCATCTGCTTGGCTGTTATTGTATGAAAAAGGCCTGTTTTGGCAATGGAAGAATGTGTTGATCAAGAGCGATTTATAACATCACAGATTCCATACAGAAATGTAGGTCCTGGCAGAGAATTACTTTTATCCTATAGCGGCTCTTCATTTTCTGACATTGATGATGATTATTGTCCTAGATATTCAAAATAGTGGATTAATCCATCCAGTTAGGTAAAGGTCATAGGAAGTGAATACCTTCCTTTTATGTTAGTTTCAATTCCAATGGAAAATGACTTTGATGATGACTTCAGCAATAGTCCAACTGACTGACATGGTTGCTGAGAAGTCAGGGACAACTCTTGATACACAGCTCATCTGTGATGCTGGCGATGTAGTTGACATTGCCAAGAATCCATTCTTTTATTCAAGAGACGCTGTAATATTTATGAGCCAAACCAGTTTGGTGAATGTTTCAAAGCATGTAATGTGTTTCATTGAGTTTCCTAACAACCTAAAGAAGTAGGTACTAGTAGGTACTAGTATCTCAGTATTATAAGGGAAGAAGCTAAGGCTTACACAGAATAAAGTCACTTAAATCATACAATTAGCTAATAAAGAGCTGATGTAAGTTTGATGTTGGGTCACTAGTGTCCAAGTTCACTGTTGTTTTCTTTAGGCCACACTGATATTTCTCAGTAAGTACACATAAGAAACTCTTAGGGATGGATAATAGACTCAAAGACCATGAGCAGATAGATTAATTCTGCATTAAGTTAGCAAGCATGGAGAAGTTTGGGGCAGTGATCCTTAGATTAACAATTAGTCCGTGTCTCATTCTAGAATTTCTATGAAGCGAGTGAGCCCTAGGAGGTAGCTTGTTCAATCCATTTCTTTCTGGGGATTTACATTTGGCCTTTGCTACTTGTCCTCCATTTTACCCTGAGACACCAAATCCTTTTGCCCTCATTGTGTTGTGGAAGATTCCATTGTTAATCAGAGGTATTTATAGGGCACATATGTCAGATCCTAATTTTGTACATAAATTTGGATGGTTCAAAGTCTTGTTTTGGGTCTTCTTTAATTTCTTCTTCTTCTGCCTCCTATGACCTTATTTCTCATGTATATTCATATGCTGAATAAAGCATATTAGTCCACAGTGGACTGCATATACAGTGGTGGTTCCTTAAGATTACACTGTCTACTAGCATGATAGCCATCTTAGTTTGTGTAAGTACACTCCATGTTTGCACCATAATGAAATCACTAACATTGCATTTCTCAGAACATATCCCTGTTATTAAATGACATGACTGTAGTAGTAGAGATCATAGAATGAATGTCACAGCTTCCTAACACTGTGACAAAATACTGAGATAATACTTTCTAGAGAGTAAAGTTTAATTTTGGCTCACCAGTTTTAAAGCTTTGGTTCATAGTTGCTTGTCCCTATTGCCTTTGGGCCTGTGGTGAGGCTGCACATCATGGTGGGAGCACATGGTAGAGGAAGATCCTCAACTCATGGCACCAGGAAGCAAAGAGAGAGAACAGAAGGGGCTGCGTTCCCAATATCCTCTTCAGGGGCATGTTCTTAGTGACCTAACCTCCTCCCACCAGGCCCCACTTCCTAAAAGTTCCACTCCCAATACTTCCTTAGGCTGGTGACCAAGCCTTTAACATATGAGCCTTTGGGAGGCATTTAGGATCTAAACAATAGCACATGAATAGCTCCTAACAAGAAGTCCTTTCTGTAGTGTCCCTGACACAACACCAAATTCTTTCCCATGACATCTGGGTTTGTGTCTTATTTTGTTCCTTACTAGCAAGTGACCTTGATCAACTCTACCTCTCTAGACTAATGACAGATCACTTGTTTCATTCGTGTCCTATGAGAATAAATTGATGTGGTGCAGATGAGAGCAGTCTGCTAATTACAAAATGCTCTACAGACTTGAGATACCAAGTATCTGCCATCTCCTTCCTTTGGGACCACTTACTCTGTAGATACTCATTTTCTGTCGAGTCACTTAAAAATATAAAGATAAAGTGACATTTGAACCCAAAACTATCTTAGGGATTCTAATTCAATTGACAATAATTATTCCTTTTCTTGGTGTGGTACGGATTCTTCTGTATGCTCCCACAGTAGCCTTACTGTAGAACTTACCCTATGGAGTTGTGAATATTTATTTACATGTCCATTTTCCCCTCCTTTGGAACAAGAAACCATTGGCAACATCCACGGTTCTGATTAACATTTGCACAAAATAGACACTCCAATAATGTTAATAAATATGAAAGTAGTATTTACAGAGTATTTACTCTGCCACTGTTTTAAAATCTTACATATATTAATTCATTTACATCTCATAAAATTATCCTTATTTTATGTATTCAGGAATTTAGTTTGGTGTTATTAAGTAACTGTCCAAGGTCACATAGCTCTTAAGTGAATTCTGGTGTCTGGAGTGAGAATCTGGATCTTCTGACTTGAGACTGCTTTTAACCACTCCTCTTAGCTACCTTTAGGGCACAAACATTGTCACAAAAAATGTGGGCAATAAAGGTATTATCATTAAGAAAAGATATTATTTTACATATAAACATAATTCTGCCATCTAGAGATAACTCCATGAAGCATTCTTCCTCATTCTGTGGGTGGTTTTTTCTATGGTAGAGTTTATACTGTAAATGAGTTTATGGCTATTTTTTATTCTTAGCATATCATAATCACTTTTAATGACAAAAATATCCTTACATGAATGGGCAGATTATTATTTACCCAAACATACTCCCATAATTGGGCACTATGTTTTCCTTTCAGTTTTAAATGATTCTGTAATTAACATTTTTGTGCACAAATCTTTTGTGCATATTACATTTTTTATGTGGTACTCAGAAGAGAGTATTATTGATATTTTTGATACACATTGCCAAATTACTGTCTACAAAGATGGCACTAATTTATACCCCACCAGCAGGGCTTTAGACATTTGTGAGATGGTTTGGAAAAGGCGTGTACGGAAATTGGAAGATGCGGCCTAAGGTGGAGAAGGGGGCACCAGGAAGCCCAGAGTTAAGCAGGGCTAGCCTTTAATGTCTCCTGCTCTTTACCCATTTAGAAGTAGCAGAATAAAGCAAAAGCTGTCCAAAATGGAAGTGAATTCTAATGTCTGTGGCTGCACATCCATTTTGGTCTAAATCCTGGGACTCCTCCTGTTCTACTAAGAGTGGCATGTCATTAGGTCTTAGTTCATCACAGGCAGATGCTGTCATTGTAAATTTCACCAAAGAATAATGAACTACCTTTCGAAGACAAAGCAACCGATCAAGAAAACATTCTAAGAATTATTTCTCCGTGCGTGCGTGCGTGCGTGCGTGTGTGTGTGTGTGTGTGTGTGTGTGATGGCACCGGTAGTGTGGGGGAGGGGTATCAGTTTGAAAACAGATGCCATTAAGAAGAAATCAACTGATCAAAGGAATTGACTTTGCCATTTTCCCGGGTTTCCTGAGCTTATTTTGTTAGCTCTGGCGCACTGCAATGAATTTAGGGCACCATGCTGTGGCCTTTTCATTAATACCTGGGAGGCTGTCTCTAGCCTATGGCGCTCTGGTATAAGGATTAGAAATATATAATTCACCAACTTCATATCTTTTGAGGCCACAGTTTTAATTATCCAAGAGAAGCATTTACTTTTCTCTGCCTTTATCTTGTGCTTTGAATTGGTCTTTTCGCTTTCCCCCATTTTCCCCCTCCCTCCTTTCTCTTCTCTTTCATTCTAGCAATTATGTCTTGACTGTAGGGCACTCATATTTCCCTTCCAATACATCCAGGGGCTCCATTTTTATTGTTTGCCTTCAGAATCACTGTATTTACCTGTTTGTCTCTTGGCTTCTTTTTATAAAATCCCAAATACCAAGTACACTTTGTTTAGCAAGAACAAGATGACTTCTATCCATCCCAGAGAGGCAGACCTGGCCACACAGACAACCATGGGACAATGGAAGCTACAGATTATTTACTGTAACAAAATGAGCTTTTTTTTTTGGATAGAGTAAGAATCCACTGGGAGAGAATTGGTAGTATTTTCCTTGGGCATGTGAAAATTTTCATTTTGGCAGGCAGCATTGTAATTAACTACAGGGGTTGTAGAATCAGATAAACCTAAATCAGAGTCCTGTCTCCATTTAATAGCTTATGAACTTGGCAATGTTTTCTGAGTCTCAGTTACTTGATCTGCAAAATAGGGATAATGACATTTAATCCCATAGGGTAGTTGGAAGGATTCACTGAGATGAATTATATAGACCACTCAGCATAAGGTGTGGACTGTGTGCTCCATAAATGTTGGCTACAGTAACTATAATCATTATTTTTTATCATCATCATTTGTTGGAGTCACTTGGTGTATCCTATAGGAAGGATTATTCTTTTCTTTGAAAATGTAGCCTCTATTTTTCTGATAATCTCAACAGATGAAAGGAAAGTTCTTACCTAGCAACCTGTTAATATTGTGGTAAGAATTGCATGTTGGATGTGTTTCCCACCCTTTTGATATTGTTTGGGAAACAGCTGTCTATTTCCATGGCTCACTCAGTAGTGTTTGATTATGGGGTTAACTAATCCCTAAGTGGTTAGGGAAGAACTTGGAAAAAAACACAGAAAGTATTTATGAAGAAGAAAGCATCTGAGACATAAATATAAATCTAGTTTGCAATAGAATCATTCGAACCAGAGCTCAGAAGCTGCCACTTGGATGCAGAGCTAAGAACTTGCTGATGGAATTTCACTCCCACATACTCTCTCCTATGGTGCCTACTATAAACACAGTAAAATATTCATAACTAAAAAAGGGCCTTCCTGAAGATGTAACACGTTACAGGTTGTAGGGCATTAGCAGTAATTCTTTATCATGTAATTCCAAGCATATAGTTTGAAAAAAACCCACCCCAAATCTATGGCATGCTTGATTTAAAGTGGCTGCTGTGGGCTAGCATGTCTCCTTGAATTTTTCCTTTCATTACTCGAGTTCCTTTGCACAATTTTTCCTTCCCTTTCATCCTACGATCAATTTCCCACTTGCACAAAACATCACATCTCTCACAGGCTGGTTCCTTACTCCTAAGCAACTTCCATCTTTCTACTCTGTAATTCTGGGTGATGGTGTATGTGAGGGTGTGGGGGGAGCAAGAAGCCTTTGAAGTGAATAATTTTTTGGTGGGTTTTTAAAGCTCTTTTAGTTGTTCTACGTTTTGATCATTTCAATAAGATTGTCAGCCTGGCCACTCAGGCTTTCTTCAATAAAGAAGTCGAGGACAGTAAACCCTGTTGGCTGGAACCCGGTGGCCCAGGTTAGGTGTCTGAATCTCTGTGTGGGAAGCTGGCCCTGCTGGCTTCATGATCACAGCTTCAAGAAATGGGTCAGTGACAGGAGGAGCATGTGTGAAGGGGCCACATGAATCATCCTTTCCTGTGTGCTGCAGCCTCAAGAAAACCAATTGAAAGCGTTTGTCTTTTGGTGACAGTAAAATGGGTTCTTATTTTTTGGTTATTTTTGTTTTTTGGGGTACTGATAATTGAGCTCAAGGGCTTTTACACTGGGGTATATCCTCAGCCCCCCTCCCTTTTAAAAAAATTTTGAGTCAGGATCTCACTATGTTGCCCAAATGGGGACTGAACTTACAATCCTCAGACCTCAGCCTCTGGGCTCATTTTTATACACAGACTCTCTAGGATGAGATGGAAATAATTGCAATTTTTACAAATTTGGCCATATTTTTTTTAAGAGTTAGCAGCGGGGGGTGAGTGACAGATGTAATTCATTTTGGAGATAGGAAACTGTTGGGATGATGACTTGATGTGAAAGGAGATGTTTCACAATCAGGCTTTCATTGACTGGCAGGAGAGGGTTAAAATGCTTTGTATGAAAAATATAGGTTTAAGGGAACCAGTTATTCCTTCTTTGATGACTAGAGGTGGAAAGTTTGTAAAGAGACTTCTGAAAATAGGAGCACTGTGTAACTGTTACCCAGTTTTAAGTTTTTGGTGTTGCCTTATTGAATGCTCACAACATCACCTTAGAGTGGGTGTTGTACATGTACATATGTGTGCTTGCATTCATTTGAAATTCCCATTAAATAAAATGAGCCATTTAAAATTAACAACTCATATACATACAACATTTTGCGACCACTACCTCTGTTAAGTTCCAGAATATTTTCATCACCCCCAAAGGACTCCGCATAACCATTGTATTTATTTCCTAGAGCTATTGTGCCAACAGCTATAATTGGGTGGCCTGAAGTAACAGAAACTCACTGTCTCACAGTTCTGCCAGCTAAAAGTCTGAAATGAAGGGCTCTGCAGGACCATGCTCCCTCCAAGACTCTCAGTATCATCTTTTCTTGTCTCTTCTTTTTTCTAGTATGGTCAGCAGTGCTTGGTGACCCTTGGCTTCCAGCTGCAGCACCCCAACCTCTGCTTCCATCTTCCATGGCCTTCTATCTGTATCACATTGTCTTCTCTCTGCTGTCACTGTGTCCAAATTCCCTCTTTTATAAAGGGGCCAGTCATATTGGATAGGGATAACCGTTATGATGCAATGTTAACTTGAGTATCTTTGAAAGCTCTATTTTCAAATATGGTTACACTCTCAAGTTATTACGTCTAGGACTTCAACATATCTTTGGTGAGGAGCATAATTCAATCTAAAACATTCATTAAGCAGTTATTCTTCTCTTCTCTCTCTCCCACTCCCTAGCACTACCAGTCTGCTTCCTGTCTCTGCCTACTCTGGACATTTCGTATAAATGAAAGCATATAATGTATAACATTTGTGTCTGGCTTCTTTTATTTATCTTAATGTTTTTGAGATTTATCCATGCTATAGTATATCACTACTTATTCCTTTCCATGACTGAATGATTTTATGCTTATTTTCCAAATGAAGAAACGGAGGCACATAAATAGCATATTCAGGGTCATACAACGAGATTTCAGAGGTAGAAACTGAAGCAAGAAGGCCAGGGAAAGTTTCTGTGCATCCATAGGGAAGTGAGAACTAGACAGTGGTCCAGAAATGTGAAAAGAAAGGTGGCCGGTCGGATGTCCAGAGCAGCAGGAAGACATCCAGGGCATCACAAGAATGGTGCTTAATACTCAGTGTTAAGTGTCTCAGCCTTTTCTCTCTATTCTTTCCAAACCTTAGAGAATTCCTCCTCACTTTACTGTATTCCATTAAGTATGCTTTGAAGAAATAATGAAGGAGCATACAGAGTATGGATAGGTATTTGGAGAAGATAACTTGGACACTTTACGAATTCACAGATACCTGATGAAGCTATTTACTGAAATAGTAAAGGAAAGGAGTGTCTCAGTGAAGAGGGATGTAGAATGTAACTTGAGTCTATACAGAAGGTCTGATGTAGCAGGAGTCATCCTGTACCCCTCATGACAGACCATCTTCTTTACCTTCCTCTGCACGAGTGAGTACCAAAGGACTTTGTGCCATAAGACAACAGGCTGAAGTTGTTCCTGTGTCAAGTCAGTCTCAGAATAATCCAAAGCTTTTTAAAATTGCATGAGTCAACTTGCCAAGCCAGAGAGAGAAGTTTTTTGTTTTTTTTAAAAATATATGTGTGATGCAAAGCACAATTGTGTTTAAGGATGTTCACAAGATCCTTGTAGGAGCCAGGGCAGTACACCGATTTTCTAGGGCTGCCATAATAAGCCCCATAAAGTGGGTGCCTTGAAATAAGAAAAATGTGTTCTTTTACAGTTCTAGAGGTTAGACAAGTTGTCAGCATGATGGATTCCTTCTGGAAGACTCAGAAGGAGATTTTTCTTATGGCCAGGGACAGCAAATTTATGGGCTAAATTCTTGGAGAGAGAAGTCATCAGTTCTGCCCCTGCTGGCTACATGGAGAGCGTGCCAGTGGTGTGTGGCTCCTGCCTCAGCCTGTCTGAGATACAGAAGCCATTAGGACATGGAGTCATTGCCTTTAGGCTTAGAGGATGTGAAATATGTGTGGAAGTAGAGGCTGAACTGTCTCATATGGAGAGTGGACAGAATGTTCTTGCAGTTGCTACCTCTGTGGTCGGTCATCTGTTGTATAGTATACATCTATAATCCATGGACAGTTGGCTTTCTGTATCCGTAGGTTCTGCATGTATAGATTCAACCAACCTGAGATTGAAAATATTTGAAAAAAAAAATCACATCTGAATTCATCAAACATGTACAACCTCTTTACCCCTTGTCATTATGCCCTAAAAATAAATGGTATAAAAGCTAATTATATAGCATTTATATTATATCAAATATTATGCCATCTGGAGATGATTTAAAGTATATGGAAGGGTATGTGTAGGTCATGTGCAAGCATTAAGCTACTTTTACATAATGGACTTGAGCATCCACAGGTTTTAGTGTAAGTGGGTCTTGGACCCAATCCGCGCCAGATAGTAGGGGATGACTGTATTTACCTTATTGTGTGGTGGTATTATTTATCCCTGCAAAACAGAAACAAACCCCTCTGGCTAAAGAAATGGCACATATTTAATGAAAAATTCAGTCTTAAAGAATCTTTCCTCAAGAATGTTGATGAATGTGAAAGTAGCCCAAATCCTTGTCAATATTTGTCATATTTTCTGGAAGCAGGAGTAGCCTAAGTGACCACCTGTAAGCCCAGAAGATTAAATTTTATGAAAAAGTTATTTCAAAGATTACTTTTTTAAGATTGTGACTGGTGATGATACTTTAACATGTGTGGATATGTTTATTCATCATGCTGGGAAGTATGACTTTGTAGTTAGGTAAAATGGTTCTTCTCATTTAATTTTGCTTAATTTTGACTTTAGTTTTTCTTGTGCACCAAGGAAAAGTGGTAGCTATTAATTAGATAGCTCCATTAGCAGAAGAACTTCTTTATAAGTAATTAAATGATGCTGTTTTACATCAGTTTCTTCAGGAGAAAACTAGTTAATTTAAATAATGGTTTGATTTCTTCCACAACCCTTTTAATGGACTAAAAATAAAGCTTCTGGATGCTCATTCTGTTGAAGATATAGCATCTGACATCATTGTAATTTATAACTTCACTTAAAAACAATTCAACAACAAAAAATGCAGATATAGATTTTGGCAGAGTACTGTAAAATGGGAAAAATAGTGTTATTACTAAATTAAGAAATTTATGGAACAGAAATGTATTTGGAATTAAATGCAATGTGTTCATGGTTCATAATTGCACCCACACAAGCTGAGATAGTCTCCCAATAGAAGCTACAGTTGACAGACATAACTATTTTTATTTATACATAGAGAAATAGAACTACAAAATATTTGTGATAGAGATGGTGTTGAATTGAAAAAGTGCTGCAGCCTGGCAGAATGTGCTTTTTAATTTTTTTGCATGCTTTGAGATTTTAGAAATGTCTGAACCTTGGAAAAGCTATTTTGCAATCATCTCAAGCATACGGCAGTATATATTGACCTTTTACTTTTCTTTTTAATGAGTCTTCTAAATTTTGTTTGTACTTGTTCAAAATCAGCAGGTAATCTGTAGTCAAGCATTCAAGGTATAGTGAACCAAAAGACTTCAGCTCTTGAAGGTTTTTGGAAAATGTAATTATTGAAAACAGAATTAGCTATAAAACAGAGGCAGAACTGAATGAATTAAATTTGAGATTAAATAATTAAGCTTTATAATCTTTTGGTTTATAGGAAGAATTTTTTGATGGAGGATTTACTTGTAATTGAATAAATTCTATGTACTACAGTGGAATAAAACTGAGACGATCTATGATATTTTAGCATCTAGATTTAGTGACATTTAAAAAAAATCATAGAGTTGATTTGCATGATAAATTTTGTCTTATCAAGTACTTATTTAAAAAGTTCTCCCAGTGAAGGAAAAAGATTTGAAATAAAATATTAACATATTTCAGTAAGAAAAAATTAGAACTGAGGATATCTTCCATTTATCAAAATAAGTTCTTCGCTTACAAGCTGCCTTAGCACCTGTAGGAAGAGTATCTTCTTTATTAAAAGTACATTAATCAGCAAGAAGAGCCAATTGAAGGGGCCAATAATTTCAAAGTTATGAAATATAAAATTCAACTTTGAAAAAGATTTCAATTCTATGAAATAATTTTGAAACTACAGATCAAGATATATTCTTTAGAAGAATACCAAATACATATTGCTATGACTTTAGAACTGGCTAGAATGATTAGGAAAATAATATTCCATTCATATTATTTTTAAATATTCAGACAAATTAATGAGCTTTTACATTTTTGCTTTAGTTTTCCTTTGTATTTTTATTTTAGACATGACTTTACCTTTTAAAATAATTTATGATGTGCCTGTAAATGCCAGTACTCGGAAGGCTGAGGCAGTAGGATCACTGTGAATTCGAGACCAGCCTGGGCTACATAGTGAGTTCCAGGTCATTCTCAACTACATAGTGAGACCCTGTCTCAAAAAAAAAAAAAAAACAAACAAACAAACAAAAAAAACCCCACAACAACAATAAAATAATTTATGATGACTTGAGCTGTTTTATAGACCTACCATTATACAAACTAATTTGTTAATCTATAAATGCATTCCCTAAAAAATTATATAGTTTTATCTATTTTTCTCTCATTCTCAGAATTATCCCAGTGTGGATAATAATTTATATAGTCACGTAGTTAAAACAGATGTCTATTCTGAGTGTTGTTTTTTAATCCCATTACCTCATTTATGGCTTCTGACAGTGATTCATAGTCAGCGTGCACTTCCAGAGTCTTGAATGCCAAGAAGTGAAGCCTGCCTCCTAATGAGCAAGAAATTTCCCAGCTGGGAAATGAGTGCACCTTGGGGACTGATGGTTTTGCTCTTTCCTCCCCTGTAAACTTTGATTTATCTCTCCCTACCATCATGTCAATAGCAGTGTCTTCCGTCTCTCATTGGTAACTCTTCATTCAGTAAATAATCATTTTTTAAAGTTTGTTTTGATAATTGTATTTTCATTCATTATTTATCTTTGATAAATCATCTTATTATTTAAATTACAGTACACAATTTCTTTCAAGGTAAAAGGAAAATGTAATTCTTTTAGTATTATTTCATACTATGCACCATACCCACTAATGACTTCATTAAGCATCAGATAATTAGGTAATTGCTGTTTAAAATGCCTATTATGCAGAAATCCACACAGTGGATTTTGTTATATGTGATTAAGGAACATAGGTGACATAGAGAGTGCATTATTTTTCCTTCACTATAACAGAGTATGTGCTCTTGTTATCCAAAAAATTCACTGTTCAGGGAAATTGCAGAAAACAGTTAGATTTAGGGAATGAGAATCTGTGGCATGGCTTTGGTGGGGGCAGTGCTAGGGATTGATCCCACAGCCTTAACACTGAGCTACAGCCTCAGCTCCTTATTTATTTTTTTAGACACAGGGTCTTACTAAATTGCTAAGCTGTCCAGGCTGGGATTGAACTTGCCTCTGCCTCCCACAGTTTTGGAATTAGTTAAAGTGACTTTTCTAGGTACTGGGGATTTCAGAGTGAACACAGTGGTCATTTTGTTATCTTTACAGAGCTCACCTTTGGGAGGAGGAAGGAGGTATTAAAATAGACAAGTATTATAAAATATGTCACAGGTAGAAAAACAAATACACAGATGAGAGAGATGCTAATTTATTTTTTCATACAAAGTGTTTTTTGGTAAGGTGCAGAGACCTGAATGAAGTAAGAAGGAAGCCACTGGATATGGAAGGAGGGCAGACCAGGCAGGGGATGGGAGGAACAGGTGCCTGATGTGTTTGAGGAAGAGATGGGGTGACGGAGCGTGCAGAGTCACAGAGAGGAAGAGAGGTCCAGGTAGGCTGGTGATGGGGGAGATCTTGGAGGACTTGGTAAGGTTAGAGTAAAGACTGAAGTAATGGGCCAGGGATTTAGCCCCGTGGTTCCGCTGCCTGCCTCGTAAGCACAAGGACCTGAGTTCAATCCCCGGTACCCCCCCCCAAAAAAAGACTGAATTTTATCCTGAATGCGATGGGAAGCCATTGGAAATTCTGAGTAGGCAGTGATACAATGTGGCTTACACTGACAAAGGATCATTCTAGCTACTGTGAGGAGGAAATAGAGAGGGAAAGGGAGAAGGTGAGAAGGGGAAGGAGGGGGAAGGGGGAGAGATGGGGAGGGAGAGAGCGGGAAAGTGAGAGAGAGAAGGACAGCAGGGGAACCTGTGAGAAGTCTCTTGTAAGGGTCCAGACATGTGGTGGAGCCTAGATGAGGGCGGTCCCACTAGGAGTGGTGAGAAGCCATGGGTTCTGGATGTATTTGGAGGGCAGAGATGACATGACTTGTGATTAATCACAGGTGGGAGGAAGGTGAAGGGATCTGCCTGGATATTTGGAAGAGTGGGGTTCCATTTACTAAGCAGGAGAAAATTGGGAAAGGAGAAAAAAGAGTAGTTCTGGACTTGTTAAACTGGAGATGTCTCTAGGACATCCAAGGGGAAATGTAGTGGTTGACTACTTATCCCTCTGTGGTCTGGTACCTTCATCAGTAGATTGGAGCTGTTAATATTACCTTGTGATAGGATTGCTGTGAGAATCAAGTTCAAAACTCAGAAAAAAAGTGCAGTTGCTCCTCAGAGCAAGCAGTTGCAACTCTGTCAGTTTACCAGTAAACTCCACTTTGGGTGGCTGAAGATGGTGAAGAATGAGGGTCCTGGGATGAGGTAAGGCCCCACACATTTATCGCAAGGATGATGGGATTCATGTGTTTGTAGGAGCCACGCTGGACCTTGGACAGTGAGTGGTGGGAGTGTAGGTCAGAAAGTGTTCCTTTAAAAACGGAATTCTGATTTTTTTCAGTCTTCTGTTTAAAACCCTTTTGCTACTTCTATTTATATACCCAGGAGGAGGATTGGAGTGTGACAGCTAAGGGGTACAGAGTTTCTTTTTGAGATAATGAAAAGATTCCAAAAGGATTTGGGTGGTGAGTGCACAATTCTGTGAATATACTAAAAATCACTGAATTGTACACTTCAAATAATAAGTAAATTGTTTGGCATCTGAATTTTATCTCAATAAAGTTGTATAACAAAGAAAGAAAAGAAATCCTTCATCGGCTTCTTATTGCCAATGGGATAAATATTCTTCTGTAATTGATTTCCGTTCTCCCTCTAGTCTGATCATCTGCCAGTGGCTGCTTGCCTTTTGGCCCCAGCCACTGGGAACTGTTTGTGGTCTCCTGCCTCTAGCAAGTATCCAGGCCCTGGGTAGTGGTAGCTGTTCCCTCTTCTTCAAGTAACAGAATCCTAGCTCTGGCCCTGCAAAATAAGGTTCCACTAATATTTCTTTGGCAAACCCTCTTCTACATTGGTTGCTCCTCATACTCTTATGACATGTAGCTGTCCTAGTCCCCTGCTGGGCTACAGGCAACAGGAGGCCTGGAACCAAATTGCATTTGAATTGTCCCCAGTGAGTGGCATACCAAGGACAGGGAAGAGTTGAAGGATGCAATATCCCAGCAGAGAGGAATCTTCATTGCTGATAGTGTTTAGGCTTGCCTTCAGAAGGTGATCATACAAAGGAGACTGACATGAAGTTAGTTTCTTCATTGTTTTTATATTTTCTACAGTGTAGTAATTTGTGCCCAGGGCTGACCAGTCCTATCCTCCTTACCCCAGTATGCATTTGGTACAGTGTTTTCCACATAGTAGGTAATTTAAAAATGACCCAAGAGTGACTGGATTCAGGCACACAACAAAGGCTAGGGAGGAAATCCTGCTTTAGGTAAAAGGAATGGCCAGAACACAGAGACACTTACCAGATTGCCAGCAAGAGACTCAGGACTGGTAGAGTGATCAAAGACTCAAGGAAGCAGGCAAATTTGAGGGAGTGTTGAACAAGATCTGAAAAAAGTTAGATAAAAAAGTATATGACAATGTCTTGTCTTCAGGTGCTGCTCTTTTTATCACAGACTAGGTGGCTCTAACAACAAACATCTATTTCTCAGTTTTAGAAGCCGGGAAGCCTAAGATCAAGGCACCAGTAGATCTGGTATCTGGTGAGGGCTCACTTCCTGGTTTGCACATGGCCACAGTCCTATTGTTTCCTCACACAGAGGAGAGCAGAGAGCAAGGCCTGCCATCTCTCCTTATAAATTCACTAATCCCATTCCTGGAGGCTCCAGTGTCACAACCTAATTGCTGTCCAAAAGCCCCACTTTCTATTACAATCCCACTGAGGGGAAAGATTTCAACCTGTGAATTCCAGGGGACACAAATATTGTCCTTAGGAAAGTGACCACTGCTAGTTAAGGTTTCCCCCTTTCTTATATGCTTTTCTTTCTAGCCACTTTACTTTCCCTATAGGACAATCCCTGTGTTTTCATTGGCTCTCTATTCCTGGAGCTTTCTTTCTTACCAGCAACAAAGGTTCCTCTTGGCAAATATTCTGCCAATAGGGACTCTTAAAAAAGGGAACTAGCCTCACTTTTCATAACCTGTAAAATTCCTGAGCACCTTCTATGTTTCAGGAGCAGGACTGTGCTGGAACTTACTAGATACTGAACTGAACTAGGTACTCTAAGGATATTATCTTATTCTATCTGTTAATGAAATTCATCAGTTTGTTTGTTAGGGTAAGTAACAGCTGCTGTAACAAGCAACCCCCAAATCTCTGTGGGTTAATACAATAAGATTATTTCTTATTCATATTACAGTTAGTGTGTGTGTGTGTGTATGTGTTTGACTGGGAGGCTCTGCTCTTTGTAGTATTTAAGGGAAACTTGGACTCCTTTATTCTATTTAGTGGCTCCATTTCTAAGAGGTTCCTGGGCCCTCTGTTGGTTCTTTCTATCCAGCTGGCTAATGAATAAGAGACAACACATGGAAAGCTGTGGGAAAGGTTTTATAGACTAAGTCTGAAAATGGCATTTCTGTCCATGTCCCATTGACCAGAGCTCATTTGCCCAGGAGCTGCAGGGCATGCTGGGAAATGCTGCTTAGTTGTGTGCTCAGAGAGAAAATGAAGTGGACTTGGTGAATACATAGCACTGTGTCTGTCACAAAGGATACCTATAATTGTCACTATTTTACAGACTGTCCAGCTTTAGCTGTCTTGTGGCAAACAATGAGTTATTCCCTGAGGGGAAGCTTATCACCTGCTGTTTTAAAACTGCCTCACCTAGCTCAGATTCTGACACATAGGAAGTGTGTACTCAACATGTTCTTCTTGAACTGATTAGATTGGAGAAGCCAGACCCCATGGCAGAGTGATTCTTAAATGCATCTTTCCTTCTCTAAGACCTTCTGATTTTCTGTTTAGTGGGCAGCCCTTCCCTCCTCCCCTGGAAGGTTAACAGCTGGAAGCCTTGGCTCCAGCCCAGGGCTGATGCTGTGCTGTGAGACTCTTCCTTGGCAGTGAGCAGCTCAGGGTGCTTTGGAATGCTCCCTCTCTGGAGTTCCTGTAGTGGGGTGAGAAAATCCAGTACTGCAGAAATACAAGGGACATGGGTGGAGAAGGAGCAAGAGGGGTGGCTGTCAAATCTGATAGTTTCCTCTTTCTCAGTAAGAAGAAAGGATGTCTGTATACACCAAAACAGAGAATTATCTACTTGGGAGGGTCTGATTGCTTTAGGGGACATGCCCTCCCTACTTCAGTCCAGGAAAGCTCAAGTCCAGGTTCATTTGTTGGTCTTGGCGGGTGTCCTTTCTCCCCTTTGCTATATGCTGGGTGCTACACATAATCCTTTAGAGATAGTCATCCTTCTCTTCCTTGTTGGTCCTTTCACTGGGGAAAATAAAAATTCATATTGTTCTTGCTCTAGATGTTCAGCCTACCAATACCTCTATTTTTTTCTTAATTGTGTTTTCTTTTTTCCCCAATGACCTAATCAATGATTATCAGAGTGGATGTCTGAGTTGAATGGATACACATGAAAGAGAGACTGCTAAAAGGATTATGGGGGGCTGGGTAGAAAGAGTCCCCAGAGAAAGGAAATCATAAACAAAGACTGCTGATGCAGCTTGAAGTGCTTCATCATTAGTAATTTAGGAAGCTTAAACAGAGCTAGTGACAAAAAAGGAGTAGTAAGAAAATCCTAAGGATAAGCCTGCCAAGTATGTGAAGGTTATCCAACCTCTGAAAGCCAGAATGGTGCAGGACCTTGTGTCTTTTGTCCTTCCATGGGTGGCCTGTGGGGCTGCACGGTGCAGGTGACAGACACTGGGAGGCAGACAGTAGGGTACAGACCTGCAGCACCCTGGCCTACCCCTGTGGGGATATTCTTGTGGTCATCACTGTCCTGATGCACACTGGCTGGATTTCAATCTTGAGGATATCATCCTTATAATTTATGATGTGATAGAGATTGAGCTGTGAACAGAGATGGATCTCCTTGGTGGTACCATTCATTGGCCCCGGTTGGAGTGGGTCATTTGGGCACTGCAGCTCACAGAGTGCAGGCCTGAAGGAAAACTGAGCCCATTCACCCATGGCCTCTCCTGTGTTCTACCATGTGCTTTTTCCCTTTGGGTTGCCTCCTTCCTTCCTCAGTGTCTTTCCCTGTTGGGGTCCATGCTCTCCAGGCCTGTTGCCTGTTCCATTAATTGCAGGCAAGGAGATGGCAGTGTCTGCATTGTCATGAGGATGATAGGATGTATAATGACCACTGTATTGTTTTCATCTCTCCAAGATAGCAGCCTGGTGTTCTGCATGGCTGGCTCATTAAAAATTGTCACCAGGAAATGCAAAATAACCTGATTCCAGCTTTTTCTTTTTCTTTTTTTTTAAATTTTCATTAAGTTTACTGGTACATTCAAAGCAAACAATACAGTTACATTTATCATTGCAATCTTGTACCTTTACGTGATGTATCTTGGTTCTTGTTTTTTCGCCATACCCCTGCCCTGCCTTCACCCCCTTCACCCTTCCCTATTTACAAAGACTCTGTTTCCATTTTTTCTTTTCCCTTATTTCCAGCTTTTTCAACTTCTTCATCTTCTCAGCGTCAAACACTAGAGCTGTGCATGCCAATCTGGTTCCATTCCTCAGACAGCAGAAGTTTTTATTGAGCTCGCTCAGAGGTAGCTCCAGGGCTGAGAGGTTTGCCGAAAGCAGGTGTATTTCCTCAATCTAGTGTATATCCTACCTGTTCCTAAAAGGTGTAAGGTATTTTCAGTCTGATATGCTTCAGTTTAAACCCATGACACATAGCTCTAATACATTAAATTTTTTAAGGAGAAAGAAATTAAGAATAAAGAAATCCTTATACACATAGAATTGTTAAAGCTAGGCACAGTGAGGCAGGAAGGCCATGAATTCAAGCCTAGCCTGGGATATATAGTAAGACTCTGTCTCCAAAACTTAAAAAAACACTTGACTTTAAACAAATCACATATTTTCTGACTCGTCAATACAATTTAGGCTACCTAAACTCATAATCAGGAGACCTAGTTTAAAAAAAATACTAAAGTAGAGTGGGTTTGGAACTACCTTAGAATGTTTTATATACTTTTCCCCAAATTCCTTGATACCAAGGGACCATGACTTTGCACCACAGGGGTCTAAAGACAGGTTCAGAGGCAATCACAGCAAAGGCAAACTTCTTCAAGGTCACATTTTAAATTTAGATGGGAAATATTGCATGTTTATCACCCGCTACTCCATAATCTGTTTTGATGTAAAATGGTATACAGTACCTCGTTTTGAAAATCCCTTTGCCTCCTCACCTTTGGCAAGGTTATCCTTCCTGCTGTGTCCGTTTGTGGCTTGGTGTCCTCATAGTGCAGCATGGATCCTCCGTCCTGCAGCCTCTGTCACCTGTGCTGGTCCCTGCAGCAGGGCCAGCGCTCACCTCTTCATGGAGCATCAGAGAAGGAGGAAGAGTCCGGGAGAGGCCTCAGAACAATTCTGGCCTTAATATGCCTTCTTGGTCCCCAAGATTCTGCCTGTTTTGTCCATTCTCCCTTGTTATTGGGCTTTGGAGATAATCTGTTTCACTCTCAGGCTGGCAATGAAGAGAGAGGAGGTAGAGGTGGATGTATACTGCCAGCTTTCTCAATTAGCCATTTGCTTTAAGTTTGAATTGGGGCAAACTACTCTTGAGTCTCAGTTTTTCTCTTATATGTAAAATATACTCATAAAGTCCCATCATTAGAGAGACATAATATTATGAGAGCTATTTATGTCTTAAAGTGCATGAGATCCCTAGGATCTAAAAGGTGATCAGTAAATATTACTTAAAGGAACACAGCCTAATTAAAGAAGTGTCTGATTCCAGAAAATGTATGAGATAAGCCTAGGAAATCCTGTCACTCCAGTGCAAGCCAACTTATAAGGAGTACAAGGATACATGCAAAGACCTAGGAATCAACCCAATAAGTGTGTACTGTCCAAAGATGGGACCACGTAAACATCAGTAAGGTAATTACTGCAAGCCAGGCATGGTAGCACACACCTGTAATCTCAGCAATCTGGGAAGCTGAGAAGGAGGACTACAAGTTCTAGCCCTGCTTGGGCAATTTAGAGACTTAGCAAGACCCTGTCTCAAAATAAACAACAACAAAATCGTGTGAGGGGGAGGGAAACTGGAGATATAGCTCAGTGCAAAGACCTCAGGTTCAATCCCTGGTAAACTGCCTCCCCCAATCAATAAGTATGCTAGTCTGTAAGTGATTCTTGAAAGAAAAAAAATCTCACTGGTCACCTTTGGAGGAATCTAGGAAGCTGTCTTGTTATTTTGAAAACTGGTAAATGAAAAAATAAAGCATTTAGTTACGTGTCTTATATGAATTCTACTAAGTAACTGACCAGAAAGTTTTTTATATACATGTATACCAGCTAATAAATGCAAATCAAATGATGAAATTAGAACATAATATCTTAGAGCCCGAAATGAATAAATAGATCCAACCCAGGAGTTCTCAGTGTTGTACTACTGACATTTGGGTTAGATAATTCTTGTGTGTGTGTTTGTGTGGAGGGAGTATCCTTTGCATTCTAGGACATTTACCAGAATTCCTGACCTTTATCTGCTAGATTGCATTGGCCCATCCCCTAGCTGTGGCAACCAAAAATGTCTCCAGACATTGCCAAATGTTCTCTGGGAGGGCAAAATCGCCCTGGTCTGGACTACTGCTCCAGGTGATAACCACCAATGACTGATAATAGCACCAAACGGGGACAGCTGGCCTTAGATATCTCCTTCTGGAAGTACAGTATACACTATCCCTTTGAAGTTTGTACAAAACAGAACACAACACAGCCCCCCCCCATTAAAGCAAACTGATCTAAACTAGGCTTCTGTATCTAATTTTGGCTTTACAAGACACACACATGCACACACACACACACACACACACACAAATGACATAATGGCTGTGCACTGAGTGATGGGTGTGTGAGGTTCCTTGTGCTATCATCTACTTTTCATGTTGCTACTGTTATTTTCTCTTTCTGACTTGGTCTTGAGGTCCCTGTCTGAAGAGTACCTATAAACCCTGGGCCCACCCTGATGGGGCTCCAGGGACTTGGTCATGATGTGTCCTATGTCTTCCATAGTCCAGAAAATGACCTAATTCCTGAGTGTCCATCTATAACCAGGTGTTCCTCTCCTAGGATGTTTGTACTCGTGGATGTCCTTGTGGCTCCTGTCTGAGCTGTATCCAATTTATTCCTGCCAAGATAGCTGCTTCCTAGGGAGCCCTGAATGGAAAAGAAGTGAGGATCACTTGTATTGTCAGGTGATACACAGTGAGCCCAGCTCAACAAAATACACAAAATAACAGGAATACTGTGTTACTCAGAGATCCATCCCAAAGAGAGGAAGGAGGCAGCCTGCCTCTTGGGGCCATTGGGCAGAAGGAGCCATTGGGGATTCACTACATAACCAGCAAATGAGAAATGAGAAGAAAGAGCGAGAAGGAGAGATAGGCAGAGATTGAGACGGTGTTGGGGGGTGGCTGTGGTCCAAAGCCTTTACTGGGAACTTGAGTGTTACCCAGACAATTTTCCCCAAGTGGAGTTGTAATCACTGGATTTAGAACAAGCAAGCGTGAGGTCCCTGGACTGGCGCTGTGACTAGGCGCTGCTTACCACAGCATATCTGCTATTCTTCCTTGATACAGACATCAGTGTGCTGTTCAAAAGTGGGCTGTATCTGGCTGTCGCAAAGGGAGGCAGTCACCAGGAGGTGGCTGTACATGGCAGATACCTGGCTCCACCACTCGGAGGAATAGAGAGAAAGAGACCTGGAGACTGTCCTGAGTGCCAGGGCCCTGTTCCTGGTATGAGAAAGCCCCACTTACACACAAATAGTTGTTCAGGCAGTATAAAATTATAAAACTCGCTATATATATGCCTGGCTATTTCTTTGTTTCCTAAAGTAACTTAAAATTTTTTATTAGTACATATTTGCAGTACTAATGTTTATATTCCTTGTGTAGAGTTGGTCCATGTATGTCACAAATATTGATTCTGTTTTCCATCCCTTTTGCCTTTTTTTCCTCTCCCTTGAGATGCAATATACATATGCACCAGTTCCCCTAGATGGCTGTAATTATTATGTATCACCAACATGCGCTAATAAAAACATTAAAAAATAGAATCATACTATTAAAAAATGCCCTCAAAGGAATCCCTGACAGCACTGCTAGAAGTTTTTGTTTTGTTTTGTGTTTTTTTGGTTCTGGGATTGAACCCAGGACCTTCCCACTGAGTACATACCTAGTACCCCCCTCCCTTTATTTTTAAATTTTGAAACAGGGTCACTAATTGCCCAAGTATAAGCTCAAATTTTTGCTTCTCCTACCTCAGCCTCCCAGAGTGCTAGGCTTACAGGAATGTACCACCAGGCCTGGCTGCTAGAAGGTTTAGTCCATCCCATCAGCTTTACCCATGGGGCCTGATTTGAACATACAGTCACTAAGTGAGTCCTAGGTTTAACTCTGCAGCCAAGTCTTCAAATGGGTGCTCAGGAATTAGTAGAGACAGAGAGGGGTTAGACCCCATCCTCATGTTAATGAGCTATTAATCGCTGTAAGTAATGGATTAACTGATTCATGATTTTCATAAATTTATTGGCCTTCTGCTTAATGAAGATTCTCCTTCAGTACCTTTTGTCATACATCATTTCTTTTCGATACTAGCTCCTCCTTTTGTTGCAGCTTGGCGATGCAGTGGATGACAAGTACTCAAATTGGGGCTTTGACAAAGCTGCTGTGTCCTGAACAGAAGGTGGAGGGAGTGGAGACACCCAGGGACACAGGCTGGGAGGGGTAAAATGTCCCAGTGAATTAATGGTGTGTATGTACTTCTGGAAGACAGGCAGGTGGACGGATCTGAGCATCAGAATAATGGTTTTGAAGAATTCCTAAGTCCTCTTGCTCCCTGCCCCCACCCAGTCTGTCATTCTCCTGTCACCAGCCCCTCCCTGCCTGAAAGCAGCCAGGCTCTCACCTTTGTAGTCTGGAGAAGATGTGGTAGAATCTGAAACAAATGCACATCCTGGCACCTTGCACTAACTTAGCCAGCTTTGAAAGGATTGTACCTTTAGTGAGAAGGGAGCAGTTTGGCTTCCTACACCCCTCTCACTCTCAGATCTAGATGAGGGTTCCCTAGGATTAAGAAAGAAAAGCACTGGATAAGTGACAATCCCAAAGAGACAGGATCCACATATCCTTCCAGGGGCCACTTCAGACCAAGCTGAGACATTGCAGACTCCTCCATGCCCTAGGGTGGCCCAGGCCAGGCCTGGATGCTGCCCCTAACTTTGTGCATAGACTAGAAGAAAGCCTTTGAACCACAATGCATTGTGCAGCAGAAGGAGGAGAATGATGTCTCAGGGGCCTGTGGGCCAAAGGCTGCCCCAGCAGACAGCTGCAAAGGTAGGTGGCATTAAGGACTGAATGACAGCCCTTTTACAAAACCTTGATTCATGTAGCTTCCTCACCCCTAGAAAAGCAGTCTGCAGACCTGACCAGAACAGCAGTGTTTCTGCCTGCCTCACACATAGAATGTGGGCTACAGCAGGCCTTCGGGGCTGAGGTTCCTGGCCACAGCAGGAAAACAGCCCAGCTTAAGAAGGCATCAGTAGGTAGTTGTACGGGACCATTATTCCCCACCCGCTTCTTTTTCTCTGTATATTGCAAAAAGTGCTTTTCTTTATAGTACTCATTGTGGTTTTGTGTGCATAAGCTAGTATTTGGCTGGGCTGCTGTGGACAAACTCTGTGTCTTTGTCTTCTTGAGTACTCAAGGAGAAATTCTGAACTTTTTAGGAATGTTTGGGATGCTCAGTTACAAGTGATTCGACAACAGTTTGAACAAGCTTATACAAGGAGAAGGCCTTTGTTCTAAGGATTTGGCATGTAGACCCAAGGATGAAGTGTATCAGGAGGCAGGTCCTTGAAGGAAACCATCAAGTCTCTCCTCCCTGGTCCAACCCATATATTCACCACCACTGACTAGGGATTGAACCTGTGGCCTTCATTACAAGCTATATCCCCAGCCCTTATTTTGCTTTTATCATGAGACAGGGTTTGTTCACACAATCTCTGGAGCCTTTGAGTTAAATAACAGCAAGGTATTTCTCAGAGGCAACCTACTTCATCAGGCCTTTGTCCTACTCTAGACCTACTAAATCAGAGTCTCTGGGAAAGTGGCATGAGAATCTGAGTTTCAGAAAGATGTGTAGCCTTATTAATATTACTTAATATAAAGTTTGAGATTATCTGAGTGATAGATTCAGCCACCATAGAGAAACTGAATTGATGCTGTTTTGGGTTCTAAGAAAATCTCAAGGGAAGGGCTTCCTTGGCCTCCCTTGGATCAGGTACTGGTATCTGGACTGGCCCATAGTGGACTAGGAAACAAGCTCATGTATTAAAATGCTACTCCTCTGAAAATCGTGTGTGGAGTGAGCAGGAATCCCAGAAGAGGGAGCAATGTTCCTAGGGGAAAGCGGGTGAGTGCTAGCCAAGCTAAACTGCAGACATCTACCCTACATTTTCACAAGCTCCATAGAAAATGAGAATTGGAGACCTCAGCTGCTACTCAGAACCTGTGAGTCAATTCTCTTCCTATTTCTTGAGTACCTGTTTCACAGCTTTGCCAATATCCCCCAGACCCTATTTCTGAATTCTAGGAACTGTTTTATTTCTTCCTTGATTTCTTCTGTGACATATTGATTATTCAAGAGTGTGTTATTTAATCTCCAGGTGTCTGCAAAATTTCTGTGGTTTCTTTTGCCATTAGTTCCTAGCTTCCATGCCCTAACATGTGATAATATACATCAGATAATTTTGTTTGTTTGTACTTATTTAAGGAAGATTTATGGGCTAGTATGTTGTATTTTTTCAGAAAGTCCCATGTGCTGCTGAGAAGAATGTGTATTGTGTTGTAGTAGGGTAGAATACTTTGTAGATGTCTATTAAGTACATGTGTTTGAAGGTGTGGTTTAACTCTGATATTTCTTTGTGGAATTTTGTGTCCAATTCATCCATCTATTTGCGAAGGTGGAATTCTGAGATTCCTACTATGATTGTATTGATGTTTATTTGATATTTTTGTGCAGCAGTGTTTGTTTTATGAAGTTGGGTGAACCAGTATTTTATGCATACACATTTGCAATTGTTGTCTCTTTCTGTTAAATCATTCCCTTAATGAATATGCAATGACCTTCTTTGCCTCTTCTGATCAATTTTGACTTGAAGTCTACTCAGTCTGAAAAGAGGAGAGCTACTTCTGCTTTCTTTCAGGGTTGTGTTGCATAGAATATTGTTATCCATCCTTTGATTTTTAGATTATGATTTTTTTGGATTAAATGTGTCTTTTGTATGTAATATATTGCTAAATTTTACTTTTTCATCCTGCCTGTCAATCTGTCTTTCAATTGGGGAGCTAAGGCCATTTGTGTTGACGGTTATTACTGAAAGGTATTGACTTATTTTTATAAAGGCATTGCTTTATTTTTATATTGTTGATTCCTTTATTTTTCCATTTGTTTAACTGCTCCTCCTGCTTGATATATTCATTCTATCAGACTTTTCAACATTTCTGACTTCATTATCTTCATCTAGAATATCCTTGAGAGTTGTTTTGGAAGGCTTATTTAGTGGTTATGAATTTCTTAAGATGTTCTTTGTCATGGAATGTCCTCACTTCTCCATCGATTTTGAAAAATATTTTTGCAGCATATATTAGTCTGGGTTGAAAATTTTTGTGGGTTTTTTTGTTTGGTGGTGAGGGCTTGAAATATTTCCCTGCAATCTCTCCTGGCCTTGAAGATTTTGTTGAGAAGTCTGCTCTAATACCAATGGGCTTATCTTTATATGTTATTTGTTCCTCTTTTTTTTTGGTACTGGGGATCAAACTTGGGACCTTGTGCTTGCACTTGAGAGGCAGGCAGAGAAACCACTGAGCTAAAGCCCTGGCCCCATTCCTTTTTTCTAAGAGTTTTTAAGATTTTGTTCTTGTGTGGTGCTTCTGGGAGTTTTTATTGTGATGTGTCATGGAAAAGTTTCTAGTCATGGCTCTTGTGGTTCTGTATATGCCTTACTTACCTTTATATTGAATTCTTTCCTTATACTTGGAAAGTTTACTGCTATGATTTCTGTAAATATTTTTTATTCCATATATGCTGCCTTTTGACTTTTCTCTAACTCCAGTTTGTCTTAGGTTAGTCTTCTTTGCTTCATCTAGTGGCTGTTTGATCAATTTTCCTAGCTTTTTTGTTGTTTTTAATGTATCTGAGTATATATTTTCAAGTATCACACCTGTATTCTAGATCTGATATTCTCTCCTCACTTTGGTCACTACTGCTGCGCATGCTTTAATAGAATTCTTTATTTTGGAATTTCTGTTTGGCACTTCTTCATGGACTCCAATTCTTTGGTAAATTTGTCATTCATGTTTTCAGTTGTTTTGGTTAGTTCTTCTGATTTTTTTATTTGTATCCTCTTTAAGCTCATTGATCAGCTCATTTATTATGTCCAGTACTTGTTTGGTTACATCATTTTTAAGTTTGCTGAATTTCTTTTTCTTTTTTTTTTTTTTTGTCATTTCCAATACTTCAGCCATCTGACTTCTGCCTTCCTCCTTATTGATGTTCCTCAGATCTACTTTTGAGGAACTGGGAGTTTTTGGAGACATTGTGTTGCCTTGTTTTCTCCTGCAGTGTGTGTGTGTGTGTGTGTGTGTGTGTGTGTGTGTGTGTGTTTATGCATGTGTGTGCACTGAGGGTTGAGGATCAATTTCAATGGAAAGACTGGGGCTACCAGATAGTATGGAGAACCTTTTAGCTGGTATCTGCTTTACAGCAATTTGATTTTAGATTTCTTTGCTTCTTGGTAATTTTTACCTCCCTGATTTGCTCAGTTAAATTGGATTGGACTTGGACACTTTGTTGCAATGGGAGAATTCCTACAGTGTATAATAACATCAACAGATCTAGTCATATATCGATTATGTACATCAAAACTTGTTTTAACAATTTCACCCTTTTATCAGTGTCCCATACTGGCTGAACTATGCTGTTATCAAAAGTTAGTTTGGGATGTGGAAGGAAAGGAGAAGAAAAGGAAGAGGAAAAGGAGAGGCTAAGTGAGTAAGATGAGAGTTAGCAAAGAAAAGGGTCATAGGTGAAAAGCAAACAGAAGGTCAGTCTATATAACCTCAGTTATTGGGGGGTGAAGGTAGGATGTGGCATAATTTTCCCAGTATCAGATTCTCTATCAACTTATTTTCCAGGGACCTCTCACTTCAGCTCCTTTTGTTGCAGGGAAAATCCCATGATTGCCTCCATGTTTCCTGTCCACAAGCCTTTTATCTAGTACAATGCTGGAATGCCAGATGTCAGTCTGTCCCCCCACTCATGGTCCTGATTTAGGCACTGCTATAAGAACTTCACTTTCTAACCTGCAAATGTGGCACAATCATAGGACTTCTTGCCCCCTGCAGTCTCCAGTAAGCGAGTACTGGGGCCTTCCCAGTGTATACCTGCTGGCAAACATGAGCAGTGCACTGAGTGTCCCATAGTCTGTATGAGGAATGGGTGACTGTTTCTGGGTTGATCAAGCCTTCTCTTTCCCCAAAGGCTTGGCTTTCCCAGGCACTGTTTGCTCATGGAGCCCTTGTGCCTCAGTCTTATCTTCACTTATGGTCAAGTTGTAAATCACTTGCATCCCAAGTGCACAGCAGTGTTGTCTTATACTACTGTCTGACTTTCAGTTTCCCTGAAGCACTTGCACATATCTCACTCACAGTGATCCTCTTCCTGGTGGGGAGGTTAGGATGATTGTGAGCCTGTTTCATAAGCTAGGCTGCTGCTGATGTGCCATCTCTCTCCCTCATGAAGCCCAATTCACTCCAAACTAGAGTGTGGGGGTGCCATGATCCAAGAGTGGTCTAACTTCCCCTTACAAACCCCATTGACAGTGGTTTTTGTTCCAGTGTTTTTCTCTTTCCATTTACTCTCCAGTATCAAGCTGTCTCTTTGTCTCTACCTCAGAGTATCTGCTTTTATCCAGTGTATGGTTCAGAGACCTTTATCATCACCCCGCAGTTGACCATCATGGTCCTACCCCTCAAATTTCTTTCTTTTACTTTCACCTCTATTATGGTTTATATTTGAACATCCCATCAGAGTTTTATGTACTCATAGGCTGGGATATTAAAAGGTGATTAGATAATGAGACACTATACTTATTGGTGGATTAGTCAACCAATGAGTTTATAGCTATATATACTCTTAGGAGGTAGAGCCTTGCCAGAAAAGGCAAGTTATTTGGGATATGGTCTGGGAGGGTATATCTCCCTCCCTGGCTCCTCCCTTTCCCTACTTTCTGGCTGCTGTGAGGTAACTAGCTTTCCACCCTGCCTTCCTCCCTTGGAGTTGCCCAAAATAAACCTTTTCTTTTTTAAGTTGTAGGTGTCAGGTATTATGCCTCAGCTCATAGGTCTCAGCCATTCAAGTATTCAGAGGCCTCTGTAGCCATGAGGCAAAAGGGCTAGGCTACTGCTGAATTCAGTGCAGACATTGGCATCATCAATGTAGTGCTGGTTTTATGGGCATACAGAATACAAGAGTTATGGGGTCAGAAAGGCTTCCATTCAGCCAGATTTTAGAAGAAAGCCTGGAAGGCCAGAAAGTGTGCCCAATGAGAGATGCCATGAGATTGAAGCCAAAAATAAAGTGGAGACCCTAGAAATTTGGTGAAGCCAAGCACATGGAACATGTGCAAGCACTGAGAAAAGCCAGCCCAAAAGAGAAGCTATGAGGACTACAACCATGGGCAATGCATAGGACCAGGGTGCCTAAGCCATTTGCAATTCACATCTTGTCACAACTTGTGCTAGGCACTAGACATGGAGCTACAGGGTTTAATTTTTTTGTTTGTTTGTTTTTGTTTTTTTTTCAGCTTTAATTGAGTTTATTGGTACATTTTAGGGATACAGTACAGTTACATTCATTGTTGGGATCTTGTACCTCTACATGACAAGTCTTGATTCTCATTTTTTCCCCTTACCCCTGCCCTCCCTTCACCCCCTCCTCCCCTCCCCATCTACAAACACTTTATTTCCATCTTTTCATTATCTCACATTTTTTTCTTTTCCTTTATTACCCTTCCCCTACCCATCCCACCTTCCCAACACCTTTAGCTCCTTTCTTCCCATTTCTAAATGTCAGTAATCTTATTAGGATCTTATGTATTATTGCAGATTATTCCCACCAGAGAAACTATTCGGTATTTAAGGGTTTTCTTTTTCTTCCCATTTCTAAATGTCAGTAATCTTATTAGGATCTTATGTATTATTGCAGATTATTCACACCAGAGAAACTATTCGGTATTTAAGGGTTTAATGTTTTAATGTTTTCCCTGTGGGGCTTTGGTCTTTTTTTTTTTGGTACTGGGGATTGAACTTGGGTCTTTGTGCTTGTGAGGCAGGTGGCGGTGTCACTGAGCTAAATCCCTGGCCCTAGTCTTGTTTTGATCTATTTTCTTTCTAATTCCCTGTGCCTTCCTTCTGGAATAAGAATGTTTGCCCTGTGCCATTGCATGTTTAGCAGTGTTTAACTTTCTTTTTTATTTTTACAGGGATTACAGCTGAGAGTTTGCTTTATCTCAAGGGAAACTTTGGACTTGAACTTTTTAGCAATACTGGAACTTTTAAGACTTTGGCAACTCTTAGAGGTAGACTAAATGCATTTTGCATAGAGAAATGTGCATAAATATTTTGGGGAGCAGGAGTAGAATCTTATGGTTTGTAACTGGATGTACTTGCAAAGCCTCGTGCTATCATAACAAGGCTTTCGAGAGGTGATTGGATAATGGATGTGCTATACTCATTGGTAGATTAGTCTATCCATGAGTTTGTGGCTAAATGTGCTGATAGGAGGTAGGACCTGATTAGAAGAGGTGAGCATGGCCTGCAAAGGTTTATCTCCCTTTTGGGTGTTTTCCTTTGCTTTCTTCTTCCTTACAGTCATGACATGAGCAGCCTTCTACTGCTTCAGCTTTTCTACCCTGACTTTTTGCCTTGGAGTTCGCCAAAATAAACCTCTCCTTCTTTAAGTTGTAAATGCTGGGTATTGTATCCCAGTGACACACACACACACAAAGGACTCAGATAACATTTATTCATGTTTTTTCCTTCTCATCATGTCTCATTTTCCTCCTCCTAATATTCTGGCTCAATCACTATTGTAGTTTGTATTTTTGTCACTATAACAAAGTGACCAAATCTGGGTACTTTATAAGAATACAGAGGTTTATTTGGCTCACAATTCTGGTCGGTAGGAGGTCTAAGCAGCATTGCACTGGAAAACTGTTGACCTCACCCCCTGGCTGCATCACATCATGCAGAGAACTGGAAAAGGAACTGGCCTTTATGCAGAAGGGGCCAAGTGCAAGGAGTTGCCTTGCTTTATAGCATCCTACTCTCGAGAGAAATATCTCACCTGAAGAGACAGCATTAATCCTTTTTAGGCAATGGTCCCATGAACTAATTGCCTTCCATTAGGCCTTTCCTATTAAAGATCCAACCTTTCTTAACATTGCCACACTGGGGACCAAGCTTCCTATACATGAACCTTCAGGGATACACTCCAACTGTTCCAAATGATAGTTGCATTGTCTATTCACTGTCTTTCAGTCTTCCCTTCCTTTTCATGCTTCTATTTTATTCATGATGTTTGTCCCCCTGCTTTCCTCCACCCAACTAGTTAAGTGATTACTACTGATTCTTCCAGATCCCGCCTTGCTGCTTCCTCCTCCTTGGATTTATCTTCTTTGCTATTTTCTAGCTCTAGGATCCAAGCACCACGTTGTCCATTTTGCATTCCTAGAATATGTTCTTGCCTTGGTGATCACACTCTGTTTATCTTTTCTGCTACATTGCAAGCTCAAGAGCAGGGACATTATTCATTTTGGAAAATCTCCAATACTCAACTCACAGAAGTTGCTACATAAATGATGGCTTATCCACAATTGAACAAATTAGTGTTTTCTCTCTGCCAGTGTGCCTCTTCATCATATTATTGTGCAAGGGCTGATGGAGCCTCTGATTCTCACTTGTAAGGACTTTTGGTGGAAAAATTTCACTCTCAACAGTAGCTAAGCTATCTGAAGGGGACAGCAAAAGGCAACAGATATTTTCTTGGCTATCAATAAGCATGCTAAGCATGAAAATAGAAATTTACAAAGCAGGCATCTCTTAGTATTGTCACTTGCTTTGTAAAACAAACCACCTTTGTTTCTGCTCACCCTACCCAGTAACATAAGACAAAGAAAACAGCTGTTACCAAGTCCAATAGAACTTTTCTCCTAACATTTCTTTAATTGTACTACTCTTCTCTATCTCCCCTCCCTATGCTGTGGCTTAGGCTACATTTTTTTCTCCTTCTAGATGATTATAATCTTTCTGACAAGTATCCAACTTCAGCTTTAATAGCACTTCCTTTTAAACCTTTTCTACCCCCCAGACCTGAAGTAGGTGATTGGCCCTCATGTTTCTATACCTTATACTACAACTGTCTTTTCAACTTTTGTGAGTCCCTTATAAGACCCACTTTATTGGTTGTTAGCATGCAACTTCCTTAGCATTCCAGGCTTATTCATATCTTTATTTCCATTGCTTGCACATAAGTACTAAATAAATATTTATTGCATGAAGCAATTACAAAGGTATATATCAAAATATTTTGAACACACATCTCTTTTTTTTTTATATCAACTCTACTAACTGGAGCAAGGCACATTTATATTTTGATGCAAAAAACCAAGCTACTTAGCAAACTGAATTTAATTGGATTAGAAAGTAGTGTTTTCATTTCTACCTTTGTCTTTGGCTTTTCAGTAGAGATGAAGATTCACATAAGCTAACAGTATTGAGAATTCTGTTTCTAACGTGAGTGAGATTGGGCTCTTGCACATCTGTTTTCCATTTTGCTATAGTTTTTCATCAGTTAATTGGAGGGAGCAATTAGGTGTGTTAGCAAACAGTGCTGTAAGGAGTGGATTTCCATCTTGGAGGAATATGTGCACTTCCCTTAGTACCTGAATTACTACTAAAAAGTTATTTGTTCCCTGGGAAGACTAAGCCAGGTATTGTAAATGGTTTTGAAGTCCTTTAATAAAAATACATCTATCCATTTATCTATTCACAACTTCAAAGTCCTCAGAAGAAATCTTCAAGTTTTACATATTTTAAAAATGAAGTCATATGTTATTTTTAAAAATATCTTTATAAATCAGCTCCAACATCCTCTTTCTACTCATTCAGATGAATTCAAACAATATGATTTTACTTTGAGACTAAACAGGAGGAAGTTTTATGAAAGTTTGAGGGGCATGAGGTAGCTTCCACAATTATATAGTCCATTTATAAGAAAAGGCTCCATGAAGAGTAAGACTACATAAAACAGGAATTTTAAAAATGATATTTTCATGCAGGAAGCGAGAGTCAAACATTGACTCCCTTCCTTTAACCCCAGGTTATTATAACCACCAGAAAAAAGGGACAGTCTGAGATCTATACTACCAGGGTGTTCTGCCTCTCCTTGCCTGGCAGCAGCATCCAAGGTAGGATTCCTACAAGAGAAATCTGTGTCCCAAGGAAATGGAGACATTGAATCCAGATGTCAGTGATGGCTTAGGGAAGCTACTGAGAAACTGCAGATGGAAGGAGAAAATCCCTCTCTCTACTTCCTTCATCAAAGCATGTAAAACCCACTGGAACAAGATGCTGTTCTGTTCTAGTGAAATGAGTGAGAAACACCAGTCACAGAAGACATGAATTGAGTGAGATCTCAAAGACTGCCAGCGCAGTTGAGAAAGAGGAAAACGCAGCTCAAGTCTCAATGGCAAAGGAGGGAAGGATGAGCCTGAGTGATTGGTGAGAGAGATCTGGAAGAGAGACAACCAGGTGTGTGAAAGCAGTGACCTTTGGCCCCTAGTAGACCTTGACAGCAGCATGTAATTCCCAGTGGTGAATGGATAACATTCTAATATTAACTCAGGGTACCAAGGTCAGATATTAGAGGAGCATCATAGAGCAACAGGAATGGAGGCTGTGTCAAGTGCACACCCAGTTTTCAATCAGCCTGTTTGGCAGAAGTCAGCACATACAGAATGTGGGTCCAACAGATTCTGGGGAGGGCTACACTGACTGGGCATTAGAGAGAAAAGGAAATTCATGGGCATCCATGTTATAGGTTGAGCTGTGTTTCTCCACAATTCATATTGAAGCCTAAACCCTACTAACTCTGAATGTGGCCATATCTGGGGATAGAGTCTTTATATAAGCCCTTGAGTTAGAGTGAGGTAGGTCATCCAAGTGACATCCTGATAAAAGGGGAAATTTAGACAGAGATAGGAACACACAGGGAGAGCACCAGGTGGGCATGAAGGTGGAACCTGCAAACTGAGGTCAGAGACCTGGGATAGATCCTTCCCTCACAACGCTCAGAAGGAGCCAACCCTGAAGATACCTAGATCTTGGACTTCTGGCTTCCAGAACTGCCACCCAGTCTGTAGCACTTTGTTACAGTAGGCTTAGCAAACAAATACTGTTGGCTGGTACTGGTAGCTGCTGCTTTTCTTCAGGAGCACATGGAGAAAAACGGGATTCTGACAGATCTGCAAAGCAAGGATGAGGTTTTTCTGGCTTGATGCCTGGAAACCCCAGAGGTGTTTACATAAATGACACATGTGCCTCATTCCTTAGCTGATCCAGTGATTTCTGTGGTCCTAACAAGCGGTTTTCAGTGTGACTCACAATAATCGTGCATTTGGTTCATGATCGGCTGTAGACTTACCAAATAAGCTGCAGCTGATGCTGTGCTGCCTGCAGGAAAATGCTGAGATGAGTAAGCAAACTGTACTGGGAGTCTTTCTTGACTTCTGAGGCTGGTCTTCCCAGTCATGTTTAATTGTGAGGGTTGGGCCAGAAGAGCTTCCCTACACACTTTCTAGGGCTGAATGGTGCCTTCCAATGTAATTTCTACTCATCTGAAGAAGACAAACTGTTGGGAAGAGATCAAATAGCCAGCCATACTTCCTGCATGTGTAAGTGGTTGTCTGAAAGCATTCTTCTTTTTTTTTCTTTTCTTTTCTTTCTACAAAAAACAGGCTGGAAGTATGAATGCTGATTAGGGCATAATTATCCTCCTAGTGGATCAGTTTATTGGATGTGGCCAGTATATGCTCACCCTAAAATATGAGAGAGGGGAAGAATGCAAGCCGACTTATAGGTGGGAGTGTGTACACACAATGTGAGCATCTACATTCATAATCAGGACATGGCTTATGCTTTCCTTCACTCATGAATCCTTTGAAGCCTTCACCTCTCCTGTGTCTATAGCTCTGTGCATGAGTCTTGCACAAAATTTCTCCTCCAGGTCTCAGGTGCAATGTGTGTTTCCAGTCCCTGCTACTCAGTTAAGTTTCACAATGCTGAAGATCTTGATAGGGCTATTGGAACAGTCAATCAAAGTAATAGAGAAGGGAGAAAGTGACAGACAGAATCAAAGGCAGAGACATATCTAAAAGCAATGAGCTCTGCAGAGGTGGGTGGATTTGGGTTCATGTCATATTGCTGAAGTATCCTCTTCCCATGGGCCTCTCAAATTATACAAAAGATCTTTTGACATCAGGGAGGCATCCCTGCAAATGTAGCATTTCTCAAAGGCAATACAGCATTGTGTCTGACAGACTGGGCTTTGGAGCCAGGCCAATCTGAATTGTAATCCTAAATCAACTATTTATTAGCTTTGTGGACTTAGGAAACTTATTTTAAGCCTCTTGGGTCTCAATGTTCTTAATCTTAAACTTCTGCCTTAACTTTGAAATGGACATAAAACCTATTAACAGTAAAATAGAGAAGTAAATTGTGTCACATTAATGTAATGGAAAATTCTGTAGCTCTTGTGATGAAGAGTCTACAGTGACACATTGCACAAAAGGACGATGCACAATAGTATGGATGAATCTCACATGCCTAATATTGAGTTAAGCCAGATGTAAAAGAGTACATATGTGTAATGATATGTATAGAAAGTTGAAAGCTGGGTGACGCTAATTTGTGTTGCTAGAGATTGAGATAGTGGTTACTCATGAAGGAGTAAACAGATAAAGATGAAGTTGGTTGGATGTGTTCTTTTTCTTGTCTTGGGTGGTGGTTACCAAATGGGTGCAATTTGTGAAGTTTATTGAATTCCAAGCTTAGCATTTGTGTAATTTTCTGTATCTATGTTGTATTTCAGTAGATTTTTTTTTAAAAAATGGATCGTACCAGCACCTAACTCAGAGATGTGAGGATTAAATGAAATAATGAATGTAAAACATCTAGTGATGGCAAGTGCTATATAGGTGTTAGTAACTTATCATTGTCATTATTCTTGCTATTATGATATGATCAGGTATTGGTGACACATTTTATTCATCTCCCAAAGATCCGTCCCATCCAGGGAAGCCAGTTGTACTGGAGTTTTTAAATAAGAAGGCATGTAAGGGGTCAAATCCTTATCAGAGGCAAACCCTTTCCCATCCAACCTGTCTTATTCAGAGACATGCATTCTAGTGGGGGGCGGGATATGGAAAACATTACCCCTGGCAACTCTGATTTGAGATAAGGCAGTTCTCTAAATAATTTTTTAAAACATTGATTTAAAATAAAGCAAAACTCACCTGCGTCCTCCCAAGTGCAAAAATAACTTGGCAGAAGTTATTTCTTCAATTTCTGCTGTCTTTAAACTCATTTATACTTCCTCTAGCTTCTTCCTTAGACAAAAATAGCAGTTCAATCCATTGGCAGACAAGAACCTTCCAAACTACATAATCCATTTGGAGCTGGTGCTCTTCATCGTTATTTTCTATAATACAGATGTTTTTGGCGTATTCTCCAGAATGTCTTCTGTCAGCTCAGTAAAGAAGACAAACAGCAGCCTAATCTTGAAAACAGGGCCTCTCCATAAACCAGCTGACATTAGCTCAGTTGACTTTCACCCCACATAAAGGTTTTAATAAACAAACCTCGCTGGTCAGCATATTGCTCTGGCATATTTAAACATATCACATGCTTTCTGCTCCTCTTCTGAGTTCTGCAGCTTTTGCATAAAACAAGCTGTGGGTTGACAGAATGTGATGAGATTGAACAGGGGGAAAGTGTCTTCTTTGTGTCCCAGAGCCATGGTGTGATTAAACAGAGAAAATGTGATGAGAAACAAGGTTGGGATCTCAGTGCCCAGAACTGTGACTTCTGCACCTGGGTCAGCATAGCGGACCATGAGGAATAAGCTGGGAACCAAATTCCTGGCCTACTGGGTCTGTTCCAAGTGGGTTTCTACTTAGTTGTTCTCTTCTTCACATTTTGTGTTGGAACCTCATCTGCTTTTCATCCATTTATCAAGTTGGTTCTTTGGCATCTTGAATCAGTAGAGATACTCATCTTCAAAATGAGGTTCATAGTAGTCCTATTTCATAAAACTGTTATGAGGATTAAATGTGATATTGTACACAAAAGCTTTTATAGTCATGCTTGGCCAGATCATACAAAGTACTCAGAAGAAGGTGGTTATCACTCAGTTCCTTTTTGATTTCAGTTCCTTCTGAATTAATCAATTTTTCCATCTACATGCACACAGTTACTCATTCCACAGCCATAAGAGAAAAAAGCTCACAATTCAAAGAGATTCAGGGAGATTAATTGGAGTCAGGGAATTTTAAAATAGGTAATTTCTAATTTAAGGACAGAGTTTAGAAGCTTGTGTTTTGCTTAACTTCAGCAACACTATTGACCTTTTGGGTCATAAAATGCACTGCAGCAGAGAGCTGTTCTGTGTAACATCCCTAGATTCTACCTAGTTGCTGCCAGTACCAAACTCATCTTAACTTGTAACAATCAAAACTGTCTGTCTCCAGGCATTGTCAGATATCTCCTGGGGGACAAAAGTATCTTTGGTTGAGATCTCCTGGGCTAGACTGAGAGTCTAATTGTAGAAATACAGTAGAAAGGCATAATAAGTGAATTATTGGGAGGTGCAAAAAGTTAACTCAAGGTAAGCGCCTTCCTTACTGTGTGAGTCAGCTTTCCATTACTATAAAATACCTGAAATAATCAGCTCTAAAAAAGAAAGGTTTATTTTGGTTCATAGTTTTAGAAGTTTTGATCCATGGACAGTTGGCTCCATTGCTTTTGGGTCTGTGTCAAGACAGCATGTCGTGACAAAAGCTTATGATGGAACCAGGCTTCTCACCTTATGGCAAAAGAAAGGGGATGATCCTGGTGACCTAACTTTCTTCCACTAAGCCCTACTTCCTAATGGTTCTACCATTTTCCAGTTGGACCATGGTCTCGGGACCAAGCTTTTAATATGTGGGTCTTTAGGGGACACATATCTAAATGATAGCACTTACTCTATTAGTCACTTTCCTGTTGGTGGGACAAAATACGTGATACCCACAGTTTAAAAAGGAGTAGTTTAGTTCGGTTCATGGTTTCAGTAGGTTCAGTCCATTGTTGGCCAGCTTTATGGCAGAGCCACATAGCAGAATGGCATGGCAGGGAAAACTGCTCCTGATATGGCATCTGGAAAGAAGAGAGTGAGGGGAGGAGCCAGGGACATGAATATACCCTTCCAGGTCACACCCCCATTGACTACCTCCAACCAAGCCCCACTTCCTAACAGCACATTTAGCACCTTCAGTACAGCACCTCCAGGGTCCAATCACTTTCCAGGAGCCCCACCTCTGAAAATATGAGGCTTTGGGGAATCCCTAGCTAAACCATAACACTTAGCTTAGATGGAGCTTTGAAAACAGGAGCAGAAACAAGTTCAAGGTCACATCAACTCCTACACTGGTCTACAGGCAGCTGACTACTTCTGTGAAAAATGATTTCCTGAAAACTTCTATCTCACAGAAATGTATGGAAGCAGAACAACAGAAGAGGAAAGGATTTCATTTCCAAACACTGTAAAAAAAATGGTTAAATCCCTAATCATACCTCTGCTTTTAGATTCAGTCTTTGGAGATATATTTATGGCATTTCATAAAAGTTTCTTATTTTTGTTATTTTCCTTCACAGATTTAAGTGCAGTTAGTGTTTAACCACATTGGGCTGCTCGATCTCCAGTTTTGTCTTGATTGTGTTAAGTTCATGAGAATTTCATTTTAGTGCTTTCATTTTTCCATTTCCTTGCTTGTTTTTATAAAACTATAGGGGCAAAATGCAATAAAAATTTTCAAATAATTGCAGAGACATTGCTGTGCAGATAAAAATGACAGTGCCACCAAACTTTATTGTTGCACTACCCTACAGTTACACAGTATGTTTTTTTTTTCCAGCTGATTTGTAAAGATCTGAACTTGACATACAAACAAACAAACAAACAACCCCCCAAAAACCAAAAACCAAAAAACCCATCCAAGAGATGTTAGTGTGAATGTGTGAATGAATAATGTATGTGGAAAATTTCAGTTTGTGTAAGTTGAGAACCACTAGTAATTATGACAAGATGAGTTCTGAAGGTGAGATCTGAGGCACTAGGTCATGACTTGTGTTTATGCTGTCAATTAGATTATACATACTTTGAGGGGGAGAAAGGATTTTTACAAATACTTCAAAATTCTCTTTACTATGCTTGTAACAAATGCATTAATTTCTCATTTGCTGAAATAAAATTAGTACTTTCTTTCAAAGAAGGATGTTAGACTTAAAGATTCCTTGCAATTTCAGATCCATGAATGCTTTATATCTGGTTATGGAATTTTGTGTATATTACATCTAGATATATGGATATTTATAGATAGACACAGAGCTACAAATATCTAGATACAAATACAAGTATGTAGAGATAGATTGAATCAGGGATATATTGGGGCACTTAAAACATACAGTGAATACTTCAGTACAATGTTTCTTATAGTAAAAAACATATTGCAGTTAATCCCCCTCAAAATACTTGACATATTCCCCCTTGCTCCAGACACACTTATCCCATAGTTCTTGGCAGTATGTCTTTTTCTGTTTAAGTTTTTGTTTTAATTTAAACATTCACTATGGCTTTTGATTGTAATTCTCTCTATCACTGTCTCTGCCTCTCACTCCTCCTATCCCCTCATTTATTACATTTACTTGTTGGAACTCATTTAAGTGAAATTTCTCCTGGGTACTGCTGCCTAGGTGGCCTGGGTGACCGTGGCTCTTCTTGTTCTTTGTTCCTCTTCTGCCCAGTCTTGCTCAGAGCAGTGCTGAACACTGTGTAGCAGCTGCACTCATATACCTGCAATTGGGAAGCCCTGTCCAGCAGCAGGAAGGGGTAGAGGGGAGGACATAATGAGTGTATCCTGGGACAGCAGAACCCTGTAGGCTGCTCGCAGGTCCTGGGCTGGTCCTCTCTTACTGTGAACATTCTCCATCATCCTGCCCTACCAGTGTTTTCTTTCCTATGCTCTATGCCTGGGAAAAGACTGGCACTTTGGCTAGGAATTCAGTTCATTTTATTCTCCCCCTTTTCTTTATAGCCTTTTTGACCTTGCATTGAATTAGTTGATGAAATTTCTTTCTAGTTGCAGTAGATAGTGTTGACTAAATAAGACACCTTGAATTAAATTTATTTTCTAGTGATTTCTTTCAGTCTGCTTTAGGGAAGAACTGCAGTGTCAATTTTTAGGATGTCGCAGGAAGGAAAGTTTGCTTTGATCCTGTAAAGAAGTTTCTCTTCACAAGGACTGGCTGGGACTAAAGCAGGCTGCCGCTTAAGACTATGAGCAGGCCATTGATATCCATCAGGAAGAGGACAAGCATGCAGGCAGATCCTGGGCAAGGACATTGCTGAGGGAAGAGCACGTGGATAGGAAACTGGGCATGTGATGTTGGGCTTGTGTTCTGCAGAACAGTCTCCTGGGATGAGTCTGGCAGAGTGTGTAACCATTTTAGACCAGAGAAAGGAAAGATTAGCCTTTCACTTTCCAGGAATTTTAAACAAGAATTTTGGATTATTTTGGCTTTTCTTGTGACTAAAGACGCTAATTTAAATGGTTTTTCATTTAAGAACTGGGTATTGGAGGATAACTTTGCAAGCCATGAAAATCTAGTGTTATGTTAGCTTGCTCTAATCAGAGAGAGGGTGTCCGGGGATTTAGCTCAGTGGCACTATGCCTGCCTTGCAAATGAGTTCGATCCCCAGTACTGCCAAAAAAAAAAAAAAAAAAAAAAAAAAAAA